>NC_045559.1:179528693-179848068 GCF_009819795.1 Aythya fuligula
GCCCTTGGGCAGCTTTTTCTCCTCGAACTGGAGATCAGAGAGCTGCCAGCCCTCCGTCTGGCTCCCTGCGCCCCGGCAGGCGAGAAGCGAAGAGGGCAACTTCTGATGAGGACACTACAGGCACACAGGGGCATCGGGAGGTCCAAACCATAACACGTGAGCTGCTGTTTAGCTAACCTATTTATGCTGTCCTCCTGCAAAACTCCTGTTTGCTCTTCAGGGCCAGGAGCAACACTGCACCGCCCAGGTCTAATGCCCGGCGTGAGCGTGCTGCCAGCTCGCGGTCAGCAGCCCCAGGCAGGGAGGTCACGGCTCCTATCAGTGGACAATTTGTGCTTCCACAGGTGACCATGAGAACACGTAGCCTTGGCCTCGATAGAGCGACGCTGACCCGCTGCAGAGGCTCATAGACACTATGAGGGAAGATCAAGATGAAGAGATGCTTGCTGTTACTTTTTTTTCTGCTGGAATATCTGATAATTCTGTAATTATCTGATGATAATTCCATCAAGTGGCGGCCTATGAGACACAGCGAGGAAGAACAGAGGTGGAAAAGTCATAGATAATGTGGCACTGAGGGAGGGATGTCACACAGCAAGGCAACCGCTACTGATTTTAAGCTCTCTCTTCAACTCAAACACATGCTTCAAAAAACATCTGAAGGAAACAGCAACGGAGCAAACCTCTTTCTGTTTACAAAAAAAAAAAAATGTATCTGAAAGATGTAACACCTGGACTGAAAGGCGCAGTTAAAACCCTGCTTTGAAATGCGCACAGCGTTTCTCAGGTTGTTTTCCGTGGTATATGCACTTGGCTCTTCAAAACTGCCTGTGGAAGTGGTGCTTATTGACTGCGTGAGCACCCAGAGGAAACTGAACATGTTTGAGTCCTAAAAAAAATAAAAGAGCTCCTGGGAGCTCGTTTTGACACAAAACGCTTTCAGGCAGCGAGATGGATGGTGTTCCCAGCTCTCAGCCACCTTGTCATTTCCAGGGTTCACCTCAGTCTGCTCTACAGAAAAAGGATGTTTCCTCCAAGGACACTTTTAGGCAAAACTGATGTGTTCTGCAGCTCGGTGTAAAAGAAGGTAACCGTCCTGGGAGTTGCCAGGCAACCTGCTGAGATTTATTCACTGCCCTCAATTCCTAGGAAGCATAGATGCCAATCCATGGAAATTCAGGGTCAATTGATTTATTATTCCCTCCTCTTACCTCTGCTCGTTGAAAGAAAAGGTGCCGCGTCAGGGAAGGACTTTTAAGCAGCCCTAGTTCACTCCCCAGAAGAGAATCTCTGAATCTGCGCCATGGGAAAATTGCCACCCCTTCAAACTTCCTTTATCCCCAGCACAGAAAAAGGTCAGAGGAGGTGGCAAGGCACAGTGCCTGCACTTCTCCTGTAATTCTCTTCTGTCCCGCTCGGCAGCCAGTTTCTGGCTATTTTCTCTTCCCTGATCCGTGCCAACGAGCCAGACATGAGCACAGAATGCAAATCCTGACTCGTCCTGGATCCGCATGAAACAGTTTGGGTTTGCACCCAAACAGTTCTCCCCCCTGCCCCCTGAACCAGGCAGAGGGACGTGCACACAAACGCATGTGCACAAACACATCCTGAACAAGCCAGGGCAGGGTATTAGTTCTTCAGTCTGTGAACCCTTTAAGGTCTGATGATAGGGCTGAAAAGATAAATAAATAGCGACTCAGTGAAGCTGTGCATCTTCCTGAGTGGTTTCATAGTTGATTTAAACACATGTAAGTTGATTGTTGATTTTCTTTTCAGTTGATAAGTTTCATAGATGAATTTTAACAGATATAATTTAAGGTACTGCTGTGAGAGAGAGGATCCTTCACGATCTCCTTCACATCCTGACTAGGTGCATATGGCCACAGAGACATTAATATCTGCGTAAATGGGGGAGGAAAGAGATGGGGGGTTAGGTCTGCTATCACAGACACTCAGAAATGCTCACGGCCCCTCAGGAACCCAAAACTTCCAGCTGGAAAGGCTGGGACTTAAAGCGAGCCCCCGTATCCCTTTGCAAGCTCAGGGATGTCACTGGTAGGGCTACGACAGTTACCAGCTCATTTCTGCCTGTGCTCTGAGTTGCTGGAACGTTTCCTTCACCTGCCCTGAAAATGTCAGACATTTTTCCTGCTGCTGGCTGTTTAGGAGAACTGACAGGAGGCCATGGGAAGTTAAAACACTGGCCCAATGTACAGAACTGAACTCCAACAGTGGAATCGATTTGTTTTCCTACACGGTCCTTGTCCAACTGGGACAACTTGTGTGAAAATAATTTTCTATTAATCAAAACCGGTGGGTTCCAGCAGCTGGAAGTTTCCTGGTGATGCAAATAAAGGTATTTCATAGGAACTCTTGCAAAAATTCTCTGTAGATTCAAGCTGCTTAATACTTAATGTTTTTGCAATTCTCCATTGCTTCTGTCAAAAAAAAATTTTAAAAAGGGCAGTTTTTGCTCACAAACACACAGTGCAGGCATCCACGCCCTGGAACATCTAGCTAAAAAGCAAAGCTGACAGAAAAACAAAATCCTAGAATTGTTTGTAGTTAGCAACTTTAATATTATAACGTATCAGTAAAAACAACCCCATGGTGTTTTGCCCTAAATGTATATATGCCACAATTTATTTCCAATACTTGTTTTTTTGCTTCATGGATGTTCAGTACAACTTTATTTCTGCCTCCTGTTACTATGCAACGAAGAACATTTCACAACATTTCACAACCTAACATAACAAACGTGCAAAAAAAAAGGAGAAACTTACTGTGTGTACGAACGATACAAGACTCCTCCTGCTAAAAACAGTCCCCAGCATTTTGGCAGCTACGAGAGAGAAACTTGTATGAGAAACGCGGTACCACACAGGGTGTACTCCAGAAAGAAAGTAACTGACTGTACAAGAAGGTATAAAAAAACCACATGACTGTCATATGAATGTCCTTACACAATATTAATCCAGTTTCTTTGTGTTTATTACTTGCCAGTGGTCTCATTTTAGCAACTTTCTTGTATGTGGAGCACTCACTCTGAATGAGAGTTACAAAAATGTACTTAAAAACTACCTCCAATGCCTCACAGGCTTGAGGAGAATGCATTGTGAGTGGATTCTGCTGTTTGTTTTGAACACTGCTTACTTGTTTGCACTGATCTTCCTTCAGAGTGAGGACCTTAATCAGGAAAGCAATTAAAACAAGACAAAAGTGCTTACAGAGGCTGCAAAAGATGAAAAACTCGGTACATCTCTGAGCAGGTGAGAACAAAGCCAACGTCATGACAAGGCTCGTTTCATTTCTTTGGCCTGTCAGCCACGTGGAATTTCTACAGACAAGATGTTTAATAGCATTCCCCCTGCTGGAGCAGGAATGCTAAAGGCAGCTCAGCACTGCTCTTGCTGACGTTATTGGCAATACCTTAAACGTATTCACCCAGTATCTGCTGCTACGTATGCATTAAGGTGGGGAAGTTGTGAAGTGATGACAACCCAGTTAGTCTGCGCTGGATATTCACACATTAAAGGCATCCTTTGCAGTCTGTAAGGCTGTCAGCAACATGGCTTTCACAGTGCTCACATCAAAAGCTGAATACCCTGTGATTAAAAAAAAAAAAAAAAAAGCTAACAAAATAAAAACTTTGGAAGTTTTAATACAGCTTGTCTTTAATTACCACTATAAGGACTACAGAAAAAATAGAACAGATCAGCAGAGCAGAGGAGCAGAGCACCTCTCCTGTGAGCAGAGGCCGGGAGAGCTGGGACTGCTCAGCCTGGAGAAGAGGAGGCTCAGGGGGATCTCCCCCAGGGCTGGGAATCCCCGCAGGGAGGGGGCAAAGAGGCCGCAGCCAGGCTCTGCTCAGGGGTGCCCAGCGCCAGGCCAGGGGCAGTGGGCATCAAGGGGCAGGCAGGAGGCTCCCTCTGAGCACCAGGCAGCACTTCTGTGCTGGGCGGGCGGCTGAGCGCTGACATGGTGTTTCCTGGATTATTCCACATGGAAGTACCCGTCAAGAAATAAGTGCACATTATAAGAAAAAGGGCCATGAAGTTTCAAAAAAAAAATAATAAATCATCAGAGAGAGCTTCTCCTGCCAAAACAACTCCTCTGGCCTATCTGTTGTTTGCCTTGGGAGCAAAAGCAAGACACAAACAGTTCTATGAATACTTTGCTCTTGAACTGTCACCAGGAAAATTACGTGTCTGTAGAGGCTTTGTAGCGCTAAAGCTGGCCAGTTGATCTGCATCCGTGCAAAAATTTCAATTTTTCTGGGAAGTGCCAGACCGACGTCCCACAGTGGCGATGCTGTGCACAAAGCATGCCTGGCTGTCCGGCTCCCTGAACAAACTCTGAGGCTCTCCCTGCTGGAAAAGTTCACGCACTGCAAATTCAGTTTGCTGCTACATGGCAGCTGTTTCTGCTGTGCCTGCGGAGATCAGTCTTTTTCTTCCATTTGCCAAAATGCACAAACATATGCATTCCTTAACAGGAGATTTTGGGAACTCACAAAAAAGTGATTATACCATTTCAGGAAAAGCAAAATATTTTGTTGGGCTCAAGCTAAAACATGCTCCCGACACTTAGGAATCCCTGAAGAAATGATACGCCTTGTGCTGGGAGCTCTGTGGGATCAATCCTCACTTCTCCTCCCCACTACCACTAACCTTGCAATGAGCCTTGACTGGAAAGAACAAGTTTCACTTTTCTAGCCATATGAAGGCAAAGGTGTCTGATGACTGAACAGCAAGTTAAATTCAAAACACGGCATCTGCCATGTATGGCTCTGGCAACAAAATGGTATGTAGATGGCTACCTCTTTTTTTACTTGCTAATCAGAACTCATTCAGTCTCATCTTAATTAAGCTGTGGCTAACTTGTGATCCATCAGTTTCATAAATAAACTCAGTCTAAGACTCATACCTTCCAAGGGAGTGGCCATAAGCTCCTTTTCAAGTCCTTTTCAGTGGAGAGACACACAATTTTCATCATCTAAAACAGACCGGGCTGCTTGCTCCCTAGAAGAACCATGCCTCTTCTCTGAACCCGGGCAGTTAGCTTCAAATGTTGACATTGCAAGAAATGTGTCTCAAGTTGAGAGGTGTGAATCCAGCACAGGTCCCTTCTGCAAACATCTGACATGCTTCTCAGGCAGCTGGTCTGTTGGGGAAGAGGAGAAGATTAAGGGGGAGAAACCAGTGACTGTTGCACCCAACGTATGCGAACTGTTGGGTCAGAAATGATATGTCACGTCACTCTTGCTGGCCTTCCCAATACAACTGTTCCAATGTAACTGCTCAAATAAAGGCCCTTGAAAAAAGTACAGTCCTACTACAACCTTAACTTTCAGGGTTTGACTTGTTCCCAACTTTGATCCCCACGTGGAGGCTCCCTGTAAGCACCAATTAATCATTACTTACACTCAGCTCTTCCCACTTCCACCACAGCAGAGGCTTTGTCTCTTGGCTTCAGACTGTAGCAATGGCTGAATAAACTCTGGGCCCTACAACATTTGCTGATCAGGAAGCCACTAGGAGGACCTTTACAAGCATCCCAAACAGCCCCAAGACCTCAAAACGCACCAAGGGCTATGACATGGAAGAGAGCGCTTCAGCCTCAACAAGACTGAAAAATCAGGGTTTGGGAGAGGTAGCGCATGTTTGCAATACCTTCAAATTTTGGATAAATCAGCTCTGTGAGAGGCTGGAGACAGACTTATCTGCATCAGATATGCCCCATAATTTTAAGGAGATGATGGGAAGAGAAGTAAATGCCTACCTACATGACAGCAGATCAATGTTAGAACTACAGAATCGCTAAGGTTAGACAAGCCCTCCAAGATCACCTGGTCCAACCATCCCCTACCACCAGTGTCACCCACTCAACCATGTCCTCAAGCACCACGTCCAGCCTCTCCTTGAACACCCCCAGGGACGGTGACTCCACCACCTCCCTGGGCAACCCGTCCCAGTGCCTGACTGCTCTTTCTGAGCAGAAATGTCTCCTCATCGCCAACCTGAACCTCTCCTGGCACAACTTGAGGCCATTCCCCCTGGTCCTGTCACTGGTTACCTTTGAGAAGAGGCCAACACCCAGCTCCCCACCCCTTCCCTTCAGGTTCTGGCAGCCACGACCACACTGTGTAAACACTCCCCCTCACCTAGCTCTCGGCAGCCTCACCCCGCACACGGTGAGGGGACACACGCTGGGTTTCTCACCCCGCTCCCCGGGCGGCCATTTTAGGCGCTGCACGACGCAGCAGCAACAGCAGCAGCGTTTGGAAAAGCAGCACAGCCCAGCTCATCCCTACACCGCCCCTCCGGCGTGTGAGTATCCCTCAGTGGGGACAAAACGGAAGGGGAGGTAAAATCCCGAGATCCAGCAGCACCCCCGCGGGCCCCACAAACAGCACCCCCTCCCGTTGCCCCCACCACCCCCCTCTGCCTTTTTTTCCCTCCCCTCAGGCTCCCATTCTATGCCCCGCCTCCCTGCCTGTCCATCTCCCGCGGGGAGCCAATGGGAGAGAGGCACCGCCCGCTTGGCCCCGCCCCCGGGACTGCCTTCTCTTCCGTCAGGACGCCACAAGATGGTGGCGGGCGGGACGGGCAGGTAGGGGGGGAGGGGGTCGTGGCTCCTCTGAGGGGAGTGGGGCCCGGGCCGGGGCCGCCCTCAGCCGCCTGAGAGACGGGAGCCCGGGGAGGGGAATGGCGGGGTGCTGGGCCCTGTCCTGAGGGCAGGCAGAGCCGCTCTGCGTTAATGCAGGGCCTCACGGGGCCGGCTCGGCTGAGGGAGGCTCTAAAAAGGCTGTTTAAGGGCTGTTTGCTGCTTTGCAGCCTTTATATGCCTTCTATATATCTTTATGTGCCTTTATGTGGTGCGTATGTGGGTGTATATCCTATAATATAACGTCTGTGTATGTCAGCTTATCGCCCTGATAATATATATACCACATATATGTGCACAAATATCTACTATTAATAATACAGAATTGATAATTGGAAAAAAAAATCCCCAAACAACCTACTTTTGTCATACTTGTTGAAATGAGCTACCGATATCAACGATCTAACTCCAGTTATCGCCCCATAAGCCCATCTCTCTACAGAATCACCTAGGTTGGAAGAGACCTCAAGATCATCGAGTCCAACCTCTGACCTAACGCTAGCAGTCCCCACTAAACCATATCACTCAGTTCTAGATCTAAATGTCTTTTAAAGACCTCCAGGGATGGTGACTCCACCACTTCCCTGGGCAGCCCATCCCAATGCCTCACAACCCTTTCCATGAAAAAGTTTTTCCCAATACCCAACCTAAACCTCCCCTGGCGCAACTTTAGCCCATTCCCCCTCATCCTGTCACCGCACTGTGTCTCTTCTATGCAACAATTAATTATTGAACTCCTCGGTTTAATGCTTTCTGACTCGTTTCAGGTTGCTGTGCTCGCTGCTGGTGCCGGCGTTGTTTCTGAGCGGCGCTCTGTGCCTGTGCGTGGCGGTGCTGCTGTGGGGCGCGCGGCTCTGGCTGCAGGCGAGGAAGCGGCGGCTCGGCCCGGCGGGGAGGGACGGGCAGCGGCCCGTGCTGGTGGGGTTTTTTCACCCCTACTGCAACGCAGGAGGTGGAGGGGAGAGGGTCTTGTGGTGTGCCGTAAGGACGCTCCAGAAAAAGTAAGCACACGTCTGTCAAATACCACGTTTCACGCTCAGCTTCTTGAGGTGTTCTTTATGCAAATTGTGTTGTTTTTGCATATTTAAATGGGTATCGTTAATGTACGGGCCCTAAAGGTTTTTTTTAGATCTCTGTTTCACCTGGTTGCACCTTCTGGCTTCAGCACTCTGCCTAGATTTTATTCTGTCCTCTGTCTTCTGCACAGCTGCAGCACCTGTCACTTCTTTCCTCCTAGGCCAAACCCCTCCTCTTGCATCGTTTTTTTTGGTACCAGTATGGGACTTTTAGGGACACATCAGTTACCTGTACACAGGTTCTAGTTTTGATACTCACCTCTTGTTGCAAGAGACAAAGTTAATATCTGAAGTGGATATTAGCACGGACACAACCCCTGGCTTTGCACAGCCTTCTGAATTTTGCAGCCTTCTGCATTTTGTTCATGCTGTACTCTAGATGGACATCTCCTAACATAGCGCAAGGCACTCTTAAGTCTGATATTGATTAATACTGAGCTCCTTTATCTTGTACTCTAAAAAAAAACCACAGTCTTCATCCATCATGCTTTACTGTAGATCAGAAAAAAATAAAATAGAAATATAAGGGAAAGAATTCATAGAATCAATTTAGTTAAATCAAAATCATTTCAGAGCTAGGCCAGATGTTTGTTTTGTGCATACTTTCGTATTAATTTTGAATGAATAATGTTTTAGTTCCATGTTACAAAATTTGATGAGAACTTGTGAAATTCTTTTTCTTTACTCTTACAGGTACAAAAACATAACGTGTGTTGTTTACACTGGTGACAGAGATGCCACTGCAGAAGAAATAGTAGAAGGTGCTTTCAGAAGATTCAACATTAAATTAACTCATCCCGTGAAGTTTGTGTTTCTAGAAAAACGCTACCTCGTGGAAGCTTCTCTTTATCCTCACTTCACTTTGCTGGGACAAAGCTTGGGCTCTGTGTTCCTTGGCTGGGAAGCTCTTCTGAAGTGCGTTCCTGACATTTATATTGACTCGATGGGTTACGCCTTCACGCTCCCCCTCTTTAAGTATTTAGGAGGCTGTCGCGTCGGGTGTTACGTGCACTATCCCACCATCAGCACCGATATGCTGTCGGTGGTCAGGAACCAGGACACGAGGTTTAACAACGCAGCCTTCATCACAAACAACCCGCTCATCAGCAGATTCAAACTCGTCTACTACTACTTGTTCGCGTTCTTGTATGGGCTGGTGGGTTCCTGCAGCGACGTGGTTATGGTTAATTCCTCCTGGACGCTCAACCACATCCTTTCCATCTGGAGAACTGGGGCTTGCACGAGCGTGGTGTATCCGCCGTGCGACGTTCAGACCTTCCTGGATATTCCTCTGGAAGAGGAAAAGAGCACTGCTGAATGTTCCATCGTCTCCGTCAGCCAGTTCAGGCCTGAGAAAGATCATCCTCTGCAAATCAGAGCCTTCGCCAAGCTGCTGAAAGAGAAGAGACCGGGGCAGCAGCCATCACTCAAGCTTATTTTAATCGGAGGCTGCCGTAACCAGCAAGATGAGGAGCGTGTAAATAACCTGAAACGTCTCTGTGAAGAGCTGGGGGTTAGTGCCAACGTGATGTTCAGAGTAAACATTCCCTTCGAAGAGTTAAAGAAACACCTGGCCGAGGCCACCATCGGCCTGCACACCATGTGGAACGAGCACTTTGGGATCGGTCAGTATCTCTGCTCATTTTTCAGCTGCTTGTCTTAGAGGTTAGAACACAGCTGGGGAGGGTTTCACCGTGTGGCTAAGACTCTTTGGGGTAGTGTCTGAGCACGGAGGCGTGCACAGCAAGCAGCTGCCCAAGGCCCTGGTGGTGATCTTGCAGAGGTAGAGCTGTCTGTACCCTGCGGCGCCTCAGAAGGCTGTAGCAACTGCTACAGAATAGAAATAATGATTTCTGAGATTTGAGCCCCCATAAAAGCTTATCCCCCCCAAAAAAAAGCGATACGGTTGCACTGTGCTTTTGAATTTCAGCACGATTTGACAATAATCTCCAATGGATTTATACCTTTATGAAATCTGAAACTTTAGAGCATAATCTACAATGGGTAATATTTGAGCTAGTGGAACTTAATAAAAATCAAATCAGCACTGAGAACAATCAGTAATTAAAGTGATTGAGCTCTTACTTGGAACCACAGAGGAAGGATTGATGTATATATTGTGTGCTATTCCTATCTTGCTGCTTCTAACTGAGCAAAACTTTCTGTCAAATAGCCATCTCATTAAAGTTTCTACCATTAAGAATACAAACGCTGTGATAATTTGGCAGGACAAACGTGCAAATCTTGTCAGAAGCTGTAAAGATGTGTTTATTTGCAAAACATTGAGCTTCTGCTTGAATATCATCCAACTGATACGAGTCCAATCAGCCTTTCTCTCAGATTATCTTTCTAAATCTTAAAAACATTCAATCTGACTGAGAAAATGAATGCAGCTACGTTCAGCTCTGTTTTGTAATTATTTTTTGCGGCTGCCACTAAGCCACAAAAGCAGGTTTGTTTTCAGTCCAGCTTTGCAGTGTTCTGCCACAGAACTACTTTCTGTCCTCATCTTTACATTCATTTTGGGATCTAGCTCTTTATCACCATATAATGTATCTCTTATAGATCACGTGTGCTACAAGAACCCCAAATTAACCAGTTACATCTGATTTCTAGTTTCAATTTTATGTTTAAGGGAAACTTATTTCAGTTACATTTACGCCATATTTTTCAAACTGATGTAAAACTCCAGCCTGTAGTAACTTCTAGGAGAGTTTTATTGCAGTTTTAAATTTGCAGTGCACAGTCAGAAGCTGAAGTCTGTGATGTCCCCATTCACATCGGCATGTTTTGTATCTTTCACAGGAGTGGTTGAATGCATGGCAGCTGGCACAGTTATCCTGGCTCACAATTCTGGAGGCCCCAAATTAGATATTGTGGTACCCTATGAAGGACGTATTACAGGCTTCCTAGCAGAAAACGAGGACAATTACGCTGAGAAAATGGCTTATATCCTTTCTTTGGCTCCTGAAAAAAGGTTGGAGATCAGAGAAAATGCTCGCCGCTCTGTGTACAGGTTTTCTGACCGGCATTTTGAAGAGACATTCCTACTATCTGTGGAGCCATTGTTTAAATAAATGTGCGTGAATAAAAATGCGTATGAGTAAAACTGTCTTTTTATATTTGACCAGGTATGACCTGTACATGTAAATATACGTAATTTATGATTCCTGGGTCCCATTCAATAAAGAGTTTTTTTTTCTTTCTGTCAGGATATCTGCTTTATGTAATAGAAATCTTTTGCTGGGAAATACTTCACTGGGAAATAAATGCATCTGAAAATGTTGTGTTGACTCTGTGACAGTACGCTGTCATGTGTACAGTACAGTGAGCTGCAAAACCTTCTGAATTCACAGTGCTTTTCTGGGTAACAGAGCTACATCTATAAAATCTTTTAATATTTTGTTTTCAGTGAGTCTCTACACATTTCATGATGCTTTACCTACTTTTAAATCAATGTTTTTGTTTGATTGCTTTTGTACCCAGAAGTTTTTGTTTTTTTTTCTAGCAGTTAATTAGCTGGTTCTCAAATGGGCTTGAATGAGATTTCATCACCTACAGCGATTCCTCTAGATCAGTCCTATGGTATTTGCTTGCTTGCTTTTTTGCTACACATAATAATTGCACTTGTCTATCCTCCTCACATTAGCTATTACCTTGTGTCCTTTTACAGTAGGATAAATGATATTTTTCTAGCCCTATTCTGAAGTTTTCTGTTCCTTGGGAATAGAAGGGTCTAGATTAGAGAACACAATTAGATGGTATGCAAATAAGAACTTTGAAGCTCTAAGCTACTGCTCATTATAAAAGAGAAGAAAGTAAACATATTAAAAACATCTGCTTTCACAGCAAAAGTGGAGACTTTGAGCCATCACAGCAGTATTTTATGTTGCATAGCAAACTAAGAAGTGCAGAACGCTACTGAAATCACTTCAGAATGTGTTTTTTTTCCCCTTTATTTAAACTTCATCTGAATTAATGACACTGTTTGGAAGAACTCATTGTTCAACCATTGGAACCCTGTTCTATGTTAGGAACTGGGGAACACGTGATTCTCATGGTGCTAGTAAAACCTTTTACTCCTACTGTATAAAACTGCTCAATAGTTGGAAGTACTGTGTGCAGTCTGTGCTATGCAAATTAAACTATTGGAATTACAAAGCTTCATTAGTGGTACTCAGATTATTAGAAGCTGTTAAAGCTTCTTAAAACAGGATGTTGATCTATCTACAGAAATAAAATACAGAGTAGGAAACGTGATACAAAAATGGTTAAAGAGTATGCAGTCAGAAATTTGTCCAAACAAGTGTTGTCAGAGATGTCCCAGGTAGTTTAGAACAAGAAAGAAAAGTGCATTTTAATCTGGATCACAGTTTTTCAAATAGTAGACATCTAAAATTAGCCTGATTATTTTTTTCCTTCTAAAAAAATGGCAAAAACCCTTTCAATTTTAATTGTTTTTTAAGTGTTGAAAAGTAGTTGGTTTACTTGGCATTTGATGTCAGCTACCTGTTTTTTTTTTCTAATTTTGTCACTGCTGCAGTTAAAATTTCAAGGATATTAATGGTCTGAAACAGTAACCATGCTGGTACTCTACCTAGCTGTTGCTTCTTGCTTGACTTTTTAATTATTTGTGTCAATACTAAGTGACTCACAGTTATTTTCTAAATCATCATTAGCTTTTCCAAACTGTTTGCTAGGTAAGCTCATCTTTTCTTCATGTGTTTGACCTCTATTTATTGAAAGCATGGAAGACTCTATTGTTCTCTCTGTTGGAGCAGTTACCACTTTTTCCAGAGATTCTTCCAGATCATGTCTCAGTTCGTCTTCAGAATCTTCAAAATTCCTGAAAATTTGAAACAAAGTTTTATTAATTCTATGTATCTGTTACAAGCATTTCTAGTTAAAAGCCTTCAAGATTTTTTTTAATGTGTCGTAAAGAATATGCAAACCACACACAAAATATGAACTGCTTCTTCACCCATCTCTGATTGTTTACCTATATTTATAAGGTTAAAAAAAAAAAAACAGTTGCAGAGCCATGTTAACAATTCTGCATAACATTTTTAATGTCAGCATTGGCATTTGACAAATTAGAGAATTGAAAATCAGATCAGCAGACTGTAAAACAATTTGTCTTCATTTATGAATTTAAAAGAACTGAGGAGAAAAGCTTTAGGCAATGCATCCAGTCATTTCATGTGTATAGCTTTTTCTGTTGAAGCGCTTGACTTACGTGTCCTCATCATCTGATCTTGGCTCAAGTCTGCCATCATCAACAGCAACACTGGAGCATGATTCTGAGTCATTTTCCTTGCTTTCTTTTGGTGACAGGGTTAATTTCCCTTCTGGAAAGGGAGAGAACATTCCTTTATTTGTATTACACATGTATTATAATAATTATATATATAAAACATAAATTATTATATATAAAATAATTATAAAGGTGTATGTAAAGTAATAGAAAATAAGTAAATGCTTGATTTTTTTTCCCCAGTGACCAACGATGTAAGTATCGTGCATAACTGACTTGATCACACGTGTTTTAGTCAGTGGTTTATAACTTCTGTTCAGTGGAACCTCGCATGTTTGTAGGCTGCAACCACAAAACTATAAAGGGTAAGAAAAGGTAAATCTGATGCTGGTAGATTCAAGTTCCTAATCCACGGACCTGCACTTTCAGTGGAAAACTTAAGGGACTACTGTTTGGGAAAGACTGAAAATTGCTGCTTGAAGGCAGCAGCTGTGATTCCTTAGAAGTTCTCATTTTCAAAGACTGAAAGGCAACCTCAACATGAAAGGCGGGAGAACAATGACAAGAGTTGTTGTTTTAGTACCTAATGGCTAAACGCTGTGTGTAATCCACTAGCAACCTGTCCGTTTGGGTACAAATGTGTTTCACAATGTCAGCTGGAGTAACAGGGCAGAACTGGGTGTTGAGGGAGCGTGGTATTTTAATAGATATAATAGATAAATAAAAAGATAAAGAAAACCTTGTAATATTGGCAGTAATGGACATCCTACCTGTTTCTTCTTCAAGCTGGATGAAGGAGGCATTAGACAGCTCTGCTTTTGCTAAGATACTCAGGAGTGTCCCAGGTGCTGTTTGTTTCCATTGCTTCCTGTTTTCTGTGATGTCTTCAGGCAGAATGACACGGTCAGCTGAAGAACAGGAAGGTTTTCAGATCAATAAACCATCACTGTGGCTTGGCAATTCTGCTAGAATTAGACTTTCTAATACGGACACTGATTTCTTCCTTTTGTGTAATGCTAGAACCTGATTTTTGTCCCTTGTGGAATATTTTCTCTTTTTTTTTTTAAAAAAAAAAAAAAAAGTATTTGATCTGATTGATACTGTGGAGGGAAAAAAAATAGTCTAGACTATTTGTCACTAAAAACTTCTTAATGCCAGTTCTAATGCTCAAGTAATAAGCATATTAGGCCTGGAATAGACAAGTGCAGCTTCATTGAGCTGTCCTTATTCACAAATTCAGTGGCTTCTTAGGGCTGAAAAAAAATCAGAAGTTCCTGTTTTTCTTGCTCCCAATGTTCATCATCTAAGGCAAAATGAACAAGAAGTGACATACTAACAATACTCTGCTTTGTCTTGACTATCCATGCAAAAAAATTCATGTTGTTCTTGTGTGTTTGGGGTACTGGGAGAATGGGGGAATACTGGAGCCCCTTGTTCCCAGCCCCCAGTCACTGGAGCTGCCTGGCACTGTCAGAAAACAAGCAATTCACCTCCAGAGAAGGAGCATCACCACGGCCAGACCTGTGTGAGGGTGCACTTGTGTCTGTGCAGCAAAGCTAACGGGTGGTGTGGGAAGCCAGAACTCCACCATGTTCTTGGCTGGCTGGCCACAGACTGCCTGGGTCTTGTGTATCATCAGCTCAAGGCCCAAGGAAGCGGTGGTGTTTAGTTGCATTGACAGGCGTTTTCAGCCTGTTACCGAGACCACAGAGTGCTTCAGATAAAAGTCCTTCTAATTAAATGCCTGTCGATCATGTGAATGTTCTGGTATGGAACTGTTTGCAAAAGTATGTAGTAGTCTGGCTGAATTTTAGTAGCTCCCCAACATAACTCACTGCAAAACATAAAACTTTCTTACAAAATTCATTTTCAGCCATAGGATGTACAGATGTGACATCAGCATTGGCTAAAAAATTCAGTAGTGTCTGGGGGGTTCCAGTTTGCCACTGCTTCCTGCTTTCTTCAGTATCACCTGCATCACTGGACTCTGAGGGGAAGAAAAGGCAAAGTTATTTCATTTTTTAAAAATAGATTTCAGTGGAATTGTGTTGATTATAAGATATTATAATGAGAGAGAAACATCAGACAAATTTGATATAACCTACAGTTACTGAATTTGCCTTACTCTTAACTAATTTTCAGGATTAATCCTAAGTATCACATTTTCCTAAAAAATACCTGTTTGGTATCCAGAAAGTTCTTCCAAAGCCCCATCCATGGGATCTTCATAAACTTCCACCAACTTCTCCTTAAGATTCTGCCCATCCACGGAAGTCAACATCTCATTGACTTTATCTTGTATCTGAAAAAACAATAGAAGGAGAAAACATATACAGGACAATAACTCACTTCCATTATTTCCAAATAACATCTGGTTCATGACAATAATATTCTTGCTTTGTGATATAATCCTAGTAAGAAGAAACAGCCGTGCTAATGTACTATTGAAATAACACAATTACCAAGCCAAGCTTTTAGTGTTATTGGGGAGGAGGGTATTTCAGTCAAAGAATGGGCAGGAACTTCGTTGTATTACTGTAAGACAACCAAACGTTCCCCAGAAAGGATGTAAAAAGCCTCATGCAAGCCAAAGAGAATGACACCTGAATGAAAACAAAACAAATGTAATAGGCTTAGAGAATAATTTTGAATAACAATTGTGTACTTCACCAGAGAAACCCTCTGCTCAGTTGAAAAATCCCCTTTCTGAGCCATGGATAGCATGATAACGTTGTCAGGTTCTCCCCAGAAACTATAACAGCCAGAAAGTTAAATTATGGTCTCATTTCTCTGCAATGATACTTTCTTCTTGCACAGCTTTATTAATGCTGTTCCTACTGATAGTATAAATCCTGCATGTGTCTTGGCCATGGTCACTCCCGCAGTTTTGACCTATTCTGAAAATGAAGCAGCACCAGAAGGAATAGCCTGAGAAGACTCAGGTTCTGACCTTGGACTTGCGTAGTTTATACCCTGCCAGAGGATACTGGTCTTGCTTGCTCCTTTTGGTCTGTTACATGCATAAGCTTCAAGCACAAGAGAGCCCTCACAGGAATTTCTGGTTTTGTAGTGTTCACTGGTATAGACTGATTCACATCTGTAGTTTTCTAGCATATATAAACTGATATGGATTTTGCAGAGTTAAGTTTTCTATAAAAGTGTAGTAAGTTCTCATTTTCAAGAAGTAATCACCACATTTTTAAAAGCAGTGTAGCTAATAATTGTAGAAGTGGCCATTATCATTTCAGAAAATACTCAAAGAAATGTACTAAATTCACAAATCAAATCTGGCATTTGCAGACTAATGCACTTTTGAGATGTGTTTTCCCCCTCAGCCCAATTTACAAAATTAAAATATCTGCACCACTTCTCATGTGAAAGATTGACCCAGATACCATCCAATTTCTCAAGCAATTATCTCCTCGCAGAAAGTCAGATATATGCAATATGTCAACAAAGCCTCAAGGTGCAGCTTCATTATAACACAGGTAGAGGGTGACAGTAATATAAACAGTTAAACCTGACCTCACGAAGCTACTGTCATGGTTTCAGATTACTGAAGAAATAAAATGCTTTGAATATAACCAAAGCCTACCTCTGCTTCTTGAACGTTGTCTTCCTTAGGAACACATTCATCTAAATTAATTTCAAACTTTATTCCTCCCTGAAGAAAATTCAGACACTTCATTAAGATAGGCTATTAAATAAAAACATTTAATTAAATGTACACAGATGACATGGAATTTAAATGGAACTTGGAAATTATTTTTCTATTAAAATAACTTCAATTTTCTTCTATCAAACAAGATAAGTTGAACAAACAGGACAAAAATAGATTGCTCTGAGGTACACCTTATGGATATTTTCAAATGACTGCATCCACTAGAGAAGGCTGGAACATTTTAAGAAAAGATGCCTTTGATAATCATTTCATTCAAATCCTTGCAATACACGGAGTTGGTTCGTACAGTTGGTTCCCAGCCATTATTAATATTTGAATACTGCACTGCTTCACTGCAGAATTTCACAAAACACCCTTGGACCACTTCAGAATTATGTTATTGTCTTATTATCTTATCAGAATATTTCCTAATATCTTATCTGCATTTCCATTCAATTCCCAGCCCCTTTTACAATTTAGAAGCATGATAGAGAAGAAAGTTTTACAAAATATATTAAGAAATTAACAGTGGCTTCACTTAGAGTTTGATATAAAGTTGAGTAAGTGGGGATTGATTACTGCCTGAGAAGATTTAGAGGGAGCCTTCCTCAAATGACCAGAAAAGCTCTGCTATACGTTTCTTTTCTTAATGATTCTATCCTGTCACAGAAACTTTCAGCAAACAGCAGTAGACCAGCACTCTTATCTGACTCTTAAATAACTTGATTTCCAGAGCTACTGTGGCATAACAGAATCGTTTGAAACGTACAGATTTAGGAAGAAAATGGGGGATAAAAACCACACACACACAAATAAAAAATAGTAAGTATGGATACCTTTGTGCTATATTCCTTCTCTAAAATGTTTTGACCTTGCTTATCCTGGAGTCTGACTTGTTTAAACTTTTCTTCCACTTTCTGGAGGTAGAGAAAAAAAAATCAGCAACTTTAAAATGTACACTTTGGAACCAGTATGTGTATATACCCTATATAAAAAGACTCTTTTTAGTAATAAATGTTACCATTGATTTCCTTTTATATATATCAATAAGAATAGTTCATTCATTGCCTTATTTAGATTCTGATACTGAAAGACATAATTCTGGCTTATCTAGCAGAAAAACAGGAAACCTTGCACAAAGTGCAACCTCTAATTTTTCAAAAACATGTTTCGAGGATACAGTACTGTGTCCAGAAACAATGCATCTTTTCTTTTCTATGATCATATGCAAGATGACTCAGGCTGATTTCATTCCAGCAGACTTTGGGAGTGATGAAGATCAAGGTTGTAATTGAAACCTATACCCGTACAAAGTCTAGCCATGTTTCATATTATCCTGTTTGCTGGTTAACACCTAAAAGCTATTTAATTACCTTCTGCATATTCCTGCGCTCTGTGTTAGAACATGCCACATAAAAGCAAAGTAAATAATTGCATACAGCTCCTTCAGTGACCTCCTGCTATGAGGACACGTCCTCAACCTCAGGTGAAGCCACAATTCACAGGTTGTACTTTTTGGAAACATCTATGCACTTTCTCCAGTAGGTGGACTGCCCATGAATTAAGTGACATCAAACAGGTGACATCAAACAGGTATAAAACCTTTTCTTTTATTTATTATTATGCTTTTCCCATGGGAATAACACTTCTGTCCAGTTGCGGCTTTGATGGTGTACAGTGCAGCTTATCCCACCGAATGATGTGTGGTGTAATTTTAGTAAAAGCCAGCTCCAGGATCCATGAATATCACTGAAGAGTATCCTACTTATATTGGCAGCTTTGGCACAAGTTCCAGCTGCAGCAGGGTAGCAATGTCTGTCACCAGTTTATGTGGAGGTCTGCCCCTTGCTGCTGAGCAGTGCAGGAAATCCTGCACTACATGAAGCAAATTCTGCCTGAAGAATCCTATTAGCTAGCTCAGCATTGTTTTCCTTTCAGAATAAGCTGGCATTTTGCACACTGAAATAAATTTTAAGAAGCTGAAGCTTTCATTCTTTTCACTTGAGGAGAAGCAGACTTGTTGCTGCAGAACTCCATGTGGTCTGGAAACCTCATCTGGTTTTCATCACACCAGCATTTTAAAGTAAAAGTGGAACAATGCTGAAAATCCATTCCAGTGCCTGTGTTGGTAGTATTTGATGACAAAGAAATGATGGATTCCTGTAGCTGAAATCTTTAGTTCTGTTTCCTCCTCCTGCTTCTCCCAATCTTCTGTTTAAGTAAGGAGTCCACACAAAACTGGATTGTAACATACACCCTACATAGGATCCTTACAGGAAAAGTACTCATGTTCTACTCTGAGCTCGTGCTTACCGTATCTCCTGCACAGGATTCTCCTGCAGGTCTGCACTCTGAGTGGCTTCTTTACTTCACTCAGAAATCAAGGAAAACAAATACACCACAAAAGGAAAAGAAGCAAAAGTACCTCCCAATAAGTATAGGGGAAAAAGCAATTACCAAAACAAATCAGAGCTCATCCCAATAAAGTTTCCAGGCTATTCAAGAAAGGAACCTAGGAAGATTTTCAGATGTGGCGCAAACATCAGGTAAGATTTAAGCTTTAGCATTTTTCAGGACTCTTGCAGAATGAATCAAAGGCCATGCATAAAACGTTTTGTTTAGACTACGAGATACCTCAAGTGATTCTTTTGTTCCAGCTGTATCTGTGGTTTCAGACGGGTTCTCAGCTTTCCCTTGCCTCACCAGATAGGTTTTGTCTTGTATTTTTTGATTGTCCTAGGGAACAGGTTTATAAAATGTTCATTTCAATTATTAATTAAGCGTACTACCTTAAAAAAGAGAAGGAAAAATGACTGCATGCATGTTTGAGCTTTGCTACCTGGAGTATTCCTGCTCTGAATCTGAATTCTTTTATATTGCTGTGGTATTCTTCCCGAATTTTCTGTAACTGCTTCAGGTACTCCTATTAAACAACAGTAAGGTAGAACACATAGTTATTAGAAAGACATACAGAAACAGCACTAGCTGAACAAAATATTCCATGGATATCAAACTGTGTATGTGTGAGAAAAAAGGATCAGTGTCCACTACTGCCAATTTTAAAGATTGCTTGATACTTCCTATTAACAGGAGATTTAGGAGTTATAACTGTTCCAGACTTTAACCCTTTTGAAGCTTTTCTGAATGTTTTATGCTGGATTTTCTGTCTAGTTACACCTAAAATAGTCAATTCCAAGAATAAACTAAGGATAGTCTGAGTAATGACTCCAAATTCACAATCATAAAAGAGAGGACTGGAAAATAGTAGGACAAAAAAAAATTATAAACCATTTATTGTATTGCAACCTCCTCCCCAAAATAAAACAGAATTTGGCAGTCTTCTGTTGAAGAAGATTCATCATTTCTGTGCTCTGAAGAAAAAACTTCAAATGTGGCTGGAAAACAGTCTTTTGTTAAAGACATTTCTGTTACTGCTTACAAGACAGTCTGTCCCATTTTGCATATGGTACAAATGGACAAATCCATAAAATCTCATTTTTATAAAATTTAGTACAGACTTTGTAGAATTAAGGAGCAGCAGCCTTTGAATAATGTGTGCATGATGAGTATGTTCCTACTCCAAAGTCTGACCATTATGTTAAAAGCTAATATATTTATTCTGACTTTTTTTTTTTTATAAATCAAAGATAAGAGGATTAAATGTATTTACATGTTTCCATGTATTTCGATTTTAATGTATTTAGATTTGTTTGTTTGTTTGTTTATAAATAGATTTATTTCCATGTATCTAGATTTAGATTTTCTAGATTTTAAAACGATTCTGGAGGTCAGCTTTTGTGCAAGTCCTCACTGGCTTCTGCAAGATGGAACCAGATGAGCACAGAGCTTATATTTTCCTAGTGGTCCAATGGAAAAAAATAAAATCTCACGTAAAGAACACTATTGTCAAGAAGTGTAAGAAAACAGCTTTGAGCAACTCGGGGAAATATTTTATTTACCTGTTCTTTCATTTCATTCTTTCTAGACATGTCCTGATGATGCAATTTGAGATGCTCTTCCATTATTTTCTGCTGCTGCATTTGGTCATGATATGGGTCAGCAGAGGATGGCCGCAGTCCCTGTAGGTGTACAAATAAATCCCAGAGCAAAGGAATTTTCATTTCGAATCCCTTTCATCAGGGCCTATTCAGTTCACTTTTCCTCTTCCCCTGAAGAGTGATGTATGACAAGCGTGTATTTTTGCAGGTAAGAGTCACAGTAGAATTTTACAATGCTATAGTTTGATACTAGAAAATAAAACCTCAAGATGACCATTGTAGAGCAGATAACAGACCCACCAGAGCAGAGCTTTCTATCTGACAGTGCCACAGTCTGTTGGAAAGACATCAATTCATCTTCAGGATTTTCAATCACTTTCTTTCACAGATTTTGTTCTATGGTTCAGTACTTACTAACCAGCTGTTTTTCCACTTTAATCTTGTACTGCTGGGCTTCAAAACGCCTTTGAAGATATTCTGCAGGCCTGAGAGAAGAAAGCGATGTTCACATACTATATTTTATTTCACAGCTTCTATCTTCTGCACAAATAATTCTCTACCAGCTGTGTTTGTACTACATAAGTATGGATGGATAGATCAAATTTGTATAAATATGGACCAACAGTAAAATAACAAACAGAAAACATACTGACTCGGGCCATTCCCCTTGCTATTATTTTGGTTACATTAGTCTACTGAAGTGCAAAGCTCTTCTTCACCTTCTATTTGATAAATAGTACGTGAGACTGTTAGTGAAAATAAAGTTATTTTTCCTGATTCTCAAAATATTGATAAATCGTGGAATGGACAGACAATCTCAAAAGTAAAAATAAAAGATTCTACCTCTGCTTTGTAAAAGAAAGGCTTTAAAGTACACAGACTGCTGGAGAACATGCCTTTATATCTGAAACCAAAATGTAAGCTCTGCAGGAAGACAACATTTGCGTGGCCTGCCTCCTACTCTGTTCCCTGAAGTACAGAACAGCTTTTGCTCTTTAGATCTTTCTGATGCTGGTGGGAAGGAAAGACACTGCTTATCTTGAGTTTTACTCCACATCTAGTGAAACGCTGAGATTGGGGAGACATTTTGATAATAAAATTTCAAACATCAGGAAAATGCATTCAGAACAGAAAGAGGAGTTACACTGTCCAATAAACTTAAGTAAAAAAAATTATCAAAGAACAAGCAGAGAAGGAATTATACTGAATGAGTTAATCGGGAAGGCTGATAACTCCAAACGTGCAGGACTGTTCACTACTAATAAATAGTGAGAAAGGTTTACCCGTCAGGTGGGGGGGGTGGAGGTGCAACTTGTCCTTTTTGTTTATAGTATTCCTCAACTCTTTGGCTGATGTGAGAAAGGTCATAATGTGCATTACGTTTCCTCTGCAGGTTGTCAAGTTTATCATAGTAATGACCGTAATGGCCATGCGCTCTGATATTTTCTGGCCTTTCTGCCATCTTAAATCTGGAGCTCTGTGGCTAAAAATACAATAAAGAATGTTAATTGCCCCATATTCATTTGTATCAGTACCAGTGTGAACTATTTCCTGTCCTCCCCATGATGAGCTGCATGGTAATACAGGCTGTCTACAGTAGAGTTAGTGTTATGTTCTCCAAGCCTTTTCTCAAATAAAGCAGAAACTTCCTAATTTACTACATACAGAGTGTGTTTAATCTTACTGTGGTCTCTCCCTTTTCCCCTGTTCCATCAGCTCCTGTGGTGAAGCAGCAGCCCACGCTGTGTGAGTCAGTCAGCGCGGGGCTTTGTACCCTGCACCTTGGTTGCCCTTGAGCCACGCCATCGTTCTGAAGCCCAAAGCACTGAGTTAATTCCAGGAGAGCTTTATTTTGACATGTGACAGCGAGAGCAACCTGGGATGTAGTTGTGGGCCATAAACATGCAGACTGCTGCTTTCAGGGAAGCACTGTGCTCGTGCATAAACTCTTTGATTATGTGCCTGTGGGAGCTTGCCTTTGATTCCTCCAAGTCCTTACTGTGATGAGACATTCCTGTATTTCTGCTTTGTGACAAGGCTGTCTTTTCCATCTCATAAGAACAATGAAGAGAAAGGTGATTGTCTAGCTGCTGCTGCACGACAAAATAGAACTGCAGTATGACATCCACAAACATTTCCATGGTGGGAGACTAAAAATTACTACGTGGTGTATGAGCAAAATGCAGAATATTGCTTATTTTTCTTGCATAAATTAAAATCAGCTCGGTATCCCTTCCTTAGATGGTAAATACATTAGTTATTGCTCCTTAGAAACACTGAAAATAAGCTCATCTACCTACAGCATAGTCCAGATTATATAGATTATATAGTCCAGCACAATATAGATTCATATTTATAGAAGAAAATTTTCTACTGCCAGTAATGATCCCAAGGAAGAGGGAATTTCAGGGAGTGTACGTGTTGTCCCTCCCTGAATGAAGTTTTAGAGTACGGTATCCAGAAGTACGGCAATCTCGAGCAGTAGGGGAAACAAGTCAGACCATCTAAATAAGAGGGTTGAGAACCATGAGCAACGAAGCTTGCACTCTTTCTCCCCTCCAAGAAAGTCTGCAGCAAAGAAGATATACCCCTGGTGGAAGAGGTTCAGGGTAGAGAATACAAGAGCAAATTGGACAGAAGTAAGTCCACTGGCCCTGATGGGATGTACCCACCAGTGCTGAGGCAGCTGGCAAATGTCATTGCGAAGCCACCGTCTATTATTGGCTTTGACTGATTATGGCACCTGTGAGAGGAAAGCAGATGCCAATCTTATCTTCAAAAAGGGCAGGAAGGGGGACTCATGAAACTACAGGCCCCACTGTCCTGGAAACCATTTCCAGACACGTAAAAGACAAGAAGGTGTTCAGGAGTAGTCAGCACGGATTCACAAAGGGAAGGTCATGCTTGACTGACCTGATGGCCTTCTACAAGGAAATGAGCAGCTTGGAAGACAAAGGGAGAGCAGTGGGAACTGCCGGCCTTCTCTCCACTACTTTCTGATGCCGTCTCCCAAAAGATCCTCATAGAGAAGCTGATGAAGTGTGGGCTGGATGAGCAGAGAAGTAGGTTGAAAACTGGCTGGCTCCAGAGGCGATCATGTTGCAAAGCCCAGCTGGAGGCCAGTAACTGGCAGCGTACCCCAGGGGTCAATACTGGGCCCAATCCTGCTTCACATCTCTGGTAACGATCTGGGTGATGGGGCAGTGTGCTTTCAGCAAGATGCTGATGACAAAAACCTGGGGAGAGTGGCTGACATGCCAAGGGTCATGCTGTCGTCCAGAGGGACCTCAGCAGGCTGGAGAAATGGGCTGACAGGAACCTCCTGGAGTTCAGCAAGGGGAAGTGCAAAGTCCTGCACCTGGGGAGGAACAACCCCAGGCATCAGCACAGGCTGGGGGCGCCCAGCAAGGAAGAGGGCCTGTGGGTGCTGGTGGACAAGCTGAACATGAAAACTTGTGGCAAGAAAAGGCTAACGGTATCCTGGGTCGTGTTAGGCAAAGTATTGCAGCAGGTCAAGGCACAAAGTGAAACACAGCAAGTTCCAGCTAAAAATAAGCAAAACATTTTTTACTGTGAGGGTTGTGGAATCTCAGTTCTTGGGGATCTTCAAAAGTCATATAGCCGTGGTCCTGGGCAAGTGGCTTTGGGTGTCCCTGCTTGGGCAGAGACATGGACAAGATGACCTCTAGGGTTCCCTTCCAGTCTCAAATATTCTGTGATTCTGTGAACCCTGAAGCAGCTCATTCAAAGCATGACACTTGAAGCATGAATACGCAAATATTCCCACTACCCTGAAAAAAAAAAACAACCTGTTTTCTTCATTTGGATGATGAAAGACTGTGGGAACATGTGATAATATGTTCACTGATAACATTACTGCATGTCTGGCAGATCAAAACACTGTGGACAAATTCTGCCTCTGATTACAGCAGAGCACGATGAAAGGAAACTCAGCCAGCATCTCTGCACTTGCATGGAAATGCACAAATGGAACTATGAGGAAAACCAAGTTCTGCATTGGGCCAGCACTGTCCTCAGGCATCTAAGTGACTGCTCAAGGGCTGCAGTTCTGGGAATTCCACAGATCTCTACCATCGGCTAATCTACCCTAACTGCAGCGTGCAATTACTGCTGGGAGCTCCCGGATCCCAACTGTGCTTTGCTCTAGTTTGTCAGCACCCACGAGAGTGCTACACACTCTTGAAGGTGGGAAGTGATACCAAGTAAGAGGCTGGAGATAGCACACAGCCTGAGGAAACAATGAGGTAGAAAATGAGGGAGGGACACAGGTCATTGTGAGGAATTGGGGCTTCCTCACAAGGAAGCTGTAAGGTTTTATCCCAGTTTGTTTCAATCGTATCTGAAACGAGGGCACTGGGCACCACTGGTTTTGCCCACGAATGGGCCCTCAGGAGGTGTGACATAAAAGAATCGGTATAGCAGATATTATAGCTGATATTTTATAGCAGAAATGCAAGCCCAAAGTTAATTTGCCTGTGTGTAAACATAAATGCAAAGCGTGCCTGACTGCTTTTGTTACAAAGGACCAGGCTGAAGCAGCCTAAACTCTGTGTTTCCCACTTAGGCTTTCTAAAACACCTCTTCTGAGACTTCTGGAGTCCTTAACTGTCTCCACTGACCTGGTGTAGGCATTAGGTTGGATTTAATGTATCTTAAAGAAGCCTTCTAAAGGACCTCTTCTAACAGCAGGAATTTGCCTTCTAAGATAATTCAATGTTATCAGCAATGTGGATGCACTCTACCTGAGGCTGCTGCCCTCCTGATGGTTTCCATTCATTTCTTTGAAAGAATCCCTGTGTCTCAACAGGCGCCACCATTCCAGATTCTGAAGGAACTCGGTCTTGCACTCTCCTTTTTTGAAGCTTACATTCTTTTTAAAAATAAAAGATTAGCAAGTTACCTTCTGTGCTTTCTACAAGATTTCAGTTCTCTCCTTTTTTTTTTTTTTTTAATTTCCAAATTTTTCTGAAGCTCTTGTATCCAAATGTGCAGCAAAGACTATTGGAGAAAGTTATCACCATTGAGTATATCACAACTAGCAAACGTTAGTGTAGAACCAGTGTTAAAATCATTAAATATTATCTTTACCTTGTATCAGCTTGGCTCCAGGCTGTGATGCTGAAGGCTTTCTTCTATTTATCAAAGTGAGACTGAGTTCTTCCTGTGTTAACTATCAACAAAAAAGTACCAGATAGAACTGTTTATAACACAATACACTCTCTTGGCAAGCAGCCGTACAAGGCACTCACCTCAGGGGGCAAAAATCTGAGAACAAGCTTCTGCAAGAAGGGCTTCCTCAAAATAGAATTCACCGATGGTCGATCTCTTGGAGATACTTTAAACAACTGGGAAATTAACGCCCTCAGATCATACGAATATTTGGGAGACACGGGCTGAAAATATCCTCTGCAAATCTTCAGCACGAGCTGGTGCAAGCTACTGCCTTCAAACTTAATCAATGAAAACAACAGAAAGAGGACAATAAGTACTGCTGGTTGGAAATGATGAACTAAACACCCAAATTTGAAAAGGGTACTTGTGGACAGAAACCCTGTGCTATGCAATCTCTTCACAAACAATTTCTCCCTATCCATAGTTTGCTGTGGGAGATTAACAGAACCACTCTCTGATTGTACTTGCTGGTTACGTTCTCCTAGTTTAAGCTCCATGACTCAGCAGGTCTGATAGCTTTGGCACTTGGAAGAGGTTTTTCATAGTGTCACATGTCGTACAGTGTCATACAATAACACAGACACACTTTTTCCAGAATTAAACATCATGATTTTTGCCAAAAGCTGTTCAGCAGAGACGCACATACATACTGCTTGCAGAGGGTTCACCTTTAAAACCTCGGTTCCCACAACTTAGCCTCTGTAGTCTGTGTTCTCTCAGGATCCAGGATACAACCTGATTTTTAACAACTGATGCCACTCAGCTGACTCAGTCCTCTCTGGTCAGACGATCTCTTAATACATCAGCATCAATCTAATTTTTAGGGCCTAAGACAGGCAAAACTAATTTTGAAAGCAACAGTTTTCTAAAATTATCATTGTATTTACTTAGATAATTTGAAGGTGTTGTAACCCAAATTTGCTCTTGCATTTCCCTTCTACATCAGCATCTAGTTCCTGCCTTCAAATTTAAAAAAAAAAAAAAGGCAGCAATATGAAATAGAATAGCTAATATTCATAAGAAGAAATTATGATTTTTTTCTCACTTTGTGAAATCTGGAATATTCCTCCCTTGTTCTCAGCTCAGCACAACTGCTCTCCCTGCCAGTGCTGCTCTGCCAGCTTTGATCACATTGATGCCCAGGTCAGCTTCGATTGGGCCCAGGAATCCGACCCTTTTCCTGTTGTTGGGATTAGTCTCTGCTTCGCTCCCTTCTCCACATTCACAGGCTGAGGATTACTTGAGGCTTAGATCATACAGAGGACAGCACAGCTTCCTAAAGATGCTATCTCAGTTATCTTTTGACATGAATGTGCTTCCAAACAAAATACGACCTCTAGGAAAATGTTTCTTGAGACTTGAAATGCTCTCCGGGGAAATGTAGGTTTCAAACTCTTTAGCGAGTACAGATTGGTGTTTTCAAATAGAAATGAATAAAATGATGTGCCTAAAGCCTTGAAGTACAGCTTTAATTCTTTCCATCTGCCTTTTCAGAAAGTATAGTACTTATTTAAGAGTAAATATATGTTCGACAGACTTATAATATACACATAAAAATTCTAGAAATACAATATAATATATTGTATTATAGTTTGCTCAAAAAATTCAATACAAAATATTAAACACTGGCATTCTTTAATATCAAGAAGTAAATTGAAAATAATACTAGTAGCTGTCTATGAATATTGTTATAACTACATATATTCCAGGCTGTTCACTCTATTTTCAATAATATGATATTGATCTGATTCTAAGATACTTACAGGATGCTTTAGTGCACATAGCTCATAGAGCACACAGCCAAGAGACCAAATATCTCTGTAAATAAAAGGAATTCAGGTTTCAGGAAAAGCCTATAATATTTTCATAGATGTAATCAATTTTTTTTTCAGCTCTCAAATTTACTAGCATCATTCCAATGAAGATTAATATTGGTCCAACTTTTGACATTTCTTAGTATGCAGTGAAAAGAAAACCTTAGATTTCTTTTTTTTTGTTGTGGCACCAATGTTTCTACAGTACCTAACCAGGTACTATTATTATTATTGGAAGAGGCACAGGATATAAACGATGCCTGCTTAATATTCCTAGCAGGATTGAAGAGCAAAGCTACCTCTAGCTGATGCATGTGAAATTCCTGGTGCCCTGCAGAAATACAGATTTAAACCATGACATCATTTACGTTAAGTTCTCTTGTGCCTGCACGCCCTCATGAACAAGAATATAATGAAAACTGAGAGACTCACGTTTTATTGTTATACGGTCGATTTTCACAGATCTCAGGTGACAGATAATAAGGGGTCCCTACACAGGTATAGGCAAACTCCATAGTGCTGATGAAATACAGTGAATAAAAAGGTTTACACGTTGAAAAAGTCTGCAAGCAATTGAGTTAAGAGCCCGTGAGGGTTTTTATTTCTGCTCTCAAAATAGTTGAATAATAGCATAATTGAATAATGAAACAACCAAAGAAAGACTAAAGTACTTCCCATTTCTGTGTAAAAATGACCAACTATCTTAACAGTGTTTGCATTTCAACAGAAATCATGAGAATTCTCTTTTCCCCACTTTTCACCAGCATTGCAATCAACATTTGCAAGGAACGATGATCATTAACACATAATTCTGAAAGCTGTCAACCACACCTCAAAGTATTAGAAGCCTCCAACATACTAATTGAAATAAGATCGTAGGTGCCAGTCAGTCATGCAAGCTAGAAACTGTGGAAGGAGGAACAACTGTCCAGAAACTAAAGCAGGAGTAAATGAATTCTATTTCCATCTTTGCTGCTGACTTGTAATGTAGGTATAGCAAATATAAAAAACTTGTTGGATTCATTTCACTTGCTTTTAGTTATTTACACTGTGGATGTCATCAAGGGTCACTGGGAAGTCAGTGGAGAGAAAAAGAATCACAGAGTGATTCCTCTCACTCTACAGCAGGTGTCAATAAAAGCTGAATGTCACCCTCCTTATTGAGGATATGAAATCTGACTGCCAGAGCTGTCAAGGATACCTAACAGAAAATAAAAGTATTGGGCACTATCTGTAATTCGGAAGTGGAGAATGGCAATGAAAATGCCTTTGTGTATCACAGGGGATGGGAGGAAGAGGGACTGAGAAAACTAATTCACTTGTTACATGTGAAAAAGTACATTCAAGCTCCAAATATTTTTGTTTCTGAAGTCCCAGATACCTATTAAATACTCCTCAAAATGCCCAGACTTGCACATTCACATTCTGAGGTTTACTTTCAGCAAAACTTCCCAGCTCTGATGCACCACCAAACTTTCAACGTTATCTAGGCCTCATTCCAAAGCAACCTGATGGGGCCTTGACAGAAATTACCTATGCTGTACATTCACCTGAAGAATGCATTAAGGTATTTTATACCAGTACATAGTTAAGTAAGTCTGAAGAGAGTGCATAAATTGTCTATGCTGGTTAAAGTCTTTATTGTGTAGACAGGAATGTGATTCAGCTTGGATTAATTTAATTTGGGGATAGGGAAAGATGCAACAAGTGAATTGCAGCAGGTGGAGTACAAAGCAACTGAGAAGAACTGACAATAGAAGGACAATCTGCAAAATGATCATCAGAGGAAATTACATTTCCACAAACCGTGGAACTTCATTGCCATGAGATCCTGCCAAGGTCACAGATATCAAGAAGCTCAAAAAGAGATCAAGTTCAAGCATTGTCCTTTTGTTAGCATGTTAGGCATGTTTTGACCATGTCAAAAAGCACTCTCCTAGACAATGTCTGGCCACTTTGTAGGTTAGGCCAACCTTGTCCCCAGAGCCAATAAAGAAAAGACTTCTCTTTGGCAGAAGTTTAGCCAGAGGGATGCAAGCCGTGACATATCATTTACTCTAAGGGCCAGGGAAGAATGGGTTCTGGCCTTTTTTGGTTTGTTTGTTTGTTGTTTTTTTTTAGTATAGGCACAGTTTTGAAGAACATACTAAGAAACGAAATAGTACGACCTGAACAAACTCTTTTCTTACACTATTTCCAAACATTTAATGCTGTTCACTGCTTTTTCTTTTCATGAAGCACCAGAAGTGATTACCAAGCACTGCAAAAACAGTTGCACCTCCAGAGTTTCTCAATGTCAGTTCCATAAGGAACAGGAAAAGATTGAGGGAAAGACCCTCTACCAAGAGTCCAGTTACAAGGATCTGTGGTTATGTTCAGGATGGCACATTTTAGGATACCAGAAAAAACATATAGTGACAGACCCCTGATATCCTAGACCAAGCACAGCCCACAAACAATTTGCACATTCAGGTTGCATTCTGAACATTCAGAAATAGGTACATTTGGTGTAGATCATAGACTAATGAAAGAGGTGCTTACTTGGTCAACTGTCTTGCTATGCCAAAGTCCCCAAGCTTTGCTATCCTTCCATTATTGCTAAGAAAAATGTTCTGCAAACAAAGAAGAAACTGGTGTGCAAAAATTAAACATGGCACAGCTTCTCAAGTCTTTTGACATGATAAAATCACCCCCCTTCCAGTTCTAGTTTTACTACCTGTGCTTTTACATCTCTGTGTAAAATCTTCCTGTCGTGAATATGCTTCAGGCCCAAGGAGATCTGCACAAACCAACTCAAAATCTGCGGTGAAAGACAAAAGGAATAGGTATCTGATAAATTTGATATATACATGTAGATACATTTGCATGGCTCTAATCTCCAGCAGGACATTTTAATGAAATATGTACAACAAAGACAACTACAAAATCTAAAACATGTCAATCACACACACCATGGAATAGTAGGAAACAATATTTTTGTATGAGTAAAATGAATGCCATAGTTTTACTTTCCTTTCTCAGTACTATCAGGGAACTAAATGAAAATAAATACCTATTCCCACTTTCTGTATCCCAGTGAAGTTTTCACTATGACAAGACTGAAGCAAGGACTGAAGAATCATGTCAAAGAGTTAAGAACACTAGACCATTATTTAGAAATTAGTTCAAAAAACAAGCCATAAATGGGTGGTGTCTTAATCCTCAGCAGTGTAAGTCATGCATTTATAATATTTGTAATCATACCAAATGTGATCTGGGAAAGAAGAAATAGAGGATGAAGGTCTGAAATGTGATTAAACAATGTAGGTATGAAGAAACTTGTGATAGTAAGTAATCACAACAGTTCATCCTTGCCCCAGGACAACTCTTAAGCATGTATTCAATTCCAGATATACGTGATTTATTGAATAAGGGCTGCTGGACTTAATTCAGAAACAAAAGTAAGATGTGCTTACACACTCCTATCTTAAGGACAATTGATGATCATGGAAAATTTTAATTCAAGTAATAATCTTCTATCTAGTAATGCTTAACATTTCACAGATGATTTCCTGAATAGGGCTGATGTCATAAATTAGACTTTCTTAGGCATACACTTGAAAATATAAAGATTTTTTAACAAGGTTATGTTAAATTTTTTGCTCTCTGTTCTTGATTGTCAGATGCATCTTTAGTTTCTATGATCCTTTCTTTTGTCTGTAATTCCTTTGTCTTTCTTTGGATATGCCACATTCTGTCTCGGCAAGGTTTTTTTGTGTGTTGGTTCCCTGTTTTGTCTTTTCGTGATCTGTGATTTTGTCCTCTTTTTATTTTCTCTCATGTTCTCTCTGCCTTTATTATGACTCCCAATTGGATCATAAAATTCACCACTGCTGAACCAGTAATTCACTTTCAACTGACTTCTACACTAAGGAGTTTCTCTTTTCCTACTGAAGCGAGAAAAAACGTCACAAAATTTCCTTTTTTCTTTTTTTTCCCACTTCTATGCTTTAGAGTAGATTTCCACTAACACGTTAGATATTGTCTGTCTAGTATCTAGGTAAGTTTTCATTGCAACTGCAAAAGTGAAAAACTGCACAAAATTAAATATCCTTAGCGTTCCGAATACTAAGTCCAACATATAAGAGAAGATTTCCTTCGGAAAGCTAAAGTTAGTTAAAAGATGAAGGAATAAGTGAAGGACTAGTAGGAAATTCTGTTTCTGAGAACTGCAATACCTCTCACATGCGCCTATTTACAAACTGAAATACCTGTGAACATGCTCCAAAAGCAGTCAGAATCCTGGCCTTGTTTCTCTGTGTCAGTTAAACAATTTAAATGGCATCAGAGAATTCTTGACCCAAATAAAATGAATGAGAGATTTACCACTGACTAGTATAAATCATGATATACTATGATGTAAATAGCAGAAAAGAATGAAAAATTCATATATAATACATCCCCTAACACCTCTAAAACACCTTGTAAAAGTAAAAATAAAGCTGTTCTGGCTAAGCAGGTATACTACTAAGAAAAAGTGCCTCCAGTACAGAAGGAGCAATGGAAAGAATATAATTGGCATCAAAATACTGTCAATAAATTAATTTAAGATCTTAAACAAGTCTAAAAGGAAACTCTAAATTCCCACTAAAACTATCAGTTTCTTTATAACGTTCAGTTTTTATAAAAGGTCAGAAAAGAAACAGTAGCAAGCACTGCATAATTCAATGTGTTTTACATAAACCATCCTTTCCTCTAAAGGTAACTTCTTTCACCTGGTCCTCATCAAACAGTACTCCATGCTGCATATTTATCCGCTTCATTAAATCTCCACCATCGCAGTATTCCATCACGATATACAGCTTGTTGTTTTCTGAAAGGAAAAGTATTTCTTTCCTTTATTCCTTTATTCCTCATTAATACAGCAATAAATTATTAAATTTCACCTGAAACATACATTAATTGCATGCTCTCTATGGACACTAGCCTTCACCTTTGCTTCACAGGCCCTCCAAAATCCTGCATGAACCTGTGCTGGAAAGCCACTCCACTCCCTCCCTCATTCCCAAAGTCCAAGCCAAACCTTTTCTGCAACCTTACTGATACCCCAAGATATGTTTTATTTCCTATTTTCCTATTTTTCCTAGTTTCTCATTAATTTTATCTCCTATTTCCTGCTGTGCTCAAAAGCTCTCTTCTTCTATTGCAGCTCCTGAGAAGGTTTCACAAAACTCTGGACCTCTGTTGAAGGTCAAGATTAAAGTTCAAGGGAGGCAATGCAAACACCTCAGGATCTAGTGTTTGCTTCACAGTACTTTTGGTCCCACCCACCCACAAGGAGAAATAAAGTACTGACTGAACCTGGTACCTTGTGTTCATTTTTAGGAGTCGGCACCTAGCCCCACTGATAAGTAAGGTGCTGGGGATAGGTTTATGGTTGGGCAATACGAACAAACTAGTTTCTGCTGCCTTTCACTCCTATAGTCGCAAATAAAACAAAAATGTTAAAAGTAAACCTTGCAAAGAAGCAAAGAAGGTTACTATATTTGCATGCTTCATCTTGGCCAGAAGAATGACTTCTTTCTGTGAGGCTTCTTTTTCTTTCACAGGCATCTACAAAGAATTAAGGAACTACATGCTAGCAATGATGCATTTAAGTCACTTCAAAAATAGCTGTCAAATTGTGCCAAGGTGATGCAGAAATACTAGAACATATGATGTACATACATTTGCAGCGTATGTTTGTAAATATACTGGACAATTCTATTAAAATGTCCTCTTTCATTTACAAAAGTAAGTTTCTTACTCTCATTCTTAAGAAATAATTTTGAAATGTAATCCTTAAAGATTCAAAAATCAAAAGGTGAAAATAAAGACACACACAATCAACTATATAAATGACATACCACATACTAGAAAGACACACTCTACCGCATAAGAAAAATCATACTACTTTGAAGTCAGAATTTTCTGTAACCACCTCTTGGTTCTTAAACAACTTGGATAAGTAATAACACTCTATTAATTTAAATTTTTCTATTTTGCACACATCAAAATATGAGATTAGAAATAACCAAATTACTGGTCCTGAACACAGAGAAACCATTTTTTATTTAGTTGTCATTACTAGCATATCAATTTTTCTGGGTTTGAATCTGAAGGTTATGTAGCTTTTCCTAGAACTGACACATAAAAATTCATGCTTCTGTTATGATTCTCTCATACATCTGAAGTTCACTAGTGCAACACAGAGTGTAAGAGCTGTCACAAGCATGTAGACACTCACTGAAATTGACTGCTGAATTCCCTGTACTGAAATCATATGGAGTTTAACTGCATGTCTTTTTGGAACTAGATCTAGGAGTGGCATTACTCTGATTACCCAAGCTAGCTACCCTAACCTACCTTTATAGCCCACAGAAAGAAACATGAAGCTTATGGACCAATTCACCTTCTTCTGAAACAGAAGTCTAAAACAGCAAACAGCATCCCTTGTTCTCAAAGAAAGGGAATTAAGCCATGTAGCTGAGATAATGACAACTACAGAACGGACACTTCAGATTAGATGAAATGAATCAAAATGCCTTACACATAAATGAGAATCAGAAAGACTGCTGTGTATTACTCATACCTGAAAATATGAACTTTAAAAAAAAAAAAAAAAAGGAGAGTTTAGAGAAAAGTGTCACAAAATCATGGCTTGTTATTTCAGTAGTAAGTTTTGATGTACTTGAATCATCTGTTATAAAGCTTAAATCAGGTAGTGTCATGTATGCTAGGTAAAGCTTTGAAAAAAAAAAAACTGTTAATATAAAATCACATATTTAGTCTATGTTTTTAAAATTAGTCAGTCAAAGAGTACAGTCTTTGGAAAGTTTATGTCATCAAGATGCAACTACAAATGTGACACCTAAACTCATAGATTAGCTAAATGCAGTTGTCATAATTCTGTAAATAACTATTGTTATCATCCAGGTTTTGTTGTTTTACCTTAGTTAAATCAATCTCTTTGATGACACATTGTTCATTATCCACTTTTCCTTTTGCCAAGAATATTTTGCCGTAAGATCCTTCTCCAATTTTCTTAAGGATTTCATATTTGTCCATGATGTCTTTATCTTAAAACAGTGGCTAGAACAAAAGAGTCCCCAGATTAGTATTGCATGTAGTCAGTGCTAAAACATCTGAGTTTGTCTACTGAAATAGAAACTACTTTTAATGACTGTATTTTTTCCTCACATTTTTATCACATTTTTATCAATGATGCAGATTCGTCCTCAACATGTCATCTCCTGGAAGACTGCAAATTATCGTGGATCTGAACTTAAGCAGCAAGTTTGAGTGTCTCATAAAGGAAAGCATGAAACATTGTCCTAGCACACCCTAAAATTAAAAAATGAGAAGGCAGCAAAAGTATTACGGTGTGGTATTATTACGGTGTTATGGTATGGTATTATTCTTGGAGGTCTTTTGCAACCTTTACGATTCTATGATTCTGGGAAGTTTGACGTTATTTATTGAAGTTAATGATGTTGCACACTTGTTCTCTTAATGGAAAACATAAAATTACAGTGTGTTTCTTGTTGAACTTTGGTAGAAAAGACCAAGTATTCTAGGTCATTACCACTGGGTATTCACAACCTATCCGCAAGCAAGCTTAGAGTGCTAATACACACGCACACCCCAAAACTGTTCTTGTTAGCCGGACTAAGTTTTAACCAGGAAGATTTGGTGGCACACTGCCCTTTTCCTGTCAGGAAGGAAAGCCAGGCTCGGTAGCAGACCACCTCGGCCTGCGTGAAGCCATCTCCGCGGCCCGGGCCCCTTCCCGCCCTGCTGTGGCACCGTCGCCATGGCGACGCCGCGCACCGGGGGGGCGGCCATGGCCGGGGCCTCCCTGAGGCGAGGCGCGGGCAGGGGGACGCGGTACCTGCGTGTGGCCGCCGCCTCCGGAGCCCCCGAGGCCAGCCCGAGGAAGAGGAGGAGGAGGAAGATGAAAGATGAGCAGCCTTCCCCGGCTGCCCTGCCCTCGGCGGGGTGTGGCGTCTGTGGCACTGCCCTCGCACCCCTCCGGGAGGAGGAGGCTGCATTGCCCCGCTGTGAGGGGCTTTGGGTGTGAGCAACGCAGGAGAAATAACAGCCCTGTTCCACATCTTGACATTTTCTAAAGCTTTTCGTATTCATTTTTCTCCAGTATTATTTAACACAGTCCAGAAGCACCTCCCAGGGAGAACTGTACTGGGGTCATGTCTACACTTCCCTGTCAGGCTTCTCATCACTATTTAGTAGCCAACAGCCAGCCAAAATAGCACCATTAAATTTAAATTACACATAATGCGTTCCGCAGAAGTTTATCTCCTTATCAAAATGGGGAAAATTGCCCTTTTTAGTGAACAAATGAGGTTTCTTCCACACATGCAAATGGCATATATAAAAATCTTGTCATTGAAGCCAAAAGTTCACCCTCAGGTATTGTCAGAGGACTAATAGCTGCATGAACTATGCCTCAAATAATTAGCATAGCTAAATGTTTTCCATAAAATGCCCTTCAGACAAAATCAGTTATTCCTGCTATGCAGTATTTCAAGACATTGTCAGAAAGAAAAACTTCATGCACAACTGTCACATCACCTCTTTGAAATAAGACAAAGAAGGCAATTAAAACAATGCTGTTAGCACTAATGGTTTTGACTGAACATTTCTACGAAGCTATTACCAACTCCAAATATATTTAATATCTACTTTTTTGTTATTTGCAAGTGTTCTAGCTAGAAAGGTTATTTATTATTCATCCCTCCCCTTAGTTTGCCATACAGAAAACCTGCACACAGTTTTTTTTTTTACTAAGAACATTTTATTAATAACTACAACTATTATCAACAAATACAACCTGGATTATACATATTGGTAAGCCTAACTTTCATTATTGTAGAAAAAATTCCAAACGTAAGTTTTTCAGTCACTGTGCTTCAATACCATTTCCAGTTCTGACACCCAATCTGGGTCATCTTCCTCAAAGTCCCTAAAAACAGATTTCAAAATGTTACTTTGCAAAATAATCCGACTTCATAAAGAAATATATATATATATATTTAAATTACACAATAACTAGGAGAAATACTGTTGAAAATCTCAGTGGAAGAGGATTATTTCCTGCACTACTGCAGTTAAGGAGCCAGCAGGGGTTCCATTTTGAATTTAACCACATAAGTTTTTACCAGGAGCAAAGAATCATACACCAAGAAACTATGTATGTGTTGATATTAATGGCTTGCAGTTGAACTGCAGTAACGTACTTAAGCAGTTCATGTCCCAGTGCCACCAAAATAAACAATGACATAGACTAAGGTTTTGAGATCCTAATTCCCACCCCCCAAAGATACACACATCTGTAAAATAGAGCATTTCTGTTCAGAACATGTTGACATACTTTGCTTTTTCAAAAGCAGGAAAAATAGGTCACATAAGCAGAACATACAAGTTGAAAAGTCTGTACAAATATGTCTTCAATAAGTAGGTTCAAAAGTGATTTTATTGCACTGTGCATGAAAGAGTAGGAAAGTTAATACACAGATACAGCAAACATACCACTAGTGAGTGGTTTTGCTGTTGCTTATCTGATTTCAAGGTCAGAGTACAAAGACGTTTCATGAAAGAAGGGTTTGCACATTACTGTGGATCTAATTTCATCTCATACTTTCATTTTTGCAAAGTCACCAGCAAAAATAATCTGCTAATAACAAGTAACCTGTTTAATCTCAACGTCATCAATAACTATAAATGTAGCAAAGAAAGTATTTAAGATATTAAAATTTAGTAACATTTGATACCATTATTTAACAGAGAGATGAATTGCGAAAAATACTGCCTTTTTTCAAGGGGATTTTTTTTTTTTTTTTGAAAACTCACTTTAAGGAACCAAAGAAAAGAAAAATAAAAGGATGTTATTTGGACATACGTGTCATCTTCATCAGATCTAGGCTCAAGTCTCTCAGGATCTATGACAATAGCTTCATGTTCCCCATCTACCGTATCAGATGCTTCTGATGCTTCAGTTTCATCAGCAAGTGGACCTCTTAATGTATTTTCAGAAGCTTTGAAATGATAAAAATAAGCGTCACCAAAATCCTTAATTTTAGAAAAATAAAATTAGACATATAAACAGGTGTCTTTCAAATTTATCTTCATTTTTTTGCAAATTCCAGTACAAGCTATTACCTAACTGGGGAGATAACTAATAACAAAATTGAGGCAGACACCAATTATTTATGACTGCAGCTATGCATATCTACAGACTACAATTACCTTTTGCCATGCCATCTTACCATCCTGTCTTTAAAATAGGGCAGTACTGACTCAGTGATGGTGGATTACCTGGAGGGGTTACAGCCCCGTTATTGCACCTTCCTAACACACACACTGTGCCAGTTAGCAGGATGGAGACTGTATGGCTCTGCTGTCTCTGCTGTAAGTGACAAACTCATTCAGTCTTCAAGCCGTAAGTAAAAGTCCTTCATAAAGAGATGTACAAAGACTGGAGATGTACAATCACTCAGGAATTCTTGGTTTGGATTTCCCTTTTTTTTTTTTTTTTGTTTTCCCCAAGTCCACTTTTCATTCCATAAACAAACAAACAAAAACCAGTCTGTTGTGACATGAACACACAATCTCCATGCATAGGGCCTACATATCTTAGAAAAATAAGTCTCTATTGATAAACATATTTACAAAACCGTTTGGGGATTTACCTGCTTTATAAATTGTGTATGTTTTAAATGCTAAGCTGATTTCTGCGTTACTGAGAAAGTTCATCAGGGTCTGAGGTGTTTCCTTGTTCCACTGTTTACGTGGCTTATTTTCACTGTAGTTTATAACAGAGCCATCTAGGTATAAAATCATTAATAAATACTTCTTAGATGAAATTGCATTAGCAGCACGGATTGCAAAGAGCACATTTAAGAAAAAAAAAAAAAAAAAAGGAAGAAAGGAAGAAAAGTTGCAGCCTGTTAGCACCACTGGCCTCTTCTAACATACTTCATTTGACATCTAGAGCAAAGAAAATTACAGAATGTAACATTGCAACTTCTGTTCTGAGGGAGCCAGCAGAAACCAAGACCTCATGTGAGGAGCCAGAGTCTCTGCAAGCTTATTTGGTGACTCTAAGAAGCTCACAAAAAGGAGCCTGTGGCCATTTTTGTGCCTTTTAATGGCAGAATATCTAAATACATGCATTTTTCTGTCTTCTTTCACTGCCCTGGATATTATCAGCATGTAACACTTGCATCTCCTATCTCATCTGATTACTCAAATCTGTATGACTTATTTCACTAGCATGTATGTATACACATTTACTTAGAACACATCTCCAAAATCAAATGAAATTTTTCTAACAATCTAATATGGTAGGGGTCAGTTTAAACCTGTGACATTTGTCAGAGGAAATCCCATATTAAATGTTCCTGTTAAAAGCTGTTAGTACAGAAGAAGGACAAATCTCTGCCTCACATCTGAGGCACATCATTAGTTGTTCTTGTCATTGGCATTATCTGTACATTAAGTGACTACAGAAGTAGAGGCAGAGATGTTACATGCTCCCAACAGAGTGCTGTATTTGAAAGACCAGCAGCTGCATTCTGCATCAAATTAATTTTGCATGGTATCTTCAGGATTACACTGACAAATGGCATGTAAAGAGGAGGGTTGGTAGCATAACTTTTTATCGATGATTACAGTTTTAGGGTTGCTAACATTATCTCTGCCTTTGCAGCCCTCCTGTCACCCAAGACCACTAAGAAATTGTTAGTGTCAAATGTATCTTCATCACAGTGGACTTCTGGAGTGTTGGTTAGTAGAATATTTTAAAAATATTTTTACATCATTTTAAATATTATCTGTAATTCTCTGGCTTTTAGAATTCGTGAAGAAGTACTGATATTACTTAAATTAAAAATGCATAAAGACACATTTAATTAAATCTTACTTTTAACGTCTTCAGATGTAAAACTGGCAGAAAGCAAGGAAGCATTTTCCAGGACATCCACTACGGTATTAAATGACCTCTTTTCCCATTTTCTCCTCTGGGGATGTGATGAATCAGTAATTCCTGGGAGGACTTCAGAAGTTTCTGCTGTAATTGCAACAAGATGATAACCAGCATCTAACCTGTTTTTCACTGTCTGTTCAAACTAAGAGTACAGCACTTCATGTTTGATTCTATGGGTATAAGTCAGAATCCCTTTTATTAAATTCAGTAAAAATGGTGTAGAATAACCCCATGCATTTACTCCATACCAAATGTTTTCAAACAATATTTTTTAAAATAGTTTGGCCAAGATTAATATTACTTTTAAATCTCAGATGAGTGGTAGGAGACAATATATTAATTCCAGACGTAGTAGGCAGTGGCATGGTTTTATAGAGATGCAGGCTTGTATGCTTTACCTGTTTAAATGGCTGGATCAATGACATTTAAATGTCACTACATAGAGCGACATTCATAAGCCTTAAAACTGTAAGACTTACCCTCTGCATCAGTTTTCCTTTGCTCCTTTGTGCATTTATTCAAATCCTTAGAAATATTTTCACTTTTCAAGTTGCTATGCTTGCTGCTTTCATCTTTGCTTTGCTTTAAAAGAATAAGGACCACATTAATCTTTATCTTTGCCGTCCAGAAAAACAAAGCAGTACTATTGGCATGGCATTAATTATTTTAGTTTTGCTACAAGAGAGCTGGCCTAAGGATCTGAAAACTAAACTGCTGACACCATGAAGGCAATGGCAAGTGCTACATCTATTATTACACACTTCATGCTGTTTCCCTTTCTTGACACACTCTGTTTATGAAGCAAAGCACAAATGTAGTGTTTTTTTTTTTTCCTAAACAATTGAAAATAGTAGCAGAATCAAGATAAATGAGTCATATTCCAAGAGAAAACAAGATGCACCCAAATATTAAGATTCTCAGATTGACAAGTCCATTAAAAGAAAAAAAAAATAGCCCTCCTGGCAACATATTTTGAAAAATATACTCAATTTGGCTGGGACAGGCTGTGCTACAATCTATCCATAAGTGATTTCTTGGTCACCTGTGACTTACTTCCCTTCACCTGGAATCTCACATGGGCACTAAAATCTGAGAATTGTGAGAATTATGTCCAGACTGGACTGTTTCTACAGCAGCCTGTTCAAAATGTGTCCCAAAAGCAAAGAAAATACACTATTTTATGCAGTATCCCAAAATTTACAAAAACAAGAGAGGTGTTTTTATTTATTTATTTTTGACAGGTCTATAACAAAATCCACTTTGGAACTCAGCTAAACGTGGAAAACATCAAAATGTTACAAAGGTGTGAAATTGAAACTGCAGCGGAACTTTGCAATTTTGAGTGCAGATGACAGCTGACATACTAGATGGTTTGGTTTAGCCTACTAAGTTTTCAAAATGCTTTTTTTTTTTTTTTTCCCTATAATACAGAACATTTTAAATTGCTAAAATGTAAATTTCATATTTATATCTGCATACTCACCTTACTTTCTTTCTTATTTGAGCTTCCACCAGCCGTAACGCTACCTGACACATTAAGGGACAGACACAGGAGTTAGTACATTTGGCAAACCTCCATGGTAAAGTGATGTTTGAGAGGTATGGCATCATTACCACTGAACCAGGTGATGAAAATTATGTGAAAGCTTCTTCACGCTCATGTCAATGTATCTCATCCTCAACAGGGAGTCCCTGTACTATTCATTTCCTCTGAACCTTTCTGCAGTAAAATAGTACTGCAAACATGTGGTTGTTACAATTTTGGGTGTAGTTAAATTTATGCAGAACAAAAAATCCCAAATCCTCTATAAAAATTAAATTGTAGGAAAAATAACTTGTTTCACCATATTCTGGAAAAGAAAGCTCTGTCATTTAAAATAGATGGAATAACTACAAGTTTTTCTCATTTTAAAATTGATAGCTTAATTCTAGCAGAACTCTAAAATTTAAAAATGTATGTATTGTAGCTCTGCACTGTATTTCTGGTGGAGGGAAGCTAATGATGTACAGCACTCAGCTATGCCCCATTAAAAGCCTTCTAATATGAAGCCTCATGTTGGAATGCAACATACACCCTTCAAGCATTTTCCATACAAGTTCAAGAATGTTACATTTTGAAATAATTAAAATTTGATTGCAGCATACAATGTTAATGTTTTATAGTTGTAATTAAGATCTTACAATTCTTAGGCTTTTTATCATTCCTGTATCAAGAAAAAGGTTGCTGACTTACCTTGTGGTCTCAGTGCCGTGCCTTCATGTTTCCTGGTTTCCTTTAATGTCTGCTTGAATTCATCTGCCACCTGGAATGGGTATGTAAAGACACCAGTACAGGACCATTTTAATCTTTCTCTAGTTACTGTATATGTTATTTGTTAAAAATGGACTTACTATACAACAGAATTGTGACAGCAAACAGTGTCTAATTTCAGCAGCATCAGGTCAATACTCAACTTTTCTTTTTAAAGCAAACCCTTCCTACAAATGTATTTACAGCTTTTAGCATAGGACCTACACAATAGAACATTTTTGTTATATATACACTACCAAATTACAAAATAGATCGATTTAGTATCTAAAAACGTAGATACTACTGTTCAAATCCAGAGACAAACATTATACCATACCTCAGGAGGCAAACAGTTTTTGATAAATTTGGCCAAGCAACTCCTTTTAAGAATCGTACTGGCTGATGGACGATCCTTGGGATTTCTCTTAAACATCTGTTTTATTAAATATTGAAGTTCATAGGAATAGTGACATGGTAGTGGATTGTAGGATCCTCTGCAGATCTTTAGGATGAGGTGTTTCCAGCTTTTTGCTTGAAACTGTGTTAAAAATAAATGAATATTAGAGCACAGAGTTTAAGAATAAGGTAAGAAGAAACTGATGTGATTTCAGAGCACCTTTAATATTTATTATACAAAAACATGTGGTATGCATCTACGTAGGCTCTCTATAACCACACTGATTTAGATCCCAATTTGAGAATTTCAGGCCCGTAATTCAGAGATGTGGAACAATGACCCTGTGTGAACACATCAGTAACTCCTTCATATTTTTGAATGAAAAAATCTGGTTTTAGTTGAAACTTTATATTGTGATCACAATACTTCTTGCAAGTAATAAGAATGAATAAGAACTGGTAAGAATGAAGGGTTTACTACTACTCTTGCCTATCTGTATGAGATAGCTTAGATATGAGTATGAGATAGCTACTTTTCCCAGCTGTTACCAGCCTTCAGCCAGGAGTTACTGCTGTCAGGCACAAGTCACTGGACAACTGGAGTTATCAGTGGGGACAGCTAAAACCAGACAGCAACAACCTGAGCTAAAACAGCTGAGAACTTCTCTCTCCATGCACAAAGAGCGTTCTTATGGTAGACCCCATTGGCTCTGCAGCCGAGCATTCATGGTGTGCAGCAGCCTTTTATATCACCTCTGACAGGCTATGCAAGAACAGGTAGGACCGTTGCATAAAAACAAGTACGTAACACTTCACTGCTGCCAAAAAGGAAAAGATGCTCCACTCCTTGATACCCCAGCTCTAAGCACTGCCTAAATAGCTGTCACACTGCCACAGACATACTCAGGGTACCACACGTCCATGCACATGTCCTTATTACTCAGTCACATGCAGTATGAACTCCTAAACTCTTGTCCTGCTAGCAGCTGCAGCTGTAGAAAATCCTTGGCTAACACACAGGATTTCAAGGTACAGTAGTAACTTGATGAAATGAAACCGCTGCTTACAAAAAAGTAAGACAGAATGACCTTAAATTAGGACAGCCCCTTTTTCTTGCCAAAACAACATATCCTGATAAGGCCCCTCATCTTCGCCATGTGTCTGTATATAGGAGCCAGAGGAAATTACCACATAGGAAGCACGGCATCAATGATGGAAACACAAGTGTCCCAGAAATGACTGACCTACAGAACCATATTTCCAGCTTCTCTCTGTCCCAGTACAACAGTGACTTGTTTGATTTGCCTGAATAAGCAACAGGTATATCAATCAATCACTGATGTGAAGCAGCAAACTGCTTACTACTTATTAATATTTTGCTATAGTTGCATACGATATATGCTTCTTAACAGAGATTTTCAGTGTCCTTGCCTCCATCTTCTGGGATCACCTTGATCCCATAAAATGCAATGCTTTTTCCAACGTCCCCACAGGTATCTCGAACCAGTCCGGCACCCACTGGACTTAGTAAGCCCCAGATCACCTCACTGATATTGAAGGAAACCAAGCTAGCAAGAAAGAAAAAACGTATTTTCTAAAAATTTAGGAGAATGATTGTTTCACCAAAGGGTTCAACAGATCCATGAGCTGCTGAAACACAGAAGGCACGTAACAGAGAAGGGTTGAGAAGGGCAGAGCAGTGCTTCCCTCTTTCATAAGCAGCAGCAACAAATACATCAGTCAAATATGTAATTGGCTGTGAACCCATCAAAGTACAATTAACTGCTATTTGAAGTTTTAGGAATTCCAACAGTGCTCTAATAGCAAGAAAGCCATACTTACTGGATGTGTAAGAGTGCACAGCTCGTACAGAATGCATCCCAGAGACCATATATCGCTGTAGGCACAGAGAAAGATGAGAGAAAATTGGAGCCAAAAATTGAAATTTAATAGCAAATAAAACAGCCCAGCAAAAGTGAAATTCACTATGTGTGCATAAGGGAATTAAGTAAACTAAAATAAATGTAAATAATCATAAAAGTCAATACAACAATGTGCTTAGCCTCTCCAGTGGAAAGAATCTTGCTTATTTTAACCTACCCTAAAGTAAATAAGGGTGACTGCCATACAATTGTAACAGACTTCTCATTCCCAGAACGTCTCCTAAGCAATTTGCTTTGGTGATATTTATCTCTTTCTGTACTACAAAGCCTTTGTGCTACATGGCCCTAAACAACAGATGGCAGCCACAGGATCCTAATTCCGAGAGCTGGAATTCTGGCCCCTGCCAGTAAGCATTCTCCTGCTGGGAAACCATCGTGTTCTTCCACAGCAAGCAAGTAGTGCCACCCCCGCAAAAAAAAAAAAAAAAAAATCAAGTTACCCCTTGCTCAATTCAATGCTTTATCCAGACCAAATACAGATCGGCTACATAGCCAGATTTAAATAACAATAAAAAAGATGTAAGTCAGTCAGGCATTATTTGTGACCCCTGAACACACAAATACCTTTTGTTGTTGTATGGCATGCTTTCCCAGATTTCTGGAGGTACGTAATAAGGGGTTCCCACATATGTGCAAGCATATGCCCCTGGACTATTGAAACGACAAAGAAAAGTCACATGAAAAGTAATGCCTTAAAACATTCTGTACTACTTATATATGATTAAAAAAAAAACTTTACACCACTGAGATCAGTGGAGATATCCACATACTGTGCAAGAAGACGTGCAGATCCAAAATCCCCCAGTTTTACTTTTCCATTTTGGGTGAGGAAGATGTTCTGCATTTCAACAGAAGAACAGTTTTACACACTTAGGTATCTGTTTTTCTAGGAAATGTTTCTGCAGTTTGCATACAAAGAAAAGGAGCAGATAATAATTTCTGATCTTTGATATTTCCTTTTACTTGCTTCACCTAGTACTCCTAGAAAAAAAAAGTTAAGAACTACGCTTTGTTTAAAGGCAAATGGAACAGTAATACAGGCCCAAAGCATTAGCAAAGAAAGAATCAGACCTTAGAAATGCCTTAATCTCACTGCTGCACTCAGAACCCTAAGGACACAGTTTCTTCTGAATTTCTATCTTGTTGCTAGGAAATAGTAAGAAAAAAAAATAAAGAAAAGCAAGATATTTACAAACTGCGTACTCCATACACATTTTTCATGCTTCTGTTATTGTTTTAAGTTACCTGCAGCCTGCCACCAGCAATTGGTGCTCTCAGCAGTGTGGATATGAAGGGTATAGCTATACTTTGGTGATGTTTAAGGCCACAACGTTCCATCATTCCATACACCCAGCAATTTCATCTACTTAATATTCTCTAGTTCAAATGGAGAATATAGCGTGTAGCAGTAACAGGAAATTATGAAAGAGGGATTTGAACATTTGCATGCAGAGGAGCTTGTAAACGGCAAAAAAAACCTGCGCACTTCACCTTGGATTTGATATCCCTGTGCAACACACGTTTATCGTGAATGTGTTTCACACCCAGGCACATCTGCACAAACCAGTGAAGGATCTGAAAAGAGTAATGGAGAGTTATAATGGTTCAATACTGTATGTAATGATTACTTCACTCATAGATTTAAAAAACAAAACAAAACAAAAAGGCATGTTCAGAATACCTGGGAGTTAGAAGTAACTCCAGCACAGTGTCCTCTGGTTACCACGGAAGACTGAATTCTTTAAGGTAAAGTGTAATTTCACATGGCAGAAGGAATGCTTACTGCATCTTGAAAAATCTAATAATATGTAACAATAACAAAGCTAGGGACTCACTCTCTGATGGTCATTATCACAGAATGGTTTGGGTTGGAAGGGACCTTAAAGCCCACCTGGTCCCACCCCCCTGCCATGGGCAGGGACCCCTCCCACCAGCCCAGGTTGCCCAAAGCCCCATCCAGCCTGGCCTTGAGCACCTCCAGGGATGGGGCAGCCACAGCTTCTCTGGGCAGCCTGTGCCAGGGCCTCACTACCTTGAGTAAAGAATTTCTTACTTTTATCTAATCTAAACCTACCCTCTTTAGTTTGAAACCATTCCTCCCTGTCCTACCACTACACCCCCTGACAAGGAGTCCCTCCCCACCTTTCCTGTAGTCCCCTTTAGGTACTGGAAGGCCGCTATAAGGTCTCCCTGGAGCCTTCTCTTCTCCAGGCTGAACAACCCCAACTCCCTCAGGCTGTCTTCAAAGGAGAGGCTCTCCAGCCCTTTGATCAGCCTCGTGGCCCTCCTCTGAACTTGTTCTAATATGTCTAATTATAATCATGACAATTACAATTTCATAGCAAATAAGCAGATTAAAAGGCTTGCACTGAGATAATAGATTATTTCTAAAATGAAACGTATTATGTTTAAATTTACAAAATAAAGTTCCTAGAGATACTCAGACAATCTAAGTATTACAGTAGGTGAGGATTCTGCTCTTTTCATTTGAACTGAGATGATGCTTCTAAACTACAGGAAGTCATTTCCAATCACTACGGTGTAACTTTGAACCTTCTGTGAAGTAACTTTATAGCTTCTCTGATAAAAGGAGTTCATGCATGCTGAATGCTTCAAACGTTTAACTGCTACATATTTTATTTAGTCTCCTGGTTATTTTCATTTATCTCATCGGAGGGTCTTATTTGCTTCCAATTTGCAGTACCTCTTAATGGGCTCTAAATGCTGGCTGGTTTGTGTTAAATTTTTACTTGATTGCGTAAATTTATGCATTTAAACCTGTCTGCATTTTTAACAGCCTGTGCATTTCTCACATACAGACAGCAATTTTTTTCTTACTCCTTTTACAGTCCAGTACTTACCTTGTTCTGCTGGAAGTTATCAAGTAGTAATGTTTCTCTCCTATCTATAAGTACCTTGTTTCATTTAAGGTGTCTGTATATCTATGGCTTGTTTTCTGTGACAGAGTGTGCTTCAGTTTACATGAAGGATTCCTAGGTCCTTGTTTCAAAACTATTTCTTACCATGTCTTCAGGGAACAACTTTCCTCTTTGGTGCTTAATCTTTTCCATTAAATCTCCATCATCACAATATTCCATCACTATATACAGATGTCCATCAGCTAAATTTTAGGTAATTTAAGAATAATTAGTAATTTAATGAACATGATAATTATATTATCTTTACTATAAAGCTCCAAATACATGCTATATATTATGAATTACATGTATAATAAATATGTATTATAAACATGTGCTTTGTTTACAACATTTATGATAAACAAAACAAAAAAAAAAACACACTGATCCCTGAAGAGTACGCAACTTATAAACAAATACAGATACTTTAAATTGTTTTATTTACCTTCAAATGATTCCTTATAGGCAACAATATTTGGGTGCTTCATTTTAGCCAAAAGAATAGCTTCCTTCCTAGAGTTCTCTACATCAGATGAAGACTGAAATGAAATGTACATTTATATAAAGGTTACTCTTGTAGATTTTCACATATATACACGATGGACCTCATTTCTTTTCAGAATTGTTCTTCAAGTTACTTTTTTTCAGTTATTTTAAAAAGTCTTTTAGAAACTTGAAAACTCCATCATTTTTAGCACAAGGGGTATTATTAATTAAAGACTTCTTCCTGGGTGTCTTCCTAGTTCAGTTAATGATTTCCTATTTTAACAGCATAGAACTATGTAACAACTAAACAGCACACACTGATTTTGGAACAGCTGACAGCTATACTGTATGAACTCAGCATAAAACCAAGTGCCCAGGTATTAGCTTAGTTTCAGCCTCAATAAAGTCAGTGCCTCCCATTTTGTGATTTTTTTGGTTACCTAAATGCAGAGCGGGTAACCTGAGTAACTGCTTTCCAACAGTAACATAAGGCTAATTTCTTCATCAGGTATGATGAAATCTAGATTCTAGTGAAGTTGATGGGAATCCAGTCAAATACATCAGGGGAACAAGAGTTTAATCCTATCACGTTTTCTGAAACAGAACAGATTTTACTATTATTATGCATATCAAATCAGACACAGGTGCAGCCCAGCTATACACCATGCAGATGCCTAATAAACTGAACTCTCAGCAAAGGCATTCAGAGTTTCCAAACTGTATTGAGAGTTATGTTTTAAAGTGGATGGGGAGGTGATGCGTGTGTTAACACCTACCATAGGAAGTCTTATTTCCTTCATTGCATACTTCTGGTCAGTAATTTTGTGATGAACGAGGAGAGCTCTCCCGAAGGATCCCTCCCCTAATACTTTCAGCACTTCGTATCCTTCCATTCTGTACAAACTTAGGTTCAACGCTTCTTTTCAAACATTCCCCTTTATAAGATTATCTTCTAAATTTTGTCATGAACTTGATCCACTTTTTTTTTTGACATTTGTTAATACAATCTGCGTGAGAAAAAAAACAAGGGCAGAGGATAAATGTGGTATATTGGTACCTACAACTGCTCAGCATTATCGTAACACAGCTCTCATCGCTGCTATCATGACTGATGAACGCTTCAGGAAATTCAATTCAAAACAAATCTTTTTGTTCCCTGTGCTTCCACAGATAATGGCACACAAAACATACAGGCACAAGAATGGACACGATAAACTTCAGGCTTTCAGCATCGATTCTCACCCAAACCAGCAAGAAACTGGCTTGTGCAAGGCTGGTGGTGCATGCATGCAAGGACCCCTACAACTAGTAGATGCACAGAGCGGGTGGTTTATTTAAAATGTAGGTATTTTCAGCTTTCTATGTTTCAAATATCACTTTGCATACACGGCAGCACTCACAGCTCAACGCCTTGATGGATCGTTTCCGAGAGGAGCATCTCAGGGCACCCTGGGGGTTCCCGGTGGTTTCAGTACCTGCGGTCACGGCTTCGCTGCTTGGGTGAGGGGGAACCTGAGCCCCCAGGGGACCCGAGAAGCCTCCAGGGGACCCGAGGAGCCCCCAGGGGACCAGGCGGAGCTGCGGCCGGTCCCTGTAGCAGGGTTGGGGCCAGGGCCGGGCCGTGAGGGGACGAGCGGCGAAATGGCCGCGGGCGGGCTCTGGGAGAGGCCCCGGCCCCGGCCCCGATCCCAGCCTCTGAGGCGGAGCCGCCCGGGCAAGGCGGGGCCCGGCCGCGGCGGAGGGTGGGGGGTCGGGGGCTGAGGTGTGGGGATTTGGGGTCTGGTCTGTGGGGTGTTGGGGTCTATGGTGTGGGGTGGGACCGGAGAGCTCCTCGGAGCAAGGCGGGGGGCTGAGACCCGGCGTTGGTTGGTAATGAGGTGCCCCAAACAGCACCGCCCCCCCCGCTGGTGCCTTCAGAGTCTCCTCGGAGTCTGTTGCATAAAAGCCAAAAGACTCAGAATGGAGGGAATAAATAAGTAAATGAAAAACTGGGCACTGTCTGCTTCAGCAGCACACCCTGCAGTCACGAAGATCCCTCAGTGGGTGCTTGGATTTCCCTGTGTGATCAGGAGAGGTCTCTGAAGAAAATGTAGTGCGACAGCACACATCTAACAAGAACCCAGGCTTGGAATGAACAGAAGTGTCTTTTCTGCAAATAGAAGGCCCTACTATAAAATACAGACCTTTTTTTAGGACTGAAGGCTAACTGTGAAACATTTCATGACATTTTGCTTTGACAGCTCACTTTCAAAATTCAACTAAAATAATTGACTAAAATATAATTTACTCAAGTAATCTATCTGGACTTTTCCAAAGCATTTGATGCCATCCCATATGACATCCTGGTCTCTAATTTGGAGAGATGTGGATTTGACAGATGGACCACCTGGCAGGTAAGGAATGGGCTGGATGGTCACGCTGAGTTGTGGTCAACAGCTTGACGTCCAGGTGGAGACCAATGACAAGTGACATTCCTCAGGGGTCAGTACTGGGACCAGTACTGTGCTGGCAACACGGACAGTGGGATCGAGTGTGCCCTCAGCAAGCTTGCTGATGACACCAAGCTGAGTGACACGTTGGAGGGGAGGGATGCCATCTGGAGGGACCTGGACGGGCTTCAGAGGTGGGCCTGTGTGAACCTGATTAGGTTCGGCAAGGCCAAGTGCAGGGTGCTGCACCTGGGCAAGCACAAATACAGGCTGGGCAGAGAATGGACTGAGAGCAGTCCTGAGAAGGAGCTGGGGATTCTGGTGGATGAAAAGCTTGAAATGAGCCAGCAGCACGCACTTGCGGCCCAGAAAGCCAACAATATCCTAGGCTGCATGGGAAGAAGCACAACCATTAGGCCAAAGAAGATGATTGTCACCCTCTATTCCGCTCTCATGAGACCCCACCTGGAGTACTGTGTTCAGCTCTAGGGCCCCCAACATAAGAACATGGACCAGAGGAGGGTGACAAAGATGATCTGAGGGCTGGAGCACCTCACCTACAAAGACAGGAGTTGGGGTTACTCATCCTGAAGAAGAGAAGGCTCTGGGGAGACCTTATAGCAGCCTTCCAGTACCAAAGAGGGACTCTTTGTCAGGGAGTATAGTGATAGGACAAGGAAGAATGGCTTTAAACTAAAAGAGGGGAGATTTAGACTAGATATAAGGAAAAGTTCCTCACTGTGAGGCTGATGAGGCACTACTGGAACAGGTTACCTAGAGACAATATGGATATCCCTGGTTGTTCAAGGCCAGGTTTCAAGGGGCTTTGAACAACCTGGTCTAGTGGGAGGTGCCCCTGCTCTGGGGTTGGAGCTAAATGATTGTTAATGGCACTACCACCCCAAACCATTCTCCAAGTCTGTGATTTTAATTTTCAGGAATCCAGTCTCAGGACTGTAGACACGTTCCACAATTAGTTTCTAAACCAAAGCCCCAAAACAAAGAACAAATACAACTCAGTTGATTAGTTTAGTAAATCTGCCATATTACAGACCAAAGCAAACCAATATTATAACAGTCACGTAGTAATTAGTGTATCGGGCCCCATCTAAAGTAGATTAACTGATCGTGAATAATCCCTTTAGTTAATGGGATTATACTCAGTTTCGTTGAAATACCCCGTAAAAATGGATACCGCAGTTCAAGCTAGTTGTACACCTACCTTACAATCTGGTTTCAGTTTTCAAAACTAAATGCTGCTGTAGTAGATACTGCCCTACTGGAATTCCTAAGTTATTTTTGTTCCTTAAACTACAAGTTAGAATATGCAATTCTAAATATTTATAGGAATTGTAACAGGAAAACAGTTGATATTATATTACAATCACTGAGATGCGATATGAAGTGTGTTAAATCTAATTCTTAATTCAGTAAATAACGTCAGTCATATTTAACATGATGACCCTGACGTTTGTAAGTACCAGAACAGACCAATATATTTACCACAAGAGTTTGAAAGCACAGAATACACATTTAGAAGTTTAGTGACTCAGTCAGATTTCATCCTAAGCCCTCCCAAGTTTTAGATACCACCTCTCTTGAAGCTGCTAAAAATACATATAAAATCCCACCCAAGCTTCCTTAAAAAGGATCCAAAGGATCTGTCCCTCCCATGTAGTGTTGATACTGAGTTTTACTCTTCCACTTCAACGGTTTCTTCCTTCAGCTCATTGTTCTGGTTGTGGAGAAGTGCAGCATCTTTGGGTTCCAGTTCTCCCAGTTGTTCAAACGAAGAGATGCATGAATCTTTATCTTTAGGAGTATCTAAGGACTTGGACATCTTCTCCCGAATGCGTAGGGAATATCGCAAAGGGGTCACGATTTTCAGGTCTTTAACACTGGAGTCAGTTGCCTCATGGTGCAGCTTCGCACTTAAGAAAATTAAAATGTTATTTAATGCAGGCACACAATCATACAAACTCATCTAGCAGGAACAGGTCATTACCCCTGTTCAATACTTCCATGTTCCCATAGACAAAGGAAACAGCAAACAAACCCTTTCCTATCCATGCAGTTAAAGCTGGACATACAACTCTTTTCTTGGCAAAATATTTTAATCTGGTAAAACTCCTGAGAAGTTTCTAAAGGAGGATTCCCCCCCAACACACACAGTTCCATCAGAAAACTACTGTTCCCCTTGTCAGGGACAGCAGACAGCTGCTAGGAGCCCAGCTTCAACACATTCCAAAACTGAGCACAACTTCCTGGAGTCTGTTATCTCAAACGGAACTTTGTAGAAAAGGAGAATTCAACTGTTACCTGTTTTATCCTAGGATTACCATCCAGATTCTTGCATCAAGAGACAGTTAAGATAATTTTTACATGACAGTTGCATCTTGTTTACTTTCTCCGCACTTTTTGACATACAAACACATTCATATTTGAGAAAGGACAGAATAGAGGCACCAAACTTCTCTTTATGTAGAACAAAGATATTTGATTACCCTGCATTGAGGCATTTCAAAGCCAAGCGTTTCATTTGAATTCAAGGAAACTTTAAAAGACTATATTTTTTGAAGGAACAAGAAGCAATCCTACAAACTTAACTTCTCAAGTGCTTTTAACTCACAGAAGCAGTGCCTCCCTGTTTCAAAATGGCCAAACTTACTGTTGCCCCAGGTACTGCAAACTTTCCAGAGTTACCTTCTGTAATCTTACCTGTCCAGGTATGGTGTGGTAGGTGGGTTGCATCTCATCATGGAAGTTGTGTCATTCTTCTTCTCAGGAGAATTAACTGCTTGGGCTAGCTCTTTCACCCCATCTTCATTCTGCTCTTCTGTTTCGCGTTTTCCTTTGTTTTTTGTACGCGCTTTCGCTTTGTGCTTCTTGTTCTTTTTTGGCAAGATCTCTCCTTCTGGTTTCAAGTCTATTTCTTCTTCTATTTCTTCTTTTTTGGTCACTTCATTGCCAGTCTCTGCCTTCTTATCATCACTCTCTGCTTTCTGGTCATCACAGTTGAGACTCTTGAAGGTCTCCTGAACCTGCTCGAGAGATGAATTGGGTTCCTTGCTGACCTCCTCTGTCTCTATCTGAGCTTCTATCTTGCTGACCTCCTCTGCTTCTGTCTGAGCTTCTATCACAGCACTCCCTGAAAATAAAATATTGAAGAAAGTACAGCTGTGAGTAGTTACAACTAAAGAGAAGGTAATATTTTTAGGGAGATCTCTGTATCCGTGAAGTTTTACAGAAGAATGAAAGTAACCAATGCTATGCCGTAGCAAGACTGAGCATCTGCTATTGAAACAGCTTGCACAAAGAAGCAACTGACTTTTAGCTCACAATATCTTTTTTTTTTTTTAATTTACTATTTGATACTCAGGCTAAAAAGGCTGCACAGTGTTGATTTGAGAGAGCTTAAGCAGGAAGTTTGAATATAAAAGCATCTCCACTACCCATCTTAACATGCCCACAGTCAAAAGGGATGATTTTAGACAAGGTTATTTTCATATTAAGTACAGAATGATCACAGAGAAGCTTCCATAAAAGAATCTGGTATAAGCATAAATAGTGTAAGCGGTTAATTTGTGTTGCCAGTCAAGCCAGGCATTTAGCTACAATAAAATACTGAAACTTACCATCCTCACACTTAATCAGGCTTTCGGTATTTTTCATAATATCTATTAGCATGCGTCGTAGTTCATCTTTAGGCTGGAAAAAGAAGTTTTATTTTAGAAAACAGTTCCAAAATTATTTACTATTTCAACTTACTTGGCTTAAGTTAAAGTGGTGCATCCTACACAATGTTCAAAACCCTGTAATGCTGTTCAAACATAACTCAGAACAAAAATTAATCCTGTGTTTTCTGTATTGGGTGCCCTAAAGCTGTATTTGATGCCCTGATATCTTGCTGGTAATAAAGCAAAGGAACTAAGCTGATCAACAATGTAAAATTAAGTTCTGTTTGGGGTTTCTAGTAATAGCAGAAGTCTCAATCCTTTATTGCTTTAGGCAGAACATCATAAGATACTTTAATGATCCTAAACCTTTCTTCTTGAAAGCAGTTAGGATCTACAGTTACAGAGCAAACCAAATTCAAATCTGTGCATTCAGATGGTTCAGATGACTTCCTTATCATACAAGCATTTATTGAAATCAGCAGTACCTGTATTTTACATGCTCTATACTTTCACGCCTTTTTGTTTGTTCATCTCAGACTACACAACAAGTTGCTCACCATTGCTCCTGCCAAAATAGCCTCCTCATAGACAGCAACAAGCTTTTCAGGAGGGCCTGTCCGTTCAAGATGCATCCAGCAGATCCAGTATTTTGCAAGTTTTTTAGCCCCAGGAGTGCTCTGTATCAGATCTTGCAACATGGCACGTACTTTATCGCCTTCACATCCCTAAAAGCGACATGACAGAAGAGAATCAAACACAGTGAACATCCCTAGGCACTGTGTTTTTTATCCAGTTTTGACCTAAATAGTTGTTTTTTTTCAAGAGCGACCCTGAAAGTTGAAGATAGCAAGCATTTACAAAACTGAACCATGAACTTGAGCACAACTGTCATTCAGCTATTCTTCTGGATGAGAACCATTTATACCATCCCTTTTACATCCAATGCTGACTAGTCCATAGATAGTTTCAGAACTACTTTAAAAAGACTTTCAGAATCCAGACAAGTTTGTGCAAATGCAAACATGTTTCAGATGACTGACTTCATAGCTACTCTCATTACTTAATATCTCTTCTAATTTATTATTTTACCATTATTGCCTCATCTCATTGGTAGTTCAATGAGTTAGTGAAGTTGAGCAACAACTGTTTGTTGTTTTTTTTCATTTGTCAGCAAAAACTATGATCTTGCTTAATTTGGGGAGCAGTTAACCCCCTGCATCTGATTCACAGGTCCATCATCATGTCCATAGGATTTTCATGCTGTAGGGGCCTACATAAGTAGAATTGGTAGGCAAGAGATTGAACACCTGCTCAGATAACTGCAGACATTCCGCAAGAGTCTTGTTGACTTTTTCACTGTGTAATGCGTGATCTAAGGAACCGCCAGCAGAAGAAAATTCCTGCTCTTCACTCTTAAGCCGGGTTTCCAGAACCACGGATATAGGTGGCCTCTTCATCACTTTTCCTCTGGATGCCCTCCATTCAGCCAGGCGAATTCTGCATTTAAGAACATTATTAGTGGTAGTGAAACAGAAATTAGATTTTTGCATTAACTGACATTAATTGGGTAAATCATACAAAGACATACTTTGTGGGGAGTATCCAAATGCTCCTCTAATCCTCCCCCTTTAATCCTAAAAGGCATATCGTTGCCATTTTGATCTGCACAGAAATTTCAGAACCATGCACATCACCCCACCTACTTCAGGTACTTGACAAGTCCGGATTCTTTCATCTCTCCCTTTTCAGCAGCAACAAGAGTCTTTGGCTATAGACCCTGATTTTTAGAGGGTAAAAACCACCCCTGATTCATTGGTCTGTTGCCTGTCTTCTGTAATCTCCATCACCCAGTTCAGAGCAGAAAAACTAGAACAAGACTCTCTAAAGACACAAAACATTGAGACCAGCATAAGATGACCCTGTCACAGAGCCTATAAAACCTGAAAATCGTGCATAAGTGTAATTCAGTTCATAGAAGTTTCATTTCAACCCCATCACCCTACAATCAGAGGCTTTTGGTAAATGCAACTTTTTCCAAGGAGCTCTACCAAAAACGCCGAATAACTTCTAAATTTAGGAATCTTTACCCTATCATCTAGGCAGCATTCACCAAGCTGAAAAATATTTAATTGGAAAGTGCTCTCCTCGAGTTCACAGACACTCTCACTTCTATATACATCTTGCAGCATTTTTTATTTTTAAAAGCACTGCTGTGCAGGGGCAATTAATTTACAGAAGCATCCATCATGCTCAAGATTGTCAGAACAGTTTGCCTAAAAACCAGAGTGCAAACAATATTGAACTTTCTAACTGCATAAATACAAGCTGTAAGCCTGGAGAGCTACTGCAATTAGTCTGAATCCTAATTTCACACTATTAGGTCTACAGTTCTGGTCTGCCACCTTTCAGCATCAAGTTCAAACACTCAGTTCTTAACTTTCAGTGCATCTACAGCAAGAAGTAATTTATTTATTATTTCTTCACTGAAAATTAACAAGTTCTTGGAAAGCAGGTGTGAACACCTCACGAGATCAAGCTATAACACGGTGACTATTCAGTTACCTTCTCTCTTCTGCTGACTCTTTCAGCAAAACAGATTTCCTGTTGCCATTAATTTTAGAATCCTGCCCTGTCTTCATGCCAGGAAGAACTGAAACTGCTTTTGCTGGGGCTTCTGGTTTTGCATCTTCACGGCAATCCACAGGTTTCTTCACTCCTACTACTCCACGGTCAGAACTGTTCGAAGCAGCCTTCAGTGGCTGTGGTCCCCTTCCAATCGTTTTTTGGGTCGTTCCTTTCTTTGGCACTACACCATTAGGTTTCACAGAATTAGAATAATTTGTGACTTTGATGGTCTTCAGCACTACATCGCAGTTGCTTGTGGACAAAGCTTTCACTGCTGGCTTGGTGGTAGAAGTAACAATTTTCTTGTCTGGCAAAGAACTCTTTTCCCCTTCACTTTTTGGTGCTTTTCGGAAGGAGTTTATCTTGGATTGGATAACTTTGCCACGATACGTACCAAGCACCGGTTTCTTTGTTAGGCTGACATTTGAATTCTGCTTTTCTGCAATCAGCTGCTTCTCTTTTATGCTTTTTATATACAAGAAGGACTTGGTAAGTGTTACGTGCTGTGATTTTATTTCAGTGACTTTATCCTTGGAAGTAAGATCTTCACCATCATAGCTTGTCCCGGATGCCAGTGTTATCACACTAGATTTTAAAACAACATTTTCTTCTGAAGTTGTACTTGCTTGGTCCCATGAAAGTTTATTAGCATTCTCTTTATCCTCCTGAAGTGAAAAGCACATCCATAGAGACGTTAGATGCATGTTCATGCTACGTATTACTCATGTTTCTAAGAGACTTTCACTTGTTTACAGGAATAGAGTATTTAGCAGTAAATGCCAATGTAAAGGAGGCAGTATTTATACAATTAGTGTATACATGCACACCAAAGTAGAACATTTGTCAACTATTATTCCAGAATTCACATCCCAAAATCCAATAAGGATTCTTTTAAAGTCTGCTTGGGAGTAAGGGGGCCCAACCCAAGGGCTAAACTCCTCTTACAGAAAGAGAATTCCTTTAAAGCAACTGACAGCTTTTAACTGCCAAAACTGCCTTCCAAGAGAGTGATAAGCTGCGAACAAATATCTCAGTTTGAATAACCCATCCCTTAATGGCAGCACCATTCCTCCCCTTAGCATGGATTGCTGACTGACACCACGTAGTGGGTAAAACCTTTAATTAGGTCATTAGGACATGCTACCAAAGGAGGGAGAATTTGTTACATTGAGATGTAGGATGCTGGGGATAAAAATGGACGCTTGAGTTTTACACCTCATGACCTCTAGCAGAGGAGAATGTGAAATGGGATCTGGTCTCTTCCTCCAAAGAAGTTACTCTACAGCAACTAATACAGCATTGTCCAAATGGAAGCTTATGGCATAGTGAAAGATTCAAAAGCAAGGGAAAAAAAACAAACACAAACAACATGAATAGCACAGAGAAGTCTACAGAAGCTGTTATTCTTCTTTAATGAAATATCCTTGACTGTAAGAACTGTTCTGCATCTCATTCTCCGATCAGTCATTCAGGATTAGAAGTTGGGGCTTGGCCAGGCCAGTAACTAGTTCTCAAATACAAGCGCTGCTATTTATTTATTTTATACTACATGAAATCCCTGTAATTTAAGTCATGTTTAAAAATCACAACACATTAAAATGGACCAAAATACCCCTCTTCGAGAAATTTCTAAAAAAAAATTTCACACTTTGGAAAGTGCTCACATTTGAAATTTTTTCCAACACTCAGTTCTGAGATTTTAAGCTTTTTGCTTTTCTCTTCAAATAATGGTAGGTTTCTCAAGTCTTTGAGATGCCAAACTGAAAACAATCTAACACGAATACTGGCTTTGTGTCGAGTTTTATTTTACCCTTCTCATGATGACAGGTCTGGAGAAGAATCTGCTATTTCTAGCAGCACAGCCACATACACCTTAATTCTGGAAAACTTAAACAAAATGATATCTAATGACATCATTAATATCAATATCTTAAACAAAATGATATCTAATGTGCACTCACATTAGATATTCAGCATCTACTTCCGACTGCATTACAACTGACAAACCACGTGTTTAACAGTGTTTTGTTTTGGTTTTTGTTTGTTTTTAAAGTAACCAAGCATACTATATGAATCATCTGCTGGCAGAAGATTTTGCTCAGATTTTACATAACATCCCCGAAGGCTGAAAATGCATATGAAAAATTCCAAGAGTCCCAAGAAAAGGTGACAAAATTAAATCATTACTGGCAATAATCCCTCCTCCGGTCAGGTACAAACTGAATACCAGAACGATCCATTACATGCAGCCCCACGGCAGCTCTCTAAAAAGCAAGTATTAAGCTGCCACTGAATAAAGGCTTAACTAAACACACCTCTGCACATGCAAAACTTTCATGTTCTGGAAGTCAGGTATCTTAAATGTGGTTTAAGTGAGTGGAATGTTGCAGACACAGAAACAGAGAGCCATCAGTATTTGAGTATCAAAGACTTACCATTTCTGGCTTTGGAGATGCTGACAGGTTTTTGTCTTGCAGTTTATTGCTGACTGCTCGCCTAGTTCCGCTACTGCTTAAGAAACAAAAAATAAAACTTCAACCATCCTGCAATGTAACAGAAGAATGTATTTTTTAAAGTAAGTTCATATGGTCCAGAAGGCAGTCTACAGGAGAAGCATTTCTGTTCAGAATGTGCTCTTCCCTCAGTAAAGACAAATGCTAAGCAAGCACCGGTCATGGCTCAGACTGCAAAACATCCCCTTGTGCACCACAGAGAGCTGGCTAACCGAGGCAGGGAAGGAAAGATAACAGACCACATTTACTGCAGGTGCCATTCACATGTTTAGGGATGAGCACCAATCTGTGTGGCATGATGCATCTGCTACAGAAGGTCAAATTTCCTGCTGCAGTTGAAGTGGACGGAGGAACGGCTGCCTGCAGATGGAAGCTGAAGCTCAGCTACTGCAATAATGAGGCCAGGCCATTTGAGTTGAGTCTGAATAAAAATACGTCAACATAGATGGCCAGTCTACACTGTGGAACAGTAACAGCATCAAAAAGGGAAATAACTGCAAAATAAAAGCATTAGGCATAGTCACAAGCACGGTGGCTCTGAACAATGAGTTAACTGAAGGCCATGAAAAACCCTGGAGCTTCATCGCCAGAGAAGAAACGGAAAGCAAGGAAAAGTAGTAAAGTAGATAGAACTACACCAAAATTATTGTCACAATTAAAGTAGTCAGCACTGGTTTTCTAAAGCAAGACAGTTTTTTACAATATCAAAACACTTGCCTTTTCCAGCTACATGGAGCAGGTATTTGACAGATGATATTTATCCTTGCCATTTATGTGTATGTTATATTCAAAGGTCACTGCTCAGTTAGATTTGTACTACCAAGAAGTTCCGTGTGCTGTTGACCACTACAGGACCTTAACACTTCAAGCACACAAAATGATGAACAACACTTTCCATTTAGAGAGGAATACGTTTCGAAATTAAATTTACCACTTGCAAAAATATTGATGTGACAAAGCTATACCATAAAGTACTGTTGGAGCTAGAATCCTCTGTACTTCACAACACCACCTTCTCTAAAGAAGCTTTTCTTTCTTATTGGGAGGTCTGATAATGAATGTCCCAGCTTCAGAAAGCAAGATTAAATATAATAACAATATAACAAGTCAATAACAAGAAGTACTAATACTGGATGATAGGCGTCTGCATTCTTTGTATAGAAAGTTGTGCCTATCTACTGGCCATCACACAGCCTGGGTTCTATTACAATAATAGTTTCTGCTAAGAGCAAATGTAAAGTAATAGCTACAAAATATACTGAAACTAGATCAACTGGATTGTGAACACATGCTGCATAACCTGAGTAGAAAAACAGAAAAAAGGTGTTTGTAGAAGGTAGGTCGTAGAGGCAAATAGTAAATTGGCATCTGAAATAAGACTTCTGCCATGCAGGTGTCCTGTTCTGTCTTAGTCTCCAGTGGAGCAAGTGACACACTTCCCAGGTTGCATCTATTAAGACAACGCACTTGTTTAACAAAACCTGTCAGTGCTTGCTGCCAATAAAAGGACTTTCAGCAATCCAGGTGTTCACCAGTCTTGTTACATGGTCTCACCTTTTGATTGAGCTTTGCTGTAAGTACTGCTGCTCACACCTTTCCCACCAACCACGCCACCTCCTAAAGGAACAGAAGCTACACCAGACAGTAACAGTACCTGATCGGTGCCTTGTTTTCTTGAATGGGCACGCCAGAAAAAGACTTTTTTCTTGACAGATATTCTTCAACTTTTTGTCTTCTCTGTTCTAGTGGGTTTAAAAAGAAATCGTATTACATTCTAGTACATTTTCATCTACAGTGGTAATGCCTCTTCGAAAACTGGAAGAGTTACGAAAATGTGTAGTTAAGAAAGCATCAAAATATTAACAGATGTGAAAGACACGCACACGAACCCATCTGGCCAGGTGTAAAATCACTTCCTTGTCTTACAGACCAAGCATGGGAATTAATTACAGTGTAAAATGATCTTGAAAAGGCCTTAAGCCAGCCCCCACTGCCTTAATGCAGAAAGTCATCCCAGACCAAGATGCTATTTCCCATCTTCTTGCTGGTTGACTACGGAGCAGACTGTCAGCCCTTCACAAGTCTACATCGCTGATCTGTAAATTTTAGAGCCCTTATCTCCACACATGACCTTGGCTTGCTGGAAGCAGCTGGAATAGGATGATCCTGCCCAAAGCAGAACCGAAGCACCCACAATGTCAGTCTGGATGTTTCATACTTCAGAAATCTCCATCAACATGTTCCCTCAGCACTGTGACATTTCTGCATTACTGAAATTCAGACAGTAAAAGCTGTTAAAATACTGTCTTTGAGACCCCAATGTTAACCCTGTAAGGCAAGAAAAGAATTAAGCACTCAACTGAGCAATCTCGGGTTTCAAAATAATAACAATAAAAATTGTCATCCCACAGAATGTGGTAATTGTCCTCAGAGCCTCCTCCTTGCATGGGAGAGCTGAAAAGGGCAAGTTTTCTCATGCCCTGACACACCAAAGCCAGTAGACACACAGCCAGTAGAACAGACTGAGACCTAGGTGTCTAAGTTAGGAAGAAGGAAAGGAGCTTGCAGAGGCAAGTCCTGCAGAGATGTCTCTGTCAAGAACGTCTGTAGACATGCGTGAAGGCTGCCACAGCAAGCATTCTGCTTCTTAATTTCAGGTTAATTTCAGATGGAGAGCAATGTGCTATTTGTAACTGAGCATTTGCACTAGGATCCAGCTTCTGTTTGGCTCGTAATAAGCCTAAAGCTGTTTCAATTGCTTTTACCGTTTAAAAGAATATTTAAGATGAATTAAAGCCTGCAGCCTTTTTTCAAGAAGTGTTCTCCTGTTAATGCCCTGCACTAAAGAACAGAACAGAAAAATACAAAGCAGCAAATAATTTGAACAAATATTTAAAAGACTGTTTACATGCTTAGTGCAGTGGGATGTGCAAGGTGCCCCTCCTGGAGCTCAGGCTGTGCTTTTGTAAAGTGAATTGTGCCTGGACATGACATACATCTCCCTCAGGAAGAAGCACTGATTCTAGTGTGCCACCTACCTCCTCCATCGGCCACAGGGAGAGCCACAGAACCACCTAGGCTGGAAGAGACCTCCAGGATCACCAAGCCCAGCCTCTGACCTAACACTAATCAGTCCCCACTAAACCATATCCCTAAGCTCTACATCTAAACGTCTTTTAAAGACCTCCAGGGATGGTGACTCCACCACTTCCCTGGGCAGCCCATTCCAATGCCTCACAACCCTTTCGGTAAAGAAGTTCTTCCTAACATCCAACCTAAAACTCCCCTGGCACAGCTTCAGCCCATTCCCCCTCATCCTGTCACCAGGTACGTGGGAGAACAGACCAACCCCCACCTCGCTACAGCCTCCTTTAAGGTACTGTAGAGTGCGATAAGGTCACCCCGAGCCTCCTCTTCTGCAGGCAGAACAACACCAAAACCTTACACATATTTCTCTGACGGGGCAAGAAGCTGCCGTGAGGAACCACCACCGCCTGGGCACCTCCAAGCAGCCCTCACACCTCCACCTCCCCACAAGGAGAAAAACCCCGAGCCCCACAGGAAACAAAATAAAAAAACAGAGCACCCCAGGCACACAGAGGAAGGAATCGACCCCTGAGAGGTGCACTTCTCCCTCAGCCTTACCTCTGAAGGCGGGCTCTGCCCTGCGGCTGGGGGGAAGCCGTGCCGCCATGGCCGCCGCGCCGTTTGAACCGCCCGCCGCGGGGCTTGAACGCGCCAATGGCCGCCCGCCCCTCCCGCCGCCGCCCTAAGATGGCGGCCGCGGCCGAAGACGCCGCCAGGGGGAGCTGCGCCACCGCCCTCCTAAAATGGCGGCCGCGCCTCAGGGCGCCGTTAGGGGGTGCTACGTGAAGGGTGGCTCTGCTCGCTCGGTTCTTCGGCTTGGGCTGATCCCCGGGAGGCTCCCCTCGGGAGGGGAAGGGAGTTTTGGCCGCCATGGATCGGTTCTGCTGGAGCAGCGGGCTGCTGGAGCTGGGGGAGACGCTGGTGGTGCAGCAGCGCGGTGTGCGCCTCTACGACGGGGAGGAGAAGGTGATGGAGGCCGCCCGGTCCCGGGCACCCGGCCATGGGGAGGCCGAGCCCGGGGGGTGCGGGCACCGGCGGGGCTCGGAGCTTTCAGGAGCTCCTAAGTGAGGGGATGAGGGGCTGTGGGGCTACAGGCAGCTGCTGGGGGAGACTCACAGCGTACCCATATTTTTCCCAAATATTGATTTCCTACTAATAAATACAATCACTTCTCAGCAATAAAACAGGAAGAAAGGCTCCTAAATGGTAGGCCAGAGGATTTCAGGCCGGCCCCAGCTTGTTCTTACTAGGTTGCTTTTGTTTTTGCAGAGCTTCTGCTGTCTCTGTCAGCAAATAGTGTTCCAAAGCCAAAAGCCCTTTTAAAAATACGATAATTAGGGATGTTTGTATATCTTGCATGGCATATGGAGGGAGGATCCTTCAGGATTTCCGGGGGGAAAGTTTATGCAGTTGAAAAAGGAAGCTTGTGTATATTCATATACTCCCTTTATACTACTTTTTTCTATTTTTTCCATTAACATAATTTATTGTGTTTTCTGGAAAAAAAAAACAAACTGTTCTGAAAATAATGGCTTGTTGTATCTGATTCTGATGTTGTCCTAATGTGTAATGTTTCCAAGTTCATTGTTTATGCAATGTAGTGGTTAAAAATGTTTTTTGACCTGTTTTATTTCTCTTGTTTAGGTGAAATTTGAGAGTGGAGTGTTACTGCTTAGTACACACAGACTGCTTTGGAGGGATCAGAAGAACCATGTAAGTCCTACTGTTGTCTCTTGCATGTCAATTAATTGTAAATTTCATAATAAGCAACTGGTAGCTTGCAATGAAAAACCACCATACACAAATTTTTGCACCTTCTGTGTATGTTTTATCTTACACATATAGTCCCATTTTTTGGTTCGCAGTGGAAAGACAGTTATGTACCAGAAATGTTCTTTCACCCAATGCTGCTATAATTAAATTGCATGCAGAGATGAGGAGGGGTGGAAACAAGTCATATAACTTTTTCTTCTTTAATGGCACACAAATAGAGTAGAAGAGTCTTGCACTGTGTACTAGAAATTGTTGGTTTTGATAATGAAGGTGAAAATGTCACGCAGAATGCTTCACCCATGCTCCTGGTCTAGCAAGGCCCTTTTTTCCTCACTGCATTTCCAAGTACAAGGTTTCCTGTCTTCTGGTCCCAGCAGATAGCCCCAGACCATGGTTTGATGATAGGAATTATTTGGGGGCAGTATTAGTTTTTACAGGTCTTATCTTTCCAACTGCCTCTTGTTGTGCTGAACCATCTATTCAATAATCCAATACGTCTGTCTGTACTTCTATGGAAAACCAATTTAGAGGTTAAACGGCAGTGTTAGAACTGCGGAGTAATACTGCTGTTGGAGCCACAGCCTGAGTTCCTAGACTAGAAATGGGTATGAAAAACAGACAAGTAAGAAGCTCTAAGCATAGACTGGAGCAATGTATACCACCTTACAGTTGCAGTTGAAGAAGTCCTTCTCAGAACCAGCTTGAATTATGTTTGTCTTGGACACAGTCTTTTAGAAACTTTAGCCACGAAAGCCAAAATCTAGACAGAGCATGCACAGATGAGAACTTTTCAAACGTGTGTTATACTCCGGTGAGCTACCTTTTGGCAAGAGTTGCTGCAGTGCCTCTGCACTCAATGGTAGGGCCATTCCCTACCAATTATCACATCCTTGCTCCAGAGCAGGGAGCTACCAGAGCCTTCTATGCATGTGGTCACCAAGCATGTTCTGAATTTTGGCAAAGTAACATTTTTTTCCCCTGCTGGGATTGTTTGCAGGAAAAGCAGACCTATTCATAATTGAAATTTTTCAAAATGCGTTATTTTGAGACCTTGTACCCAGGTTGGTATTAACTGTTAAGCAAGTCAGGGGTTGATTGTCTGGGTCATGAGCTATTTTTTAAACAATAGCTAAATAAATTAACATATTTTTTTTTTTTTGGAACAGTCAGTGTGAGTTAATATACATGTTTTAAACTATCTATTCACCCCTTATTTCTTCATTAGCATCTTTCTGTGACAGGTTGTCATGCAGGGGGATTTTATTTTTAAAATAAAATCTATGGTACATGGGTGAGCAATTGGCTAACGGGCAGGGCCCAAAGGGTTATGGTAAATGGAGCTGCGTCAGGCTGGCGGGCGGTCACCAGTGGGGTCCCTCAAGGCTCCATTTTAGGGCCGGTACTTTTCAATATTTTTATAAACGATCTGGATGTAGGAATAGAGGGTATTTTGAGCAAGTTTGCTGATGACACCAAAGTTGGAGGAGTTGTGGACTCAAATGAGGGCGTAAAGGCCTTGCAGAGGGATCTGGATAGGTTGGAGAGCTGGGCGATCACCAACCGCATGAAGTTCAGTAAGAGCAAGTGCCGGGTCCTGCACCTGGGATGGGGAAACCCTGGCTGCACGTACAGACTGGGCGATGAGACGTTGGAGAGCAGCCTAGAAGAGAGGGATCTGGGGGTCATGGTAGACAGCAAGTTGAATATGAGCCAGCAGTGTGCCCTGGCAGCCAGGAGGGCCAATCGTATCCTGGGGTGCATCAAGCACGGCATCGCTAGTAGGTCAAGGGAGGTGATTGTCCCGCTCTACTCTGCGCTGGTGCGGCCTCACCTCGAGTACTGTGTGCAGTTCTGGGCACCACAGTATAAAAAGGACATGAAACTGTTGGAAAGTGTCCAGAGGAGGGCTACGAAGATGGTGAAAGGCCTGGAGGGGAAGACGTACGAGGAACGGCTGAGGTCACTGGGCCTGTACAGCCTGGAGAAGAGGAGGCTGAGGGGAGACCTCATCACAGTCTACAACTTCCTCGTAAGGGGGTGTCGAGAGGCAGGAGACCTTTTCTCCATTAACACTAGTGACAGGACCCGCGGGAACGGGGTTAAGCTGAGGCAGGGGAAATTTAGGCTGGACGTCAGGAGGGGGTTCTTCACAGAGAGGGTGGTCACACACTGGAACAGGCTCCCCAGGGAAGTGGTCACTGCACCGAGCCTGTCTGAATTTAAGAAGAGATTGGACTGTGAACTTAGGCACATGGTCTGAACTTTTGGGTAGACCTGTGCGGTGTCAAGAGTTGGACTTGATGATCCTTAAGGGTCCCTTCCAACTCAGGATATTCTATGATTCTATGAAATGAAGCTGATTCTTTCTCAAGCTTTTAGGAGTGAAATGTGTAGCACAATGCCCTTTTATTTTCATGGTGATTTGTTGGCTAAGCTCCACTGTGATACATCAGCCTGAGAAACCTTAGCTAGCTTACTGAGAATAAATTTGTAGAGAGTCCCTGCTTACTGTATCAGCAATCTACTAATAAATGGGGGCTGCTTCTTGTTAGGTTGGCACTGCACAACTTTTTATAAAAACACCTGTGTTTTATAGCTGCTGTTGTTACATGCCATCTACAGTTGAAAAATATAGAGGAAAAAAAAGTGACTTCCAAAAGAAAAATTATGAAGTTCTTTTAAGTTTGTTACATAGCCAGCTTTGCACAGCATTACCAATCATAAAATCAAACATAACATCAACACTGGATGTTATTGTATCCAAATAACTCTCTTATTTCATCTATCCACAGCATTTTTAACTCACCTCTCATGTAGTATTGCTTCTTGGGAAGAGGGACACTGGGAAGGAAGGGGTGATTCAAAGTCCTTGTATTAGAGTAAGCTTTTAACTTTCTGGCTGTGAACTAAATGAGTGAATCACTTTAAAAACAGAGGTATTATATGTAATTGGTCTCTTTTTCAGAAACTTATTTTGTTACAGAAGTGGTTTTTTTGCCTATATTTAAAGTATCTGGAGTTGTGTTCATTTTACAAATTGCTATACTAGTGGCTAACTCTGGAGCCACAGAAGAATCTAAATATTAGCTAATATCTAAATATTAAGAGTTGCTATAATAGGAAGTACAACCCATATTTTTTTTCCCAGTGAGATTTACTCATTAGGAGGAGTTCCTGCATGTATACTTTTCCTAAGTTCCAATTTCATGTGCATTTAATTGTTCCATGCAAAGAACAATTTTGGTAGTAGGGATTGAGAGGACCCCATAACAGTGTTTACTATAACCTGGTGTTAGGGACAGTCATGTGTCAGATGGAAGAGAGACTGAAAGAGGGAACCTAACCCATGTTTCTGGCATTCTGAGTGGCTGTCAATTACCAAGCTGTCGTGTGAAAGAAGACATTCATCAAAGAATATTCACCAAAACAGGACCAGGCACATCATTAGATGCTTTGAATTGCTCCCTTGAGCAACTTCTGTCTCAAAAACATGTAAGAAAAGTTTAGCCTGGGTAGGTTGGTCTCCCACAGGTGGTTACAGTCTTGTTTCTTGCTCTGCTTTGTTTTGTCTAAAGCACAGCTCAATAAATATGTGTTGAGACTAAGTTTGTGAGGATGGGGTAGATGGAGACATTCCTAACTGGTGTATCACTACTCAAAGGGTAATCTGTCTTTTAGACATTCAGTACTGAGAAGACTGGTGGGTTTGGGTAGCATTTTGGCTCCCAAAGTAACATCAGTACAAATATTTTGAGCACCTGTGAGGACTGTGCAACAACATGGATAAGCCACTGTTGTGTAGAAATTTTAGTGTTTGAAATTTGAACTCGGATACTGAAATTTTGCTAGATTTCTGAGGCTTTTATAAATCTAGCCAGAAATGTCTAAAATCATTTACACTTAAATTTATTTTGGTCATCTAGAACTTTGCTTCCAGTTTATATTTTTTCTATTCATATTTCTCCTTACCAGGTAGTTTTTGTTCTTACCAACATATTTCATCTGGTGTGTCTCTGGCAGCACCTGCAAAAATCTGTACTGTTTGTGAAATTGGAGAAGAGAACACTTCATGTAAGAGAATGAATAGTCAGGATATGGCTTTGATTTCTCTTGTGTTTGCATTGATTATTCTAGGAATGCTGCATTGCTATACCTCTGTCTCAGGTTGTCTTTATTGAAGAGCAAGCAGCTGGGATAGGAAAAAGGTAAGGTGATAAACATTCTGCTTTTTCTCAGATGAGCAATTAGTCACATGTTATGTAGTAATGCATGGTGGGTTCCATTTTTAACCTGAGTTTACAGATTGACAGCCACTCACTTCAAATGCATAAAAAAGTGATGACAACGCAATGTTTCATACAAGTTGTTAAATAACTGTCTTGTAATCCCTGAAGTAGGTATTCTACCTTGCTGTTTCGTTTGAGTAGTCATCAACGTCACAGTGATGTTGCTGAATCTAAATTTGAAAGCTAATTTTAGTCATTTATACCACATTTATAGAACTGGTTGGGGATAGCAACCCTGCCAGATCCCATACTCTATAACTTTACATGACCATACGATTGGTTTTGAGCTTGGATCTGCTAGGGATGGTTAGAAGTAATTAGTGTTTCCCCTCAGTTGGGTAACTACTTCAATATGTTACATGTGTGAAGAAGTTTTGCAAGAAAGATTAACTGGAGACATTATGTAGCTGACATCTGCTTGCAGCCAGATGAATAGATGCAGTCAGATAAATAGAATATGATAATATCCAGGGGGTACCCTGAACAGATCAGGTAATTTACTTATGCCAGAGAAGTCAAAGACCTACAAAAAAAGTCTGTAAAATGAAATTGGAATGGCAGACTTGCAGCCATGCTGTGACAGTGGCCTAGTATATTCCTAAACTAATGCTATCTCAAGGTTTGTTTTGGTGATAGATGTCATTTTAGACTGTTATTCCCATGCACATTAGCTTTGAATGTTGGTTTTGGACAAATTCACATACAGTGTTTGCAAGTGGTGTATACAAGCTAGGCAGATTAAACATAATATTGAGACCTTCCATTTTCCTGTGACAAAGATAGTTTATTTTGGCAGTAATTATTGCAAGGCAAAAGCCAAATCAAATGCACTGCTTGATAATTAGTTTTTACCTTAAATAACATTGTCAGAAATTCTTGTTTGCAATCTGAAGATCTGCTGCATTTAATTCTTGAGAATTGATGGTGTCCACATTTAAAATTTGTGAAATGTTGCTTTTGAGGCTACAGGAGTTTTTATGTATGCAAGGTATTTAAATGAGGCAAAATATTTAAATGTTGATGTGCAAACATAAAGCAGAATTTGACGTCCATCAGTTCGTACGTGAGATAAAGCTGGTACAGATTTTGATTAAATGGTTAACTTACTAATTTATAGAAAAAGGTGTTTTTTTTTTGTTGTTGTTTTTTTTTTTTTTTTTTTTTTGGTAATAGAAAAAGCTGCTTATTCTCTTTTAACTTTTTTTTTTTTTTTTTTTTTAGTGCCAAAATAGTAGTTCATCTTCATCCTGCTTCCTCAAACAAAGAGCCTGGTCCGTTCCAAAGCAGCAAATATTCCTACATCAAACTTTCTTTCAAAGAACATGGGCAGATCGAGGTAAGGTTTGTAGCACACAAGCCCAGTACATCAGATCTTTGGACGTGCCTTTCTCCTCTTGCTGTGTTATATTTGTGATAATTTTCCATGATCTTTCCATGTTGACTTTTGAGGTGGAGCTTTTTCAATACATCCTTTTTGAAGACAAACACTATGAGCCTTCAGGATTCTATGCTTTGGTTAAATAACACAGATAGAGTTCCAAAAATGTCAGGAGGTACTGTTAGGCTTCATCCTTACTTTAATAGTTTTAATAAAATCCTATACTTCCTATATTATGTTTTAAATTGAACACAATATTTTCCAAAATGATGGCTCTGCCATGTTTAACAAAGTCAAAGATGTTTCTTTTTATCTAACACTCTACTGAATAGGAACCAAGCAACTTAATCATCTCTTATTTTATTGCTGTAAGATTTTGGTTGCCTCATAGCTTTGTTTCATTTTGTTATTTTTTTTTACCTACACCTAATCTCAAACGCTTTTAGCATTCTGAAAAACAATATAATAGACATTAAAAAGTATTTTCCTTATTTTTAAAAAAAGGAATTGTCCTCTGTAAAGAAATTTCACAGTATAGAATCCTTGCTCAAGACAAGGTTTTGACTTGGAAAGGTGAAAAAAAAACATACAATTTTGCTGCAGAATATGAGTTAAGTTGAATTAGTTGTAAAGGTCTTGTAAATGCATTTGCTTCATCAGACTTGCTTTTATTTAGGACAAGTGTGGATTTATGCATAATTTGAATTGCATAGGTGTTTTGCCTAATCATAATTTTATTTTAATGTGAATGTTCTTATTTGAAGATGGTGACCTAGCATACCAGTAGCAGTCTTTTCTTTATGACTTCAGAATACCTGCCTGTGAACTTTGAACAACTATAAGATCAGACTTTTCTCTAGATTTTGCTCAGTGGTCAGCACTGCCAGTTCAGCTAATCAACTAATGCCTCCTGGTAGTATTAACATTAAACAAATAACTAGGTACATCAGTTACACCTGCCTTCATACTAAGTTAACAGATCAATAAAAATTGGATTGATTAGCTTTCCTTCCTTTTCAAAGCAGGCCTTTGAATAAACATTGTCATTTTTAGCTTTAGTGTGTTTTGGAACACTTTAAATATCTGAAAAAGTATTTTACAAGGGAAGTACTCATGGAAGTTTGCAACTGCAATAGGAACTACACCTTTCCTTTCCAATTTTCAAGAATTCACGGTAATGTTGTAGTGCGGACATGTAGGTGTTAGTATACTTCATCTTACTGTGAAATTTGATTCATCTGGGAGACAAATCAAGCTAAAATCTGGCTAAAATACCCAGACATACTCTGCATAGTTCATGAAACATCTGTTGTCATTCTTCAATGTTTGCAGTTCTATAGACGATTCTCAGAAGAAATCACCCAAAGGAGATGGGAGAACATGCCTACTGGTCAGACCTTTCAGGTTGCCAAGGGTCCACAGGTATGTGCAGAGCTTCTAACATCCTTCTGCATGTCACATGTCAATTTGTTTAGTTTGAAATTGTTATCTGTATGTAAACTTGTTTCCAGTTAATGCCACCCCCATATACTGCACCTGTCAAATACAGGACATAAAAAATATACATAATTGTTTAGAACCTGTGATTTAAACACATTTATATTCTAATTTGACAATCGTTATTATGGAGAATCTTTGTCATATGTTAGATTACCTTTTTTTATATTTGTCTGCATACTTCTAGGTTAAAAATCAATAAACATGTGGATGTTTTTTCTATATGAGCATGCTGTATATATGAATACATAGCATATGTAGTCCTATGGATGAAATAGGATGACTTAATGATTGCTCAATGTCAAATCATGTATGTCCTCCTTTGTAAGTATAGCCCCTATTGAGGCAGTTTCCTCATCCATTGAAGAGCTCAAAGCTTTTCAATGAAATGTGATTGTCACATTTCATAGACTGATGGGGAAGCTTGTACCCCCTGCCACAAATCACATAATGAAAATGCCTTGCTTTCTCTTCTTGCTGGGTAACAGCAAGTCATTAACGCTTATGCTAAGATTTGCAGTCAGATTTGAGGGCTGACACTAGTACTACGTAAGTGCCATCCTTTTGAAAACATTTAGCATTAAATAAAAAGTTCACCATCGCCTCCATGCTGATGCATCGCAGCAAGGCAAATTAGACTGCATTTAGCATTGTGTTTCTGTGGCTATGTTTCTTCAGACTCAGTTTCTTGAGGTAATCATGTTTAGATGCACTCCTGCATTTCCATGGTGTGTAGTATAGATGTTCACATGGACTTGGGAGGCTTTAATTGGGATGAACTGGAATGCTCAGTCAAGATTGTGCTATTAAGCATATTCAAATTAATAGCTTTAATATAATAAATATAATAATTATCTGTTTATACTACAGCAAGTTCATACTTGCTTTACGCATATTGTTTAATTTTTGAGTCTGATTTAAAAATGTACTGTCAAGAAATACATGAATTATTGTATGCATGGTGTCAACTCCTTGGAGGAATATTTCTGTCTTATACAAGCTTTTACACACTGAGGCGGATGAGAAAACTTAGCGTTTCCTATTTTGATTCTTTACATTATTTTCTTTTGCAGGCAGGAAGAACAAGGGCTATAGGAATTGTAGGGATCGAAAGGAAATTAGAAGAAAAAAGAAAAGAGACTGACAAAAACATTTCCGAGGTAAATACTACTGTAGTTTCAAGGTCAGCCACCTGTCTGAGCTATTTACATTTATTCACACTTTCTTTTAGGGACAGCTGAGACTATTGTTTTTGTGAGAAATCTGAATTGACTAGGAGTATATATTTTAACATTATTTTTTTTTATGGGGTTTTCACAATATATGAGGTATTTCATGTAAACAGTCATTTCCAGAAGATTGTTGTTTGGAAATACTGCTGAGTGTTTATGAAATTAGTTCTGATAGAATTAGAAATCTGAGTTCAGTGAGTTTTTCATCAGGAGAAGCAGAACACAGAGGCAGCTACAGACAGAGACTATTACGAGTGTCTTTTTCTGTTTGTACAGGTAAGGTTGGTTTCAGTTGAAAATTTAATACGCAGTAAGAAGAACATGCTGAACTAAGAGCACATAAGTGTGGTGCAGTTATGTTTTCATCATACAAATATTCACTTTTTAAATGTTAGACTTAGGTTTGTAATTATAGCAAAGTGCTCAGTAGTTGAGGCGCCAGCGAGATGTTACAAGTATCTATGCAAAGTGCGTGGGCTAGATGGAGACTGTCCTTTTTCCCTGAAATAAAACAGTAACTGAATTCCAGATGCCAATACTGATGGACAACAGAATCCATTAATCTTCATCGCTGAAGATCTCTCACATGTATCTGGGAGCAATATCCTCAGAAATAGTCTGGTTCTGTCTTGTTAACGGAGATTGATAGGTAGAGTGATGGAGAAGTGCTCGCAAACTGTCTACAACAGATGGATTTTGTGGTGAAGCTTCATGGGATTCAGCATGGCACGATAAAAAAGGCATTTGCTATTCTGACGTATAAGAAAATATATATAGCAGTTTGCAGGCAACATGCAGTTTCAGATAGTCCTAGCATTTTTTTATGAAGAACAACATAGTGAATGAAGTCCTGTGTGCAGTTCAAAAGGCATTGTGGTTGTATGTGTGCCTGTATAGTTCAAACAGTATTGTCTGGTTATTTTTTCCGTTCATAGCTTTTTCAGAGAGTAAAAGAAATCCATTTGTAAGCGTTGTATGAACGGAGGAAAGTCATGACTGGTAAAATCCTGCCTTCCTCCAGCTTTAAATGTTATAGATGACTTAATTTTAAAAAATGGTGCCCTGGCTTCCAGGAAAAGGCTTCCTGCATCTGCTGTTCGCCGCTGATAAGAATCCGGTTCTTTAGCCTTTTGTTTATCTGAGGAAGTTCCTGTTAGGTGTGTGCACATTCCCCTTTGTTTCCAGGCCTGCCCTCGTGAGTCAGCCGGGGGAGGAGTCAGACACAGCATGCTGTTTATTTAGCTAAATCAAGGGTGCTTTTGATCAGCAGTGTTTTCATGCACATTGTAGAGATTAGAAAAAAGCTGGGAAATGCCTTTTTAGAAAAGTTTAATATCATATACAAGCACAGTAGAAGGACCTAAATTACACTAAAGATCGGGAAGTCTAGTGTAAATCACTGTATTTGGCAGGTTGGGATGCAAGAAGAAATATTCCACTTAATTTTGGATACGGAACAGAGGTACCAAGCGTTAAGAGGCTAGACTGTTGAAATCAGTCACTTGCACCATTAGGAGGGATTTGGATGAAATCCAAATCTGTCCCTTCCCAGAGTCATCTCTTTCTCTTCTGGGGAGTCTCAAACCAACCAGCTTCTGAGTCAGGTGCCTAAATGTAAGTGGGAACAATACAGTGTTACTGCAGAAGTTCTGCTAGAACTTGTCTCTCTAGTGGGGGATTAGTCAGAAAGAGCTAGGAAGATACTAAATTGCACAGAAGCACTGGCTAGAAATTGTTGGCAAGATGCATCTGTTGTCATTTGATGTACTGTAACTGAACAACCTTCTTTATTTGTGGCTGGAGAGATGGGGCGCTGCTGTCAGGCAAGCTTTACTTGAAAAGGCTCTTGAGCTTTTCCCACACCAGTTGTTCAGAAAAGGTGGTTTGGAAAGGTTCACCACCCAGGCAGGTTGTCATGTGCTTGAGATCTGGGCTGAAGGCTCAGTGTTGCTGAGGCTGGCAGAAATGAGAGTTGCTCTTAAATAGCTTAAATGTATTTGTTAACTTCTTTTGGTTGAAATGCACTGTTTTTATTTATTTTTTTAATGCCAGTTGGTTATCATTACTGAAGCTTTTAACTTTTACTGTACTTTCCGCTTGCTTTTATGTTTTATTCAAGCCTGAAAATGCCCTTTGCAGATAGTTGTAATTTGTTGTATTTGAGACCATTGCCGTTTGCTAAGCTTAACAGACTTGAAGTCTTTATGGTCTTACAATGAGTGTCCAGTTTATTACATAGTATTGTGAAAACAGTAACATTTCTCAGACTACAAAATGTACAGATTAGTTTTTACTTAAGCATGTATCTTGCTTTCTAGGTCCAACAACTAGAATTTTCAGAAGTATTTTAATCTTAAATTATATAAATCTGATGGTCTCATGGGCATTATTTCACTTATTTTAACTGGTTTTGTTTGTTATGGGAGCATCACTGTTCCTTTGTATAAGGTACATAAATGAAAAGATGTTGACATGTTTTCAGACACTTTGTCTCTTAGGTATAGATGTGTCTCTTCTGTAGATGTGAAAGAATGTATCCTCTTCCTTGCTTATTTTAAAGGAACTACAAACTTTCTTACTGACTTGATAGCATCTACTCAAAGCAAAACTGTCTTGTCAGGAGGATTTTTTTCTGTAGCTTTACAGCTGGCTAGCTGTTGTCCAGAAACAATAGATATTTCTGAGGATTAACTGGTTGAAGAAAACCAACCTCAATATCTCACTGTTCCTTCCTGTTGTATGGGCTTTATAAATCATAATGATCTAATGTTCACAGTAGAAAAGTGTACAGTTACTTGATTTTTGTTTTCTTGCAGTATTTGTTGTTTATGGATTGTATCATTTTGATTTGTAGACCTGTATGAAACAAAGTTTCCATACATCAAGGAAGTATATATAAACTATCACATAACATACTAATCTATAGGGGTAGCAGCTCTTACAATTAGCTCAAACAGGTGTACAAAAGCAGCTCACAGTATCTGTGAAGCTGAACTCTGTAATGATACTGATCTGGAATGTCTTGTTTTATCATTTCAGGCTTTTGAGGACCTTAGTAAACTAATGGAGAAGGTATGGCACATGTGACTTAGTCTTATGTAGACTTATTCTTGTTTTCTCGTTTTTAAACATGTTTTTTCTGAGCTGAAAGTTGATTTACATGTATCTGTGTCTTCCTTAATAGGCTAAGGAAATGGTGGAGTTATCCAAGTCAATAGCTAATAAGATTAAAGAAAAGCAAGGTGACATCACCGAGGATGAGGTAAATGAATTTTGTTTCTAGAATCAACAGAAATGTTCCTATGCAAAGCAAAAACAATCCTTTTAATAAATTCTATGTTAATAAAGAATAATTGAATACTTTTCCTTTTAAATTCTAGTTAAAGAGACTTCAGTGTTTGATGTTAGTATTTATTTTGACCCTTTTTTGTTAAACAAAGATTTTGCTGCCTTTGCATAGAGAATGATGAGTTTTCTGCTTGTTACAATATAAATTGTATTAACATTGCCTTCACTTTGCTAGTAATTGACTTTATCGGTAGTAAACTGCTTGGATTTACTCTCTGAAACTGTCTTATAGTAATACAATCAAAGTGTTTTAAAAATGAGAATCACACACTAGCTGATGTACTTTTATTTATTTGTTTAGACCATTAGGTTCAAATCATACCTGCTGAGTATGGGTATAGCTAATCCAGTCACTAGGGAAACGCATGGATCTGGTACCCATTACCACATGCAACTGGCGAAACAACTAGCTGGAATGCTGCAGACACCATTAGAGGTAAAGTACCTAATTTTGCACAAGTGTTTTCTGTGTGTTGCTGAATTTGGATGTAAATATGTTTTGGGTGTATTACAGTGACTCTTTTTAAAGGCTCAGAGTTAGCAGCCCAGCCTTGTGTATTCAGTATTTATGAAAGGAATGTATATCCTCTTTCCAAAAGAGAAAATTTAAGTGTAAGAATTTTTGTTCGGAGTAATGGCAGCTTGGCTTCTAATTCATGAAATGCTGGTGGTATCTAGTAAATCACATCAGCAGTCTTTTCTGTTTGAACAGCCTTTGTCTTCCCACAGAATATTATTCTTTTTAGAAAGAAATGGTAACTTTGAAAAGATAAGCAGTCATTCTTCAAACTGCTTAAAAATTCTATACTTATTTTCTCTTAGTAATGCATCATATTTTAATTTATTTGAAGCTCAGAGTTCAAGATTACTGCCAAAAAGCTTGATTTCCTTTTGAAACTTCGAAGTCTACATGTAGTCTCTTAAGAAGCAAATAGTATGCTTTGTGAAAGAAATGTGCTTTCTGCTATGATCAGAAAAACTATCTGAAAAGTAAAAACTAAGTTGATTGATAGATTTAATATATTGAAATTCTTTGTTCCTGTGACTTATTCTTTATGGTAAATCAAAGTAACTCTCAGTTTCTTGATATAGTATCAATTATATTTTAAAACAATTAGAGAAAGATACCACCTAACAAATTAATGCTAGAAATATGTGGTATTGTAGCTTTCTCATTAAAGGCCATCATTTACCTCCTGTTTTAGCTGCTTGATCACTCAAAAGCAAGTTAAGATACTGTGTTTACCAGATTAATACTATTTCTCTTACCAGTCTTGTACTTACACAGGAGAGAGGAGGAATCATGTCGCTCACAGAAGTGTACTGTCTGGTAAATCGTGCACGAGGATTAGAGGTGAGAAGTTGATTTGTCTTAAATATTTTGTAAAATGTACTTCCTTGATGACATAATTGAAGAAAAAGTGCAATAGTATTCCCTACCGATTGCTCGCTCTACCTTTCTAACAACACAAAGTGATAAGCCCTTCATTAAAACAAGGAATTTTCACCATTTTCCTTTCTCTTTCTTCTGTGTAACGGTTGTGTTCTCTGTAGGTTGTCATAATGTATGCTGCATTTTATAATACCAAATAAAAGGAACGATCCATCTTTATCTAGAAGGAAAACTGTAAGGACAGAGAATACCAAAGAATAGGGTTGTTTTTTTTTTTTTTTTTTTCCAAAATGCATCAATTTTTCTCTGCAAATGGGCAAGAAGGAGTATTACAGAAAACATAGCAAAGGATCAAGAAGGAGTGTAGAAGCCAAGAACAGAAAACAGTATAAAAGAAAAAAAAAAAAGAACAAAATTATGTGATCTGGTGTATATGACAGCTGTAGTTGTTGTAACTGTTTTGCTGATACTGGAATTTCAAGCTGTGAATAAATGTTTTACTATTTTTAGTTGCTCTCACCTGAAGATTTAGTAAATGCTTGTAAGATGCTGGAGTCCCTGAAATTACCACTAAGGTAAGAGATTTACAGATATATTTATAAAACATGGTGCTCACAAGTCAGGCTTAATACTTTACCTGCAGTAGCTATTTTTTTTAAACAGTCATCCAGGAGCTGCTTAATGCAGCAACATCCCTTCTGTGTTAAAATATTAATTCTTAACCATCTTTCACTTTGTCTGCTATGGATATATAGAATATGTAGCAGTATGAATGAAATAGCATGATTTAATGATTGCTCTGTATCAAACCATTTATGTACTCCTTTGTTGATATTGCCTATCAACATAGTTCCCCATCCCTGGAAGTGTTCAAGGCCAGGTTGAATGAAGTGGAAGGTGTTCTGCCTGTGGCATGGGGTAGGAATCAGATTGTGCCTTGCAGCACAAACAATTCTATGACGTCTTTTGAGATTGGGAAAAGTGTTTAACAACACCAGGCATATGCCCAGCTCTTGCCTGTCTATTCAGACTTTGAAGATGCTTTTAACTTTAAGTTCGTTTTACAGGTTTTTTTTTCTTTTTGAATGTGGTTATAACTGTGTGACCATAAGTAATGTGCAGAGCTTTTAGTTACTTTGACTCTTCTGATTTTAGGCTTCGGATATTTGACAGTGGTGTGATGGTGCTTGAGCTCCAGTCTCACAACGAAGAGGAAATGGTAGCTTCTGCTTTAGAGACAGTATGTGAACTTCACTTCCTTCAGTGTTCAGGCTGTGCTGGGGATACTTAAATACATTAGGTATAAAAATGTAAGATACAGGATCTCCTTTTGAGGTTTTAAAATACAAAATACTGCACTTCCAAAATCTTCTAACAGTAATACTTAAATAGCACTTCTCATCTTCAAAATGCTGTGCAGGCAGTAGCCTTAGTCACTGCTTTCTCCTTAAGGAATAAAACACTTCTCCATCTCTTCTCAAACTTCATTAACCTTTGACCTTCCTCCAGATCTCTTGTGCTGTAGAATAAAATTAATGGTGTATGTTAAGCATGTCAGTTAACAAAAGTGGACTTCAGTCTCTGTACACGGTGTGCTTAAAGGCAGTGAAAGTAGCTCTTAAATGTTGATATAGCTGGTTGTTTGGTTTGGGTTTGTTTTGTAAAATAGCACATTGCATGTGTAACACTTTATACTAAGTTTGCTGTGAAGAGCACTCAGTCAGAGTAGTACATATAGAATTAAGCTGGCTTCGTCGGGACTAAAAAAATAGCATAGATTGCTAAGGGTGGTAAACATTTCTGGTCTTGCATGTCTTGACTTTAAAGTGCTGCTGTCCCATTAATATGATGATTTTCCCATGTATTTTCCAGTGGGATGTGAATTTGTTTTTCACAAAGCTGAATGAAGGATGATTGGGTGTATTTAAAGTTAAACACAAGTCAAAAAGGACTTTGACTTGGGCAGTCAAAGAAGAAAAAGTAGAGCTATCACAGGCATCTTCTCACTTGATAAATCAAGTGGACTCTTCAGTGTAGCTTTGTGTTTGGTACTGTTAGAACACTCTTACCAAAAGATCTTTTTGATAAGAATGTTTATACCTGTCTAAAAATACCTTCTTAATTTATCAAAATTAAAACACTTAAATATTTCAATATATGTTAATTTTTTCAATTTATTTTGTTACATTTACAGAAAAATACCTAGTCCATTTCAGTTTTTTTAAATATGTATTTTTTTCAAATTAATTTCTTGCCTTCAGTAAAGAGGGCTTATCACTTGGAAAGGAAAGGAAGGGCCTTTTCTTAACAAATGAGGTCAACCACAAAAAGCAACAGATGGTGGATTTATTAATGAGGTGCCTTTTTTCTTTTATTTTCGTAACATGGGGCTTTGACTTCATAGAAAAATGGAAGGGAGAGGCTTAGAGTGAGGAAGGCTAGCCCATAAGGGAAAGGGAAGATGAGATCAGAATAGTGGCCAAAAGCTCCCTGTGCTTAAATTGTAATGTGCAGAAACTTGAAACTTCTGAGAAATAAAAATGAAAGGAAGTCACAGGATTTCAGAGAGGAGAGTGGTGTGGTTTAGAACGGCTGGTGAAGACAGGAAATGCCATGGAAGTCGATGGAAGCCAAAGTCACTCTTGATGAGAGTGGTGGTTTGGGAAGGAAAAACAGTTAATGACCCACATGCCATATTAAATTGTAGAGCTGACTTCCAGTACTCAAATTCAATCATTTCTGGTCATAAAATCTGAAGTCAGGACTAATTCGATCTGAGTTTCTGCAAAAGGATTACTGCTGCTCAGGGAGTGCTCGGAATGACGCAGAGCGAATCCCTCCCCAGCTGGTTATGTGGGAAGCAGGAAATGGCAACTACATGTGGATATAAATTTGCTTTAATCAGTGGAGAAATAGAAGAAATAATTTGTAGCTAATAAATCAAACGTTTATATAGGGAAATTCAATGCAGTAATAATCCTGGAATTAACATTTTGTATTTTTAGTGTCCACATGCCAACCTGCGTGAGAAGGTTTCATTTTAGCACGTATTAACTAGCATGATTGAGACAGTAGAACCAAAGTTTTGAGTGCCAAGACTGAACCTGTCTTTTCTGTTATCTGAATGTGATGGTGGCTTTTACTGATCCCACTAGTAGGCCATAATACAGGGTGGAGCCCTAATGTTTTGGGATTTAATGCAGCCAGTTTAGATGTGTTAAATCAACTCAAATTCCCCACCTCTTTGAGATGACTTGAATTTCTAAATGGATGGCCTGTCCTGCCCTGCTGGCTTTTATTTCCTCACTTGAGCTTAACTGTCTGCAGAATCACTTAGTATTTACACAGCTCAACCATACTAATTGTTACAGAATACTGCTGTCTATGAGCTAATTTTATTTTAATGCAAACAGACTTGTCTTCACAAGAGAGACGCTATCAATTTATCGCTTTACAAGGCTAGGCCTGACTGAGTTGCTATTTTAATGCCCTTGTTTATTTGTGTGTTTGTTTTTGGTAGGTATCTGAAAAAGGTTCTCTCACAGCTGATGAGTTTGCAAAGCTGGTGGGGATGTCCGTTCTCTTAGCCAAAGAAAGGTAATCAATAACTGTTGTGTTTAATAACACCTTCGTTATCAAGTTGTCCTCAACTAATGCAACAAATCTTCTGCTTTCTTTAGGCTGCTTCTCGCTGAAAAGATGGGCCATCTCTGCAGAGATGATTCAGTGGAAGGCTTGAGATTCTACCCAAATTTATTTCTAACACAAAGCTAATGTAGTTTGTGTACAGCTGCTATGTCTCAGTTGAACATGAGAGCAGAGGGCAAAACCCTTGCCACAACTGACTTCAAAAAAATTTTTACTTTTTGTCAACTGCAACGGTGATGAACATTGCAATGCTTTACAGTTCTCAGGTATTTCAAGTGCTGAACGAATCATCTTATGCGGAACCAAAAGGAAATAGGAATCATTAGGTCAGAAACATAGTAATTGTCTCAAGCTGGCTAGCTCGTGTTTCAAGTCTTATTTGATGTGCTCTGTAACTTCTCATTTCAAGAAAAATGAGATGAGGATTCCACGCAAGTGAAAGTGGAGAGAATACCCCTGTAGCCTGCCTTGAACGTCGGCACCCAGAACATAGGTTATTGCCTACTCCAATTTCAGTTTATTTATGTCTAGAGCAGCAAAGCAGACAGATGCATCTGTAGCAATAAGAATAGTGACTTTGGTGTGCACCGAGGTATAAGGAACAAAACGGTGTAGCGTAACCCCTGCTCCCTGAAGTGAAGTATTCTGAGAGGACCTTGGGATTCTTTATGCTTTGAGACAGAAAGAACCTGCTGCAGCAGAGATTAACAGATGTTATGTGAATCTAGAAAACACTGTGCGTTTTGTCATGTCTTACTCTAATATCTCAGATAGAAGCATTGTTAGTGCAGACTTCCTCCCTTCTCTTTCTTTGCCATCTCCCTTCCTGTCTCATTGTGCTGCACTTTGGGTGCACTTTCTCTGTCCTCTCTCTACGTCGTGCGGTGTAGTAGCCTCCTGTCACTTTACCAGACTCAGCTGGTAAAGCTTTAATGTGCTTGGTTTTTGTCTTGTGCTTTAATGAAAGATCAGGCTTCATCAGCCTGTTACTGTTTTGGAGAGACGGTTCTTTTTGCTCGTGCCTCGTATGCCAAAATTAATGCGCTTTCAATACTGAAGGGAAGAGGAAGACTTATCGCCCCATGTTTAGTAGTCACGAGTTATCTTTTTGTGTGGTTTTCCTCACCCTGTGTTCAGACTGAATGCAATTTGATGGCCTCAGCTTTCATAACTCCAGTGGAGTTGTTCTATTACTTGAAAATCTGTCATGGTAATAATGGTCAGGGGATGTTTATGATCCATACCAGTTAAATTTTCAGCTTTTTAAATGACCAGTTTTACTAAATGACAAAATTAATTAAATTATGGGCAAGGACAACATACATGCGACAGCATTGTGGCTGTAAAGCCAAATCAGCGTTACAAAAAAGGTGAGAAAGGTGTGTGTTTGTTTAGCAGCCTGAAAATGTCAGAGCTGTTTGTTACCGTAGCTCAAACAGGGTTAAGAACCTGGGAATAATGGGTTCAGCGTGGAGATCCCTACAGTGCTGATGCTTTTGATCTGTCCAATGTGCATTTAGATCTAGAGAATTGTATCCTCTTCTTTTTGTCACTAGCAAACTTTTTTCTGCAGTGCTTTCTTTAGGGTGGTTTTCCTCTGTTTAATGAAAGTGGCTAGAACTAAAGGATTTGGCGCAGCTGGAAGAACTATTCCACACCATTCTTGCTGTGTTAACCATCTAGTATCATCTGTCCAGGAGCCGTATGGCCCGCTGCTTTCCTTCATCCTCCCCACAACCCACAGAAGAGGTCTATGCGAGGCACTTCAGGCAGCATCTGTCTAAGAAAGGACTGGAAATCGAGAAATGCTGAAGCAAAAAGCTGGTTTGTGAGAGCTGTTTCTCTTGTGTGATGCCCAAACCTGCCAAGGGGAGAGCAGTGGTTTGTGGGCCTGAACCTCTCCCCACAAGGGGGCATGTCTTCTGCCAGCAAGCACAAAGACAGAAAGGAAATGCCAACTGTAAACTTCCAGCCTCTGTTGCTCCAACACAGAGCATTTCAGTATCTTAATTAAGCAATAACAATACGATGTATTAAGAATGATGGTACCTTCTTGAGTGTTTTCTTCCCAAGATTTTCCTTGATGTTTTTTTCTTCCTGTAGGGAAGAAATCTAGAAGCCAGATCGTAGAGCTGGTTTAAAATTTAAACGTGAAGAGAAAATGACTGCCAGAAAGTAATAAAAATTAAAAGATTTTTCTTAAATAGACTGTTCTGTGAGTTTTTTCTTCCTAAATGTTTTTGGGCAGCTTTAGCACTTCTACAAATCAAAATCTTGTGGTTCTGTTTTTTTTTTTTTTGTTTTTTTTGTTTTGTGTTTTTTTTTTTTTGTTTTTGTTTTTTTGTTTTTGTTTTTTTTTTTTTTTTCAACCTTGATGTTTCTATGACATGTTTTTGCTGTGTCATTTGTACCCAGAAGGGTAGAAGTCAGGATCAATTTAAAATTAAAAGATAGAATTAAACACAGCTAAAATGCCCTGGTTCTGTTGCTTAGTAGCCTGTGACCTAGCAGAGGCTAAAATCACAGAACTGTAGATGTCTGTGGAAGCACAGACTGGCTCCCTCGTGAAGTCAGAGTCAGACCCAGACATACACCCTGTGCTGGCATTGGAAAGGCCTTGAACACATTTAAATGTGTTTTCCCAGCTGATAGACCACAGAAATCACGTATCTGATACCCACAGTGAGCCAGCTGCTGGCAGAACGAGTATAGTGGCATTATTCATGGGTGTGTGATATCGGGGTAGCACATCAGATTGTCCGAAGTTGTCAGTGCCCAGTCCTGTTTCCACTGCTACTACTAACAAAAAAAAAAAAAAAAAAAAACACTATTGACTGTATCGATGCAGGATTATGGAAGAGAGGAGACTACAGCTTAGTACAGAAGGTGCTTGTATGAATCTCGTTTTCTTACATGTTTTGATTGTTCCTAGGACGTTTGTGTCATACTATGATATGTGAGCACTGCCTCGCTTTGCCAGGGTGTCCAACGATGCAGTCCTTTGAACAGAGGCTGGTAACAGAGCTCCATTCAAAAAGCCCTCACCCCTTTATGGAGTGGTCTTAAACGATGATTATGCTTTTCATTTGAAAACACAGGCTTTTTTTATGCCCCTGGCAGGAAAAGAAGGCTGCTCAGGAATCTGTACATCTTTTCCGCTTCTCCTTTGCCTTTGTTTTCAGGAACAATCACTTTATGCCCAGCCTATGGAAGCATGGATCTGATCTGAACTGTGCTTCTGAAGGGCAGACTTTTTTCTGGAGTGTTATATACCTGTGTAGGTATGCGGATTTGGAAATCCTTTAGAAGTGTATCTTTAATAATTGCTCCTGGTTGTATAGTGATTAGCTGAACTCATCGATGTTCAGCTTTTCTAACAGCCTTTATGGTTTGTCCAAAGGATCTAAGTCTGTGTGTTGTAAAATTAGTGGAAGTGTTGGCACCAATTTGGTGAAGGCCCTAGTGGGAGCCAGCAGGAGCCTGCTGCCACCAGGAAGTTTCCTGCTCCCTAAAAGCTGGGGTGCCTTCATTCGGAACATTGTTCCTCCTATTTTAGCAGTTCCCATTTCATCCTAATTCTCGCTGCTTCAGGGATTTAAGTGAAATGTGAGAAACTCACGTTTCAGGTCTTCATCTGCTCTCTTCTACAGAACAGGTCTTATGAGGAACCTGTAGCTGTAGAGCTTAGTGGCATGGTTTAGTGGTGGACTTCTCAGTGCTGGATTAACAAGTGGACTAACTGATTTTAGAGGTCTATTCTAACCAAAATGATTCTCTGATACTAAGATTTAAACTCTCATTTTGTTGTCCCAAGAAAGCTGCGAGTACATGTGCTAAGAGGATATAACAGGCATGCCTGTTGGTGATGTTTGTCTTTACTTTAAGGAGATACTTAAAGACTTTTTGGAGCAGAGCCCAAGTGGCATACCTCCCAGGTAGGTGTCCTGGCCAGCAGGCTTGAGAGCAATTTTTCTTTCTGGATTGGAATTCAAGTATTATTCAAGTATTTAAAAATAATAATTAATAATAAAAGACTAAAACTTTGAGAGAGAGTGGGGAGTCCTCAGTTTCAGAAAACCCCAGAGCCTGCTGGTTAGCGCACACTCCTGAGAGGTAAGCCTGATAGAAGCCAGCTTGCTTCACATCCCAGCTCCGAGCCAAAGGCTAGGTATGATTTGGGGTTTCCTCTTTCCCTCTGGATTGTAAATGCTGTAACTTCAGATTCCTGCAGAGGACAAGGACGTTAATCCCTGCTCTGCTGTGCTCACAGCAGTGACTGAGAGCAAGCTGAAGGTAAAAGGGGCTGGTGCTGCCAGAATATTCATGACCCCTCTCTGAACTTAGCTTTTTGCTTCTACTTTTAGCCTAAGAGCTCAGAGCATCCAGACGTTTTGCATTGTTTAATTCACTTTTTATATACTTGGATGTTTTCACTTAAATGGCAGAATGATCTCAAGGGAGTGAGTAAAGGAGGAGACTGATGTAATCTAATCTAAACGCTGTTTCACAATTTGTACTTTGAAGTCAGCAGTCAAACAAAGAAATCGGCGCTCCTGTGCCCCTCCATTCACATGGGCAGAATACTCCCGGAAACTCAAAGGCAGGACTTGTTATTTTAACCAAAAAGTTAGCAGGAGGGTACACGCCGTGTGAGGGCACTCCCTGATGGGAGGGACTATAAAGGCAGCACAGCCACACTGAATAAATTTGTCTGTTGCTGCTTTGGCGTTTGTATTGTGGTAATTTCGTGATTTAATTTAGGTAGAATTCATTTCAAATGTTGCCTAAACGTGACAGCATTTGACACTGCCTCCTGCTCTCAGCCAGACTCGGCAGCTGCATGTGTGTGTGGCACGATTCCCCTGAGTTTCACTTAAAATCCGATGGGGAATTTGAGGCGTGTCCTTAAATTGCAAAGATCTTGTGGTCTGATCCACCCATTAAACGGGAAGGGCAAAACTCCCACTGCCTTCACACCCAGCCTTCCTTGGAAGCAGACGCTGACCAGCTCTGCGAAGAGGTGCCTCAGGTAGGGCTGGGCTCTGGCGGCAAGGAAGAGCTTAAAAAGTGGTCTGCAGTAAGATCCCAAAATGTTTTGGTCTTTTCAGCAGAAATACTAAACGAGACATAAGTGATGCAAAGCGACCGGCTTTGATCTTTCTGCTTTCCTATTGTTTTTCCCGCAGTGTTTTGGGAAAGCCCAAGATAAGGATTTTTTATTTTAGTTTAGTTTCCTGCTGGGACAGTGATCCATTCATAGGTTACAAGGCCAGAAGAAACTCTGACCGTCTGTCTTGACCTCTTGGGTACCCAAAGCTGTAGCACTTCCCTTCGTTAATTTGTGCTTGAGCTCCTCTTTCACGAACAAGAGGCCTTGGTTTCTGGGAAACCCCACAACTCTTGGCAGCTTTTTCCAGTGACTGTTACCTGTAGTAAAAATGCTCTCAGCACACATAATCAGAGCTTGTTTAGCTTCAGCTTCCAGGGACTAGATGTTATATTTATTGAATCTGCTATCGCACGTGTGTTTCCCTGTAAAAATAAACCATTTGGAGTCCTTCTGCCCACTACATTTTATTTTCTTCTGTGTAGATGCAAGCGTGAGTCAGGCTGCAGCCTCTTGGTGGGCTCTCACCCCCATGGGGACCTTAAAAAAGAGGGAAAGTGGGGTTTGAGGGTGGTGCCCTGCACGAGCTGCATTAGGCTATATGCTCTGCAGCTCCCATTCCCAATTAAAGCTAGACTTTTTCTTCAGCTCAGTATAAAATCTCTGAGCCCAAACCACAGCGGGATTATTAACAAACAGCATAGGTGGATAGTTTTGGGGCTTAGCGTGCTGAAGCCTGCCCTGCAGGATGGCTGGCAATTTACAGAAGCTTTCCTGAAAATGTGCTTCCTCCTTGGTTGTCCTTCAAGTGAAGCCTATTGCTCTTAGAAAAGTTCTCACTGTATTTCACTTGAGAACCTCATCATTGATCCTGTATCAGAATGAAAACTACTCTCCCCAATTTTCCTACAAGTTTTGTTTCCTCAGAGTGGTTTGACCCAGTTCATATATCTTGCGCTTGGTCATAATACTTTTAGGTGGGATAGTGGCAAAAAAAAAAAAGTAAACCGACATCTTTCTCTGCTCAAAACCTGTGAGCAGCCACACAAACAAACTGGATGTGGCAGTGGGAGCTCGTGTTTAGTTAACGAGAGCGGGATCCCCAAATCCCTTTAATGTAATGAGTGCCCAGGAGGGAGCTGCACGTCCTGTAAAGCATGTTCTGTGTTCCTGGATATGTAATTTTAAGGGAGATGCTTTAAAATCTGTATTGCTTGCTAAAGCTTAGTGTGCTCGCTCAGTGGTATTGACCTGCCATTGGTCACTACCAATTTGTGTTTTATCCTCCCAATTTGTGTTTCATCCGAAAACTTGAGAAGGCACAATGTTACGTCCTCTTTTAGGTCTCTGACAGAAGTTTTAAATTGCTAAATCCACACTTAGATCTTTAGGTAAACACGTCTCGTATGAAGATGACACATTAAAATGACATTTTGAGACCAGTCAGTCAACATTTAATCCCTTTAATGTACGCTGTGCAAATTTCGCAGAAATTTCCTCGGTGGAAATGTCAAGCCAAATGATCTATGGAAATGCAAACATTATTACATCAAAACATCCCTGCCTTTATTCACCAAACATAATTTTATCTAAAACACCTTTTCTACCAATCTTTGTCAATTGGCATTGGCAGTGGTCCTCCCCTTTTTTATCACCAGCTTTTCCATCATTATCCCTGTATTTGCTGTAAGGCCGTCAGGTTTGTACCAGCCCAGGCTGCTGTGTAGCTGCAAACTCACCAAAATAAAACCCCACACGTGAGTATTCTTCCAGTGGTCTGAAACTTCCACAGACGTTTCCAGGCTGATTGATTGGAAAACCCATGTTACTAATTGTTGGAGGCAAGTTTATCCAGACCTGCTGATTTTAAATTGCTGTACCTTGAGCTGCTCTTATTTTATGTTCTTGGATTTGTATTGGAACAAGAAGTATTTGGAATATGTCTCTATCATCTGTTTTCCCCTCAAAACAGAACAGAAATATTTATTGAACATCTGTGTTTCTTTTGCATTCCAATTGACAAGTCAGTTCTTTCACAAATAGGACTTTTGCCATTCTTTCATTTAAGATACACATTAAAATCAGGCAAACCTTTATCACTCAGCACTGCTGCCTGCAGGTCTCGTTTTCGTTTGAGTTCTTTACCAGATTTATGCATCTGATTTCTTCCAATTCATGTAAATTTTGCCTTTCTTCTCATTATTTTTATACAATTGAAATGCTTTCTATAGTTAAATTACCAGTGTTTGAGTCAGTTCTCTAGCCAAGAATGAAGGTTTTTTAACCAGTGCAACCTTTTTTTATTTATCATTATTTTTTATTTTATTTTTGATAGCTTGAGACATTTTCTTGAGTAATTTAGAGTTCTCATTTCCAAATAGACATGCTTCGGCTTCCCACTGCTTCCAGCCTTCTGAAGTTTCCCCCTGAACCATCAAACATTTACACTACTGTTTCGGACCTTACCTTCTTCATTCATGACAGATTACTAGCTTGTATCGGAGCCAGCACCACTTTGGGGTTTTACAATTAATTCTCCTTTGTTAGTGTGGATGAGGGCAGATAGAGATTTGTCTTGTTTGCATGGTTCACTTCCTGAGCTCGGATATTATTAGAACTCCCACTAGGAAGCTTGAGGTCACTTTAATATCCACAACAAGCGACTTTCAGCGTATTTTGCTCAGATGGAAAACACACACACCATGTCACATCTCTTCCCCCTACGCATGGCAGAGTTTTGGTAGCCAGCCGTGCTGCTCTCCGGTCTGGTGGTGTGCAGTCAAAATGTGCTAGTACACGATCTTGGGTTTATGCCAAAGGAAAAAAAAAAAAAAAAAGACATTTTCTTCTCAACCAAATTGTTCTGACAAAAGGATGAAAACCATCACAGCAGCCTATGCCCACTGAAAACCAACACTGCCAAGCTGATGGTGGTGCTCCTAACCTAAACACCTTTAATTTGGCTTTGGTAAAACCAGGTAGCAGTGTTTCAGCTGGTGGTAGGAGCCTACCTGATGGATCTGGCCCAGCCACTCTCCCTGTACCACTCAGTCCAACCCTGCGGTCAGTGATTTCTGGATGATGAGCGGCAATGTTCAGCTCATGGGTGGAATTTTTCCCTGGCATCCATCAGGACAGCTGCCCACTGCCCGTAGCTACACGTGCAAACATTTTCCCTGCAGCTGGAGGACAGGTGATCCTGTTTTAACAGGCCAGGATTGTTTTCCCTGCCTGACCTTTCCGTGACGACTGCCTTGAACGTTTCAGTCAGGCAGCCCGATGGATGCTCGAGCATCATCACTTTGTGCTCTCCCTGTTGCTTATCACACCTGCTGCTAATGCTGCAGATAAGCAATTAAAGGTCACTTTCTCTTTGCATCCTTTGGTGTCTAAATTCATTTTATTCTCAACTTTATGGTTCTGGGCTGAATGAGTATTCATTTGCTCCCTCCTTCTCCTGTCCCTTCTGTTATTAGTTTCTCTCTCTCCGGGGAAACCAACTTGAATGGCAAGGAACCAGACATTTTTATCTGCTGCTAACCAGATGCCTCAGAGATCAGCTCTGCCGAAGTATTTTAATGAAAAATATGTTCTTGATGAAATTTGGATGGCGTGTTAACAAAGACAGATCTTAGTCCCTAGCATCACAGCAGGTGTGTTATGTGCAAACACAATCCAGTATGCTTCAAAGGGTTTAATAATGTACTCTGTGTATTTATCCTGTGCTCATCCTTCTGTTCTCTGGGTTCTTTACAATTTCTATCATGTAATCATAGGGATGATCTGTGTTTTTTAATCACTATTTTTGGACTGTATCCCCTTTTGGAAATGTTGACACAAAGGGGAGATGGGTCTAAAGCAGACATGAAGACGCAACACTGTGACCCGAGTTGCAGTCTTGATCTCATTTCTGGCTTTACATTTTAAGAATAATCTCAGTTTACTCTGGCAGAAAAATGAGAACAAGTGAAGCCTTTTTCATCAGGAGTAGAAAACAAAGAACACATATAACTTGTACAATACTTTAAAACCCTTGGATCAAAGGCAGTATAGTAAGTGCAAATATGAATGCAATATGAATAAAGCATTTTGCTGCATGTTTCAGGCTCTTTCCCGCTTTGTAAATTTATTTTCTCCTTTGTATTACAATGGAGGAATGACTTTTTTTTTAGTGACTAAATTTTTTAAAAGTGTGTTCATAGAGGAAAAAAGCCCGGCAAAACACTCACCAACATAAATTTTTTTCAGATGTTAAGCATAGGCAGCAAGTGAGACTTGAGTTTCAGTCCTGGAAATTCAGAGGAACTTTCAGAGCAGGGAGTCATTAGCAACGTGCTTCCTCTGCTCTACTTCCTTATCATCAGTAATCTCTTTATAGTATTATTTTCTTTACTAGCAAGCATGATTTATTACCAATTTCATTCAAAACAAACCCAGAACCATCTTGGTATCTTAAACAATCAATATGAAATGAGCTTCTGGCATGACCATTCCTCCCCAGTGGTACTGTTTGCAGCTGAATTCCTGCTGCCAGGCTTCTCACACAAACCAGGAGCAGACACAGGGAGCTCCTCGGTGTTCAAAGGGGTTGAACGATATAATCACAGGACATGGCACAAACCAAGCAGTCCCATGCTCTGCGGTGTCCTTCTGATGGTGAAATGCTGTGACCTTTCTATTAGACTGGCTGCACACACATGCATATTCCTTCTCCCCTGAAACATCAAACAAAATTTACAGACAGCAGAAAGGCTGAATTAGAAAGCAAGTTAAAAAACTGCACACACCTGTGTTAAACAAATAAATGAATGAATAAGAGGGAATATTAACGATTTGGTTTATTCGAATCAAGATGTTTAAAGACATCCTGAAAAATCGGCGTGGCACACGAAGAATTTACTCTTTCCCTTCCTGAATATATTCCAAGCTCGTCGGCAAGTGCTGCTCTGAATGTGTTTGCCAGTACTGCAGGTGGCAGTCTGCCTTGGATGCTTCAAGCACCGCAGACGGCAGCCAGCATATGGAAAAAATATTGAGCGTGCCTTGATCAAAACCGAGGGAAAGTGAGAAGGCAGGGGGCGACGGAGCCTAATACAGGCTGCTGGCTGTAACCTGCTGCTTGGTTCAGCGTTCAGGTGAGGCAGGGAGACTCGTATTTTATGGAAGTTTTTATTTTCTAGGTCGTATAGATGACAGACGTTAACTAGGAACAACGGCTCGGTTTGAATTTTGGACACAGAAAGTTGAAAATTACTTCCTCTTGAATCTTTATGCCATGTCCATGCTCAATTACTGAAACGGGGAAGATTTTTTTACACAACAGCCAATGTAAGTGCCTCTTCAAACGCTTCTGTAGTTTTACAAGTGTGAGGGGATAGTACCCGTAGGTATGTATTTAAGTCACAGGCTACACGTCTGGGAAATGAATATGATAGTGGCTTGAGATAAACGCATAACTTTGTGCAAAAATAAATGGATTATTTTCATGTAGAAGTCTTTAAACAAGAGGATGATTTCATTCTGTACCAGCGTGTCCTGTCAGAACAGTCCCCAAGCATTACTCGTGCAGGCTGGATGGGAGCAACACCCACCCATACGCAAACTTTGGCTGCAAACGGGCACTGGAAGCAGCTGGTCCCTGTGGTGAGATCATTTGGGGCCCTCAGTTCAAACTCTGAGCAGAGAGGGATGGGGCAGAAGGGCACGGAGCTTATGGGGGTGCCCTGCAACAAGGAGAGGTGCACCCCAGACACGGAGCCTCCCTGCCTCACGCAGCCCCCTCACAAAACGCGGCCACGAGGCCGGGCCGAGCGCCTCAGCGGGACCCGGGGCCGCCACACCCGGCTTGGGGCGGGCTGAGGGCGGCCCTCAGCGGGACGGCTCCGGCCAGGGGGGAGCCTCCAGAGCCCGGCTTGGGGCGGGCAGGGCCGGGGCGGTGCGGGGCGGCCCCGGCAGCCTCGCCTCGCCTCGCCTCGCCTCACCGCCAGGGGCGCGGGCTGCCCCCGCACGGCGGCCGCCGCCAGCCGCAGCGCCATTTACCCCGGCCCCGCCGGCCGAGGGAGGGAGGGAAGGAGGGAGGGAGGCTCGCAGCCCTCCTGCCCTTCGCCGCCACCACCACCACCTCAGGCAAAAAAATAAATGAATTAAAAAAAAAAGCCTTCGTATGGGATCGCTGGGAAGCCCCGGAGGCGGCTGGCTGCAGGGCGTCCCGAGCGGATTCCTCGGCATTTCGGCTGCGTCGCCACCGCGCCCGCTGCTCCGCTCCTCAAGGTAAACTTCTGCGGGGGTCGGGTTTACCAGAAAAACGTCACCTAAGCGTGAAAATTATATTAATGATTAATTAATCAAACGGGAAAATGCAGAGAGCAGACGGCTGCGCTCGCCCCTTACCCCACGAGGTGTGTATGAGGTATCTTAACGTGTTTAATTTCTGTGCGTTCCTTGTTAACCGCTCGGACATCTTCCCCCAAGCCTCCTTATGCTTAATAAACTTATTTTCGCCGCACGTTTTCCAAAGTAAACCCCGTCCGTGTGTTCGCTCCGCTGTAGCCCTCCAGTTTCAGGGGCTGGGCATTGCTGGCCAGCTCTTGGCTTGCTGAGCCGTCCTCAGTAGGGGCTGGGATTTTGTCACACCAGCCCTAAAATATCGATGAAAACAGGCTTTAGCAGCTAATTATTCGCTCCCCTGCACGCAGGGAGATCTAGCGCTGTCAGATCCAGCCTGGCGAATGTAGACGCGTGATTTTAATAAAGCCATTATCCGGCAGCGACGTGAAACCGTCTGATGTGTAAATAGGAAGGGAAGGTGCCTGTGAGGATGGCAGCCCAAATCCCCGCTGAGGCAGGCAGCACACACAGGTACCGTGCTCTTCTCCCTCAACCCCATCCCTCCCCGGGAGGAATTGGCACCGTTTGGGCCGTGACCGCTGCGAGTGGTCAGCAGCGACTGGATTTGGGATAAGGCGATTGGGATGAAACGTGACGCGCACCTGAGGGGCTCCCGCTTTCATGTGGGGAGGTGGAGGAGGAGATGAGCAGCGCTGAACTTCCCAGCAGGTGGTAGGGCTTCAATAGCCGCCTCATCTCGCAGCGCGGCGAGCAAAAATAATTAATCTCTTTGCTGACGGACAGATAAAATACCGTAAATTCACAGAAATGTTGCGGATACACGCTTCTTCCTCGCTGCTGGTGCTGCTTGGCCACTTCCCCGAGGGAAGCGTAGGGAGGATTTAGGGACTTTCAGGACTGGAGTTGCTGTTTGACTGCCTGCCTCTCTCATGCGTAACCCCAGTTGTGCAAATTCAAGGTTGCAAATGTGACTGCAAAATGTTTATAAATTGTAAACCCCTCGTAAAACCCATTACAGGGGCTTGGCAATGAGGAGGGCCGAGGGTACCCAGGGTCAGGGTGAGATACAGGCTCCAATGCATTTGTAGTCTTGTTCATGGGGTAGCTGATTGATTCCTGACGGTCCCTTATTAACTGCAGCCTCTCCTCTGCTCAGTGAACGGGGAATGGTTGCTGAGTGATGCATTGATGGAGCTAGGAACTGGTTAGCTGTGCTAAACCAGCGGGTCGTGGCACCCTGAGGAGCTGACTGGTTTGTGAAACGTCAGATCTGTTCTGTGGCCTTTGATACTGCTGGAAAACCTACTGGAAGTCATAAATCCAATCGGTGTTGTTGTTGTTGTAAAACTTGTGGACTGTCCAGAATGAGTACAGAATAATTAATTTTAGTGACCTAGAGAAATAGGGGTATTATTTGAATAGGTGAATGTGTGTGGCACTAAGTCAGTATATAACCTGTCCTATTACTTCTTTATTTGGGGAAGAAAAAAATGTTATAAATAAAATTGTATTTTTGGTTCTGACGTGGCTCCTGACACTGCAGTGCCTACAAGCCTCACAGTTCCTGGTGGATTTCATCTCAAAATACCTGTACCAGGCAGTGAAGTGCTATTTCCAGTGAAGAGCCAGAGGAAAGCTAAGTGATGAGACCAAGACCATACAGGAAATCTGTTGCAGAGCAGGGACTCGAAGTTTTCCTGCGTCATTTACTTCACACACGAGCCCCTTGGTCTTCATTCCCAAGGCCCTTTATGGCTCATCCTCTCCTTATCTGTCCTTTCCAATCCACTTTGCAGAGGAAGTCTTCCATTTCCAGTTAGCCCATTATACCGTCTGGTGGAACAGAAAGCATCTTCTTCTGCTGCCGTGTGCCTGCTGCATCTCACACAATAGAGCCTTAGTCCCCGCTTGTCCACCAAAGTAATAAATTAAAAAAGCCAATTATTCAAAGCCTGAGAGCCGCCTCTGTTCAATCGCTGCTCATCTCATCAAGTTAATGAACTCGAGGTAAAAGATCTGCATAGCGTAGAAACCACTTCAGATACATTGTCTGCCTTGAAAGGCAGGATTTTCTGCGGGTGCTGGAAGGGGAACAACAATAGAGCTGGGGGCAGGAGGTGAAGAAGTGGGATGTTTTTGAGAAGGGAAAAAAAAAAAAAAGGGAAGAATTGTAGGAAGAAGGTGGCTGAAGGGGAAGAGATGTGAACCAAGCTTAGTGTAGCGTTTGCACCAAACAGGGTGGAGGGAGAGAAAACTGGAGAGGAGCAGACACAAGGAGATAGAAAGAGGGGAAGGAGAGGAGGAATGCTATGCTAGAAATGGGTGGGCAGTTCTTAGGTCAAAAGCTGCTATTAGAAATCAGCTGGCAAAGGTGTAAAAACTCAGGGAGACTTCGTGCATGCATGTTAACCATGGCTTTGTTCGGGGGAGCCTCAGCCAGGTTGGAAAGTCAGGGGGCTCCAGCTGCATCCAGTGACTGCAGAGGGAGAAGTAGCCCCGGGCTGGGCTTGGCGAGGCACCTGATGGAAGTTAGTTTTGGTGCCGTTTCAAATGCTCCAGTTGCAGCTTGGGTGTTGCCTGCACTGCCCGCCAGAGCCTTTTCCTAAGCCAACCAAGATAACATAGATGAAAGGGGAGAAGGGAAGAAGGGTTGGGGTCCGGTTCATGAAATGCCCACAGGCCCCGGTGCTGGGCTGTGTCCGCAAACTGGCTTAGAAGGAGCCTCTCCTGAAAAGTTCTGCTAAAAACACAGAGCAGGAGAGAGGGGATGAGGAGGGGGGGCGGATTAATGATGCGATTTGCTAATATCATACATCTGACAGTGGCAGAAATAGGAACAGAAGTCAGGTCTCCTGCGCCTCACTCCGGTGCCCCGTCTAATGAACCATGCTGCGTTTCCATCTGTCAGCTTGACACGCGCAAATTAAAATGTATGGCAGCTATCTCAGGAGTATTCTCCTGCTCAATCTTCCTTCTTTCTTCCCTGGGATGTATTCCTTCTTCCCTAGCTTTGTGTCTCTCATTAGGCTCGGATTAAGATGATTTGAATTTTACCCGATGCCGTGTGATTGTCTAAAACCAATATTTGTAAAAGACATCTGAAGAATATGCGGCTAAGAAAAACAGAGATGGAAAGGACCCACTAAGGCATCCAGCACCATTGTGATTACTGCCCATAAAGCATTTTTATTTCCCTTCTCTAGTTCAGTTCTGTTACAAGCAGTGCCATATAACTTACTTACTGTTTTCCTTGAGTGATTATGCCGTTGGCCAAAGCATCTCTTGCGAATATTTTTTTTAAACCTGCTTTTTCTTTCTTGGATCACTGTTATTCTTTGTTTCTTTTTTCTTTTTTTTTTTTTTTTCCTTTAAATGCCCAATTAATGGTTAATGATGGTTAATAATGGTTAAATCCTAGGACCACCAGCCTATCAAGCCTCCGCCACGACACCACGTCTCTCTCCGGTAGCCGGTGCCGCGTGCCACAGAGGAGATCCAGCTCAGGAGCCCTTCAGGAGGTACGCAGGGAGCAGCAGCCCCTAGGAGCAGGCTGGCCCTCCACCACTCTCTGCCATCAGCCTGCCCCTGGCTGGAGCCACGAGGTTTGTCTTCCTGTAATTTACAGCACAGGGAATGAAACTGAGGGTGTTTGGGGTGTCGGCGTCACTGCCTAAATCGTTCTGGAGCCCTGTCAAGTTCCTGGGCCAGGTGGTGATGATTCCCCAGTAAATACGTACAGCTATTATTGTAATGGGCCTCTGCTGGGCAAGGCTGTGCATACTCCTGTTAATCTTTTCTTAGATATTACTCTCCAACCACTTGAATTAAGTGTCTGTGAGAAACCGGAGAGAGAATTGGCACAGAGAAGATGGGTGAAGAAGCTAAAACAATTTAAAAAGCTTTCAGATAGCACAATGGCTGAATCTTAGGTCAACAACCCTTAGGTCAATAACTCGATGTTATTGTTGAAATATCTCATTATTTTTGTGATTCCTGAAAACATACCTGATCTTTGTCACGCCCACTTCTTGCGTTTTATGTTTATGTTCTGCAGTTTTTTTTTCTCTCCTAACTTACGCGTGCTCCAGTGCCAGTTTTCTCTCATAAAATTGGGTTGTAAACTGAACAAGAATTTTCTTGCATGTTTGAGTGGCGGTAAGCACAGTAAGGCTTACTTTCAGACACTCCTGTACAATACAAAAGAGAGCAATTCTCGTATTTTGAGAAGGACTCCTTTGAGCTCAATCTTCTCTTTTTAGATTCTCTCTTGCTTCTGTTTCTGGAGCAAACTGTTGGTTTTGCTGCTGTCATTCTGCTTCCAGCCCGTTTTATATGATTGCTATGAGACTCGTAACGACTGGTTTAAAGCACATTGAAATAAAATTGTGAAACCTTTTTCAAAAGGTTCTCTATTTTCGTTGGCATAACCAATGCTATGTAGAATGTAAACTTAAAAAAATGATGGAGGGAAAGTTGGAAGTTAGCACTCTCTCCAGCAGATCAGTCTGAATGACATGAAAAGCAGTTACAGATCTTTTACAGAGCCTGTGAGATAACTAAATAATATTACTAGACCCAAAAAACAGGGCAGTTTGAATTGTGTAGCAGCAATAAACCCTCAGTATCTACAGGTGTTGAGGTCAGAGTTACATTTTGTATAAAATACTTTGCAGTTGTGGGTGTTGATCTTAATGTAAGACATGCACAGCAGCAGTTACTGCAGTGCAAAGGTAAATTGTTGTGACAGGTCCTTACTGTTCTGTCTCAGGACTTGACATTTCAAGAGGGAAAATGTAAAATAAATTGGAGTTGTGCTTATCTATCGATCCAGTATTAATAATGGTTAGGTAAATGAGAGAAAACTGTTAATTAATGGTGTAGGTTTTTTTTTTTTTTTTTTCTTACTGGTGGGATGTCTTTCTTCTTGGATTTTATGAAGCAAGGTCAACACAGCTGAATTTTTTAAACTTTCAGGTGTTCCTGAAAAAAGTGCCTGCACTTCGGAGCTGAAGAAGGACATGAGGAGTAAAAGGACCTGGGATCCTACTGGTCAGAATGAAACAGATGCTGAAAGATTTTTCAAATCTGTTGTTAGTGGTGCTCTGTGACTACGGTGAGTACTAGGGCTTTCAAGGGAAAACTGTGAGATGCATATTCACAAAGTGGTTTTGGACAGTGTTGTTTGCAGGGTATCTGCTGAAATAAAATGTCCCACAAGCCACCATTGCACAGAATATAGTCGAGGTCTTGTGCAATAATGTAGGTGGAAAAGACAGCTCGGCTTGCATAAGCTGCCCCTTTGGATCTAGCAGGAACCTTTCCTGCTGTGAATTTGCTCAGAGAAGTAAACAAGATAAACGAGCACATTTCTGTGCGCATCATCAAGGGGCTGGCTGTGTCAGAAGCAGTAACAGGAGCTGTGCTCTCTTTTGAGACTTGTATTCCGTAACATTTAACGTGTATCTTGGAAGCCAGGACTATTTTAGGTGTCTGTACTGGGGTGGGAGGAACCACAACATACAGCTGCCCGTTCCTCTCCGTTAACTATAAAAGGGACCTGTGGAAACATCTACAGTGCAGGCAACTTCCTCTGACTGTGTGAGACCCCATCTGATGGACCTAAGCTGTCAACTCAGAGAACTTTTGAGAACAGCGAGGTGTTCTCTCCTCTGACCACGTAAGAAGCCAAGGGATGGGATTCATACCCATTCAATTTCAGTCATGTACAATGAGGCAGCTAGTCTGAAGCAGTCGCTGTTGTTTGAGTCACAAAATGGCACATCTTGAGGGCAGCTCCAACCCACCTGCAGTGCGAGATGTGTGGGTTGAGAAAGCAGCTCCTTCTCTCCTTCAGCTGTCAAGGGAGATTAAACACCTCGTTTAGCTTAGACAGCTACAAGTCTGAGGGGAATCCCAGGCAGGGCATCTATCTTTTCCAAGAACGTACTAAGTAGAAGGTAGGTTTGCAAAGATAATCAACTCCTTACTGCACAGTGATTTAGAAATGCTGAAAATGGGACTCTTAATTTGTAAATACGTTTTCAAAATTTACATTCATAATTTAAAAGAAGGTGTTATGGAAAGAAATGGACCAAGAATGTGTGCAGTTTGCTTTTCCTGTGTACGTGAGAAAATACGCTCAGCTACCTGTACCTCTGTTCTTGCTCCATCTCCACTCTAGAACAAGGGGTCACTGAACACTATCAGGAACCTAGAATTGGCCTCTCTTAGATGAGCTCAAGTCTAGTAGAAATGGAAACTCTTGTCTGTGGCTTTTAGTACCACGTGTTGCTTTAATAAAACAAAGTTAGCTAGCTAAGTTAAGAACAGTGCTCCGAGTGGGTAACGCAGTGAAGATAAGTTTTGAATTCACTTAATCCAGAAAGTGAGGTGAATGATTGCAATATCCACGGCTTCTTGGTGAGCCAGTCCTGCAGGCACTCACAGCTAGTTGACTCACAGGTAAGAGCTATTGTTTGGGAACTTTATAGAGAGTGGCACAGTGAGTAATTAAAAGGTGCAGTTAAAGAGCTAAATCTCTGTTGCAAGCTTCAGGTGCATCATCTTTTCCCTTATTTCCAGTGAAAAGCTAGTCCCTAATTCTGAAAATAACTTCCAAAGAGTACACATCTTTGAGTATCACGTGTACATACTGTTTAGAGAACTATTTCCCTCATATTCTTCTAAATGTTACACCAATACTGTGTTTGAACAAGTATATTGTGGAAAATCACTGTAATGCTACAAACAAAAAAAAAAAAAGGTTCTAGCATACAACAAACCAGTATTCGGTATTCTCATTTCTTATCAGTTTTTCTGATGTGTTTGTTCTTCGTAGCTCTGTTGTGCTGATGGCTGACAAGCCAACATCACAACCCAAGCTGGCTTGAACACAATTAAAAATAAATAAATATCAGAACAGCACCCTCAAATAATAATTCTCACTCTTCAGAAGAAAAACAAGGATTTTCCTTTTGATCTTTTGAAGAGGGAGCTCTTGCAAAGGCTCCTCTGGCAGGTTGTTGGCGCCACAGCCAGACTCCATTCACTGAGAGACCATTGTAATGGCAACCGAAAATATACAAACGCACTGAAAGCTGCCCCTGACTGGCTGCCCAAACAACCGGGACCAAGTTTTGGCTTGTGACAGAGCCGTGCACACACAGGAGGCTGGAGGGCAGCTGAAGGAGCACGCGGTGGAAGCTGCCTGCTTCTGGCTGGCGACTTGTGGAGCATTGTGGAAAACTGCCACGTGGGCCACCTGTGAGCGTGAAGTTGTGTTATTAAACAACGAGGGGAGAAGGGGTGCTGTGACCTGAGGGGTGCCAGGCAGAGCTCTGCAGTGCTGGAACAGCATCCTGCAGGAATGTTCACTTCCCTCACTTCCCAAGTGACCCATATTAGGGTGGATGGGAGCTACATGGCAGTCCGCTGGCCTCTCTCCAGTCCTCCCACACGCGCACACAGCGCTGTTATTTCTGCTGGTGTGGGCCAGGTCAAATAAAAAATAGCGCAACTGAGTAAGGAGAGGAGAATGGTAGGTGTAAACATCAGTGCTTTTCATTACTATCACATCAGGGATTTTGTTGAAAATCTGAAGCCTGAAGTTGAAATTTTTCACGCTGGGTTTTTGCCATGGCCTGATTTCTTTTTCCCTTATTACATCTCAGCCAAGTTGAATCTGGCCAATTCCTTTGTAGAGAAATGCATCATTTTGCCCACGTTCAGAGAGAGAAAAACCCAGCAACTTGCAACCATTTCGCTTGGAAACTCTAGTGCAGGCGTGGGAACTTCATGTTAGAGAGCTCACGAGGCTCTGGAACATGCATTTTCTTGCCTGTATGAGGATGTGGTCAGACTTGGTCCATATGTAAGTCCTTGCAGATGAGTTAACAACAAACCTCTCTGCGGGGTGGAGCATGCTCCAGCTCCCTTTGGCTCCTCTTGCCAAACAACTGTGCTGCCCAGGGCAGCAGCTTTCCCCGTGTTTGTAATGTCAGGCCCTGGAGGTGCTTGTTCTGTGCTCTCTGCTCCCCTTGCTGGTGTGCTGGAGGTGAGCAAGAAGGGTGAGAACTTGCTGGAGTTGAATTGTTGAGGTTGTGAGGAACCTCTGGAGGCCCTCTGCTCCAACCCCGTGCAGGCGCCTTGTGCCGCTCTGCCAGGAGGAGCCCCCACAGCCTCTCTGGGCAGCCTGGGCCAGTGCTCAGCCGCCCGCCCAGCACAGAAGTGAGAAAGGCCAGGTAGTTCGGAGAGGCCCAGGTAGTTGTTGAGTTGATATTTGACAAGTTTTCACCTTTGTGTCTGTGCCCTGGTTCCTAACACACTAAAGGATGGTGACATTTCCTCATCTTTCAGGGCCATTGCAGGGACAAAATATTTCTAATATACCCATACACTATGATAGGAGCACAACAGAAGAGTCCATGGGGGAAGTGAATAATTCTGTCTTATCAGGATGGATTTGGGATGGCGTGCAGTCAATAATACATGGGGCCACCCATGGAAGGACGAGACTAAAAGAACCCTCTGGTAACGGGCACCATCCATCTGCCAAACGAAGCAGGATCTTGTGGAAAAAAATGGTATTGACTCATGCAAATGAAAGGCCAACTTACAGCACATGTATGTAAGGGCATACACATGATTTATATGTGTAAGGCCGTGCCTACAACCTTCCTTCAGACATCAGGGATGTGGTTGGAGCTGGTTATTTTAGTCGCCTGTTGCAGCTGGCGAAGAGTAATAGGCTGCTCTGGTGCAGGCTGATGTATATGGCTACAGCTGCTCAGATGAATTGCTTCCTGAAAATTTTCTCTGCTGACAGGAAAGTGAATCCAAGGGGACGAAGTCAAATTGAAGCTTGCAGTGGTAGTTGTCTTGTATTCTGTGAGATGAGTCCTGCTGCTCCCAAATGCTGAGTGCTTGCCTTGGCACTTGCAGTGTTTTTCCAGCACAGCTTTCTGAGAGGTAATCTGAAGACAGATGTAACAGATTGAACAAGTCAAAGTATTGTTAGTCGATACTTCTTACTGAAGTATTGCTTCAACTGAAGTCTTCCGGATAGATAGCACCTTCCATCCAAGACTCAGAAGCCTTTTTCCAGACGATTTATTACATAAAGATGTCTCACAGCACGTTCTGTATCTGGAGTAAATGTATGCAGCTCCCATTTTTCGGGTAACCTTTCTACGTCTGAAATCCTTAAGTTTCAAGCAATGCAGAAAAGCTAGCTGAGCTGAGAAGAGAAATGTGATCTTCTCAATCCAGTGCTTCAGATATCATCTATCCCCACTAGTTACAGCATGTCTCGGGATAATTTGGCAACCTGCACAAACATGGTCATGCAAGAAGTGCGTTCAAAAAGCCGGTGCCATTTATAATGAAGTGATGTCATTTAGACATGTTGCACCACATCTGAGACAAGAAAAGTGCTGCAGTCACCATCACTGTTATTTTCAGCTCTTTCACTCAAGTGTCTCTGTGATGCAAATGAGCAAAATGAAAGATTCATAAGACAGAGCAAGAGAAGAGGCTTCAAAAAGCATCATGCAGACTTTCTATTTTATTTAATTTGAGGGACATTTTTCATGTTTCTGTATTAAGAAACTACTGCTTTTTTGCTTTTGCTAAAATAAGTAGAACAGCTGGCCCCTGTGAAGTGGGCTTTAGGAATCTATGAGTGAAAGAAGTTGAGATTTGCATGGTCTATCCCTCGAAATGACGTTTTCTGTGAATGCTTCTTTTTTTTTTTTTTTTTGAAGCCTCGTTTTTAACCTTCCTGAGCGTGTTGCTACAGTGAACTTTGAGCCGTTCCAAATCACATCCCTGCACAAAGAGCTTTAATTGCTCTAGTTACAACTTTTTTTTTTGGTGATCTGATTCCCTTTTAAAAGTTTGAGCGCGATTTCTTAAATACCCACTTTATAAATATGTATTTTCTTCTGTGAGTTACGTAAGCAATCAGTTGTGCCTCTGTTTTTTAACGCTGTTTTCCTTTCAGTGCTGGGTGAGGCAGAGTACCTCCTGTTGGAGCGCCCGGGTCATGTAGCCTTCAGCAACGACACGGTGTCTGTGGAATATCGGCACCACGGCGGTGGGAATGTGACGGCAGAGAACCTCTCCATCCTCTTGCTGGATGCCAGCACCAACGAGATCATCGCAAGAAAACAGCTTCCCGTCAACCAGTCCCAGGGGATGGTAGAGTTTGAGTGTTTCTATTTCATGAGTGCCGGGGACTTTTTGTTCAGGATGGGCTCTCCCAGCGGTAATAGCAGTGCTGCTGTGAGTGGAGGAGCGCCCACCCTCCGCGTGGAGTGGCCGGTATTTCACATCGACTTGAACAGGACCTCGGAGCTGCCTGGAAGCTCCCTTCAGGTTGGGCTTTTTACAAACGAGCACCTGTGTGCCGTGAACAAGACGGCGGTGTCGCTGGAGGTGATCTTCACCAGTGCCCTGTATGAACTAGGGAGAGTCAGCTCTGACGAGATGCTGGGCGTCAGAACTAGCAAAGGAATCCTGCTGTCCAGCTCCCAGTGGGTCGAGTTTGATTGCCCGCCTCTTGGTCAAGAACCTTACATCACCGTCTTACTGAAATCATCAGCGACACGTTCCCTTATTGCCTCCATGGGACCCATAGATCTCCTCCACAAATTCGGGTACAGACTGGTTGTGGCACCAGAAGCGGTGTGCAGAACTTTGCTTCAGGTCTTCGTCGTCTCGCCGCCGTGCACGTCTGGCGGTGGCAAAATCGTCGTCTATAAAGAGGCTCTCAGGCATCCCACTCTAAGAACATCTTGGCTCTATGAGAACATCCTTCACCCAGGAGACAACAGGACAGAATTTAACTGCACTTTGTTTGACGTGGGGAAGAACAAATACTGCTTTGACCTCTATAATTTCTCAAACCGAAGCCATTTCCCACCCAGAGTTAAGGAGTGTATGATGATCCAAAGGAATATGGGTTTGTACCGACGTTTGTTTTCTTTTAGCAGGAATCAGCACTCTTCCCAGCCAGCATGGGTAGCGATAAATCAGTTTGATTGTAGTGTCTCTTATTGAATAACTGCCTTTTGGGTCTTCTGCACTGGCAAAAATAATTGTAAAGGCATATACAGATGGGAGCAAAATGGAGTAGACTTGTTTAGAGGTGTACACAAGGACGTTTGGTAGCAAATGGCACAGTGATAGCTCAAAACTACGTAAATTTAAGGCTAAGTACCAACCCAAACTGCTTGGGACCTTTTGAATGATGGATTTATCTAGTTCCAGTAAAGCTGAAACTTGGCTTTCTGAGTGATTTAAGTAGCTACCACAGTAGATCTGGCCCACTGGAGACATCTGTACTGCATTTAACTGTCTAGAAGCCCAATGTCCAACACGAAGTAGCTGCCTCGCTGTTTAGTTGAGAGAGGCAGACATCTCCCAGGGGTGATTCATCCCATCCGGAGATGGGCAGAGAAGATACAGGGGCTGAATCCTTGCCTGGCTGAATTCCTTCCTGGCTCTACCCTGTTTGCTGTGGGAGTTTAGAATCCTACCTGCTAGATAGACAAATTTTGATGACATGAATCAAGAGTTGGCCGTAGCGAAAGACACTCCTGTGTCTGTTGGGCAGCTGGAGGGGCTTTGCAGCAGCTTTTCAAGCCATGTTTCTGCTGCTGCTGCTTAAAACAGGCCACAGTGCATTTCCTGACCCATAAGGCCACCTGCCACACTGTGGGTCACATCCATAGAGCTAAGCTCTTTTCTTCCAAGAAAATATTAGATTCATACAACCTGCCATGTGGGGACAGAGTCTGTGTGGTCTGTGGAGTCCTTTGGCTGTGTCCAGGCATGCTCTGGGAGAGGGCTGGTTGGCAGAAGCCAACACCACGTCCAGGAGTAGGACTGATCATAGTTAAAGGTGGTCACAAGACAGAACTTGAGCCCATTTCTCAGTCCTGTTTTATTTTTTATCTCTACAACTTACATAGGTGTAGCCTCATGGGCTCTTGGGGGTAGTAGTCCGTGGTTTGGCGGGGTCTTCAAAGCACCGTAGCATGGCAGAGGAAGCAGAGGAGCCAAATGTCCTCTGGTTTGTAGGAAACTGTAGCAAGGGATGGGCTGCGTGTGCATGAGGGGATTGGGGTTGGCTTAGGTTGTGTTGCCCACATCCTGGAAGAGAAAAGTAAATGCTCTGAAGTCCTGGAGCAGGCTTGCATCCCTAGGTTATGAATTAGTCTCTCCCATGGGCACGCTTCAAAGAGCTTGGGTTGAAAGGCTGGAGATGTGTTCTGCGCATCCCCACCCTGGGCTTCCTGCAGAGGAAGTGCAGCTCGAGCCAAAACAGGGTCCTTGCACCTCTGAGTGGGATGATCAGGAGACCAAGAGCACAGGATGTGGGCCAGACACAGCCTACCTAAACTAGGTTTCTAGCGTTGTGTGGTTTGTGCTACTTCATTAATTCTGACGTTGTGAGCTCTTTAATTAACGCTCTGTACTAGGAATGACCTCTGTTTTCAGCACATGCCAAGCCGGGTACGTAGTTCTTCTCTGCAGCTTAACTTTCCATCTCTGTGTTGTCCGTTGGCACTCTCGGTCTTTGGCACAGGGAAGTCCACCTAAAAATGAAAGCACGCTTCCTTCATCGAGATAATTCTCCAGGAAAAAGGAAGAGAGAACTCTCTTTCTTTCTCTGTGCTTGGGTGGTATTTATATGGCACGCAGATACTATCTAGCTAATTGCCCTGACAGATGAATAAGTAGGATATGACACAGCTACGCTTCTGCGCCCGATCTTTGCCTGGTTTTAATTGTTGCAATCCACCTTGAGCAACGCCCGCGAGTCGCTTTGTTTCCCGGAGCTGCACGTTAGCCCCATCCCCGCAGCGGCAGCCGAAAGGAGTCAGGCTGCTCGTGGAGAACGCCTTCAAGTCAACAGCTGGCAAGTTGGAAGTGTCACGTCGATGGAGCCGATGAAAGCGACACCACGTCGCCGTAAAGAAAATGTCAACCCGAAATTAATTAGCAGCACGTCTGCCTCCGCGGCCGTATCCGTGAGACTTCAAAGCCCCCAGGCAGCACCGAGAGGAGCGGGGTGTTTGGGGTGGAGCGCGGCAGCCCGAAGCAGGGCGAACCTCCTGAACCTCCGTGGCCTTTGGGGGCTGCAGGAGGGATTTTCCTGAGCCCTGTGGCAGGGCAAAGGAAACGAGGTGCGTTTCTTAACGAAGCTCATCTAGCTTCAGCCTGCAGCGAGGGGCTCTTGCTCTGCTGCTCTCTGCCAGACGAGGCAGCTGTCTGCTACCCATCGGCTTCCCCCGCAAGGCGTTGGCGCATCCAAATTGTGTCGGTCCTCCCAGATAACCTCAGTGTTCTGTTTGATAAGCTGAACAGATCGAGGCTTTAATTGAAAGGGTTTGATTAATGTTCTGGCTCTTTTGGGCCCCATTTCCATTCCTTTTAGCAATCCTTTTTACTTGACAACACAAGTTTGGGTGTCATCTTCTACCGTCCTCCTCCCTGATGCCGTTGGAGCAGTAGCACTCTCACCGAGCTCCCTGCTTCCTGCTCCTCTGCGTTTACTCCCACAGATGCCCTAGCTGATTTTGCCGTCGCTTTCACCCTGGAAAGCCTTGAGCTGTTCTTGCACATGACCTTTCAGTTCCGCAGCCTATTCTGCGGGTACAGCCTCTATTCCTTCTGCCTGCGTTTTGCATTTGGCTGATTTCTCCACTTTCTGTGAGTTGTCCTAACTTGCCACGGAGCCCACATTGCTCCGTGCAGTTGCGCTGTCTCCTGGAGCCATCACAGCAGCGACATATTGTCTCAATAACGATTTTCTATTTATTTTCCTGTCACCGAGGCAGGCGTTGTGTAGCACCAAACATTACCCTTATCCCTTTGAAATCTCTCCAGATGCATTCCCGCTCAGTGATGATTTTCTGTTGACAATTGCATATCAAACCTGTCACTCCGCCAGCTCTTCCTCTGTTTAGCGTATGCTCTGTCATTATGAAACAAAGATACTCCCTTGTAAAAGATGAAAGCTCCTAAATCATTAAAATTATCTTCCTCCAAACCACAGGTGATGAGATAAAGGTGATTTTGCAACACCTGCTTTCCATAGATCGGGCATCAGTTATTTTCCTGACCCTTCGTCGATCCAGCTCTTTATCCCTCATCCCTGGCAGGCTTGGGACAGCCCGTGGAAGAGGAATCTGTCTGGTGCCTGGAGGAGGAAGGAGAAGGCTTCTGGTGACCCTGGGCAGGCCAGAACAGCAGCTCTTCCAGCAGGGGCCATCAGCTTCAGAACAAGTATCACCAAAAAAAAAAAACCCAACCCTGTGTTTTCCAGGGCTGCGAATCTGTTCAACATAGGGAGTGCGTTTATCAAACGTGAGCCCGTGCTCGTGGAGCTTTCTGTAGACTGCAGCTGGGGAACCTGTGAAGAAATAACAGCGCCGTGAGTCACCTCGTTCACCTCGGCACGGAGGTGACTCAGAGGGAGCCGCGCAGCTGAGATTTTCCCCACGTCTGACTGAATGAGCTGAATGTCTGAGAAAGAAAGCTCTGCTGGGTCGTTTTAGCCAGCAGCAGAAGCGTGGCTCTGCCCTCATTCATTTCAACCCGTTAGCCCGTGCTTTGCAGGGTTGGGATTGGAGCAACCCCAGCAGTGGGACCTGGGCTCTCCTCAGGACGATGTCCCACGTCCTGCTCGGTGTCTGGCTGGAGTCAGGCGGGATGGCTCTGATAAAATTAGTAGTGCCATGCCATATAAACAGGCTCATTTTATTCGTATTTCCAGTGTTAATGAATTATTTTTTTTTCTTACAGTTCTTAGTTACACTCCCAAGAGCAGTTTCAACCCCGGTGTAAATCCTAACGAAGCCTGCTGCGCTTGCTGTCAGCGGGGATGAGTTTTGTTGCCTTCTCTCCCATCTGATTTTTGCTATCTGTCAGAAAATACATGGGAAGGTCCACAGGGCACAAGCAGAGCTGTTGCCAGCAGAGGGAAAGAAGGTAGGAAAAGCTTTTCTGGAGGGAGCAGCAGTCCCTGCGTGTGCAGTACGGAGTATCTAGGGGCCGGGCGTGGGCACAAGGCTTGCATCAAACTCTTGCTCCCTGCGGAAGGCGGCGTGAATCAGCCCTGCCTGCTATCTGCGCGAGGATCTGGGAACCAATTAGCTCTGTTGCCTCAATCCATTTCTGCCTTGCATTTGTTTAGAAGCAGCCTGGTGCAGGGAGGCTGGCTTTGTGCTCCAGCCTGCTCCGCTTGTGGCAGCGAATCCTTCATCTCCGCATCCCCGGCATGTGAGGAACAAACGGGGTGCTGGGGACTCGCCAGGAGAGCTCCTGAGAAAAGATTTCAGACAGTGCCCCTGCGATTTTTCAAGTTGTCTGTGGGGAAAAGACTGTAATTAGCCCAGGCAGAGTCTGGGTTTTCTTCTTTCAAGAGGCTGATCGGCCTTTCATTGTCCAAATGAGCGACCTGTCGGAGCATGCCACCGTTTCAGTGCACCCGGGCTTTCTTTCCAGGCAAACGGAGGAGCACGGGATGGCTGAGAAGGACAGTTTGTTTCCCAGCTCTTACCCAAACACCACCACGCCTGCTCGCAGGACCTAGAAACTGCTCTCAGCTTCTATACGTAGCCTGCAGGCCCCCAGGCTAGCAGGTTTTTGCATGGGCCTGTAAATAATGAGTGATTTTATCCCACGTTACTGGTCTTGGAGTGCTTCGACCTACCTGCTGTGGCAGGGTGATGCCGAGCATCCCGCACCGGCTGTGCTGCAGGACAGCACCGCAGCCTCACGGCCCTGCCGAGGCCGAAACAGAGGATTTTGGGGAGAGCTGCTTACGCAGAGCACCAATTAACACAAGTTAATTGCGTTTATCTTTCCCGTTGGCAGATCTGCCAGCTCTTCCAAACTTAACTCATCAGTTAGATATCTTCACGTCGATAATTGATTCCTCAGTTGCCTGTGAGAAAAGCTGACACTTCTTAGAGCTGCTTTGCAGTACGTACTGGCTGCTTTCTTCCCCTGGCGCTTTGGATCTGTCTCTCTTAAATGGAGGTTAATTATTTCGTTTCCTTGGGGGAGAATCAACTACGCTTCATTTTCTTTCACATGCTGGTAATTGCAGGAGGTTGCAGAGCGGGTTGCAGGGTTTAAATCTCCTCTTTCACGGAGCTGGAGCATTTCCTGCTCGCCTGCTGCCGAAGGCGCACAATCGTTGCCCCAGAGCTATGGATGCCAAGAGCTGAGGAACTCTGCGCCTTCTGCTGAAGCTGAAGTCAGTGAAAAGTGCCTCAGAGCAACAGGCACGTCATCGGTTTGACATCAAAATTAGAAAATGACCCAGCCTAAATGTACGTTAAAGCTCACAGGCCTCCCTCTGCCAGGGGTGGGGGCACCGCTGGAGTCCGTCGTGATATCAGGAAGGACACCGTGACACCCCCAGCTGCTGGTCTTTTGGAAGAGGGATCGGTTGGCTGTCGATGTCCATGCTGTGTGCGAGGCCAGGCAGACCTTCTCCACCCTGCATCCTCACTGACGTGCCTGCACGTGCCTTACAGCCCTGGCTGGCAGCTGAAAACCTCCGGGCCCCATCCTGCCAGGCACGTGGGTGGCTTCGTGCGGGCAAGGAGCCCCGCAGGTTCTCTCATGCTGCTCGCAGGGACGTTCCTTCACGCTGGCGTGCCCACAAAAGTTTGTAGGGCAGGGCCCAACGCAGTTACAATGTGACATTTATTAAATAACATCTGTATTTATTTGTTGTTAGGGACTTTAAAAAGTAATAGCACTCTATGAATAGAGCAGACAATATAAGGTGAAATCCCAAAGCCATTTCCAGTCACCAAGCACTGTCTGGTCCTGGAACATCACAAACTGCTCGCTGATGGGCAGCGCTGTGGCATCCCAGCAGCAGAGCAACTAGCTAATAAAATCAAACATCATGACCTGTGTTGGCAGTAGCAACCATAAATTATTAAGAAGAGAAATCTAATTTGCTTTTTGTGATTTATCAGATTTTCTGTTTTACCTCCGAGCAGGGAAATGGAGCGACTGGGCTGTTGTTTTTCTTCCTGATATGTTTTAAAGCCAGGCCGTTGAGTGGACTGACCCACAAGACAGTTCCCAGGGTACCTGTCCTTCACCTGGACTCGTCCCTTGTTTTGGGATTTTAAGTTACTGTCCTGTTTCAGCGTCACAGGTGTGCACAGGGATGGTCCCTTTCCATCTCGGGGTCCTCACTGCTCTGAAGTTTGAGTGCTGAGCACAGGATGAGTATGGGACCTAAGCAAAAAAGGGATTGCATTTAAAACACGACAGCATCCGAGTTGGCATCAGAACCTGAGCCTGCCTCCGCTTAAAGTAAAACAAATAAACCTGTGAAATTTCATCTGGAGTTAATTGCCTCTGTATGAGCAATAAAGCAACAGGGACCCGTAAAGCTGTCAGAGGAACGACTCAATAACACGTTTGTGTGCTAAGAAGATCACAAAGAGGAAAAGCAGGATTGCCTCTTCATTAGGCCTCGTAGGCTTCTCCTCCCTTCCCAATCACACAAATCAGGAGTAACTAACGCTCGAGTCAGTGGAGCTGTTCTGCTGTAAAAGCAGTATTTGTCAGGTAGGGATTGGGCTTTATGAATATATAAATTAGGAAGCTGTTAAAAAGATTTGTGGGTTAATTTCCATCCGCTGTTGTTGCGGGCAGCTCCTGCAGTGCCGCGCGGGGCGAGGAGAGGAAAGCAGAAGCGGGAGCTGTGCCCCAGACTGATGGGAACGGGAGCAGGTCCCTGGATCCTCTTGCTCTTTTGGTCTTGCAGTTTGCGTTGTTGGGTTATCTATTGCTTTTCTTGAATGAGAGGAGACAGTTCGATGCCTTCTTTGTCTTTAGGGGGGAGGCGGACGCGTTCCTCATTGCCGTGAGCTTGTGTGTTTGCAGAGACGTGGAGCCTGTGGCAGCCCTGGAGCCCCTGCAGCGTCACCTGCGGAGATGGAGTCCGGGAGCGCTTCCGAGAGTGCCTCACCTCCTCGCCGGCGAACCCAGGCTGCGCTGGACCTCCGAGAGAGACCTCCTCCTGCTCCCTGGAGGATTGTCTGGGTGCGTAGCTCTGCTGTCACCGGCCTTGTGATGGCTGAGGGTTTGGGAGAGATCTCAGGGCCAGGGGAACAGAATCTGAATCACGGGTTAAAGATTCCGGGCAGTGGAAATCTGTTAAAAATGTAATTTTCTGGCTTGCAACTAGAGGAGGCGTGTATTTTCGGTGTACTTTGGAACAGGTGTGGAAAAGTCTGCTGCCAGCACTGAGACTATCTGTAAAAGAGCTTTAGATGTGTGTAATTCCTGAAACGCGTGGTATGGTGGGATTCGTGACAGTAGCTGATGCTGAGAAGTTCTCCGGTGTCTCCAGCACAGGACCTCCTGTTTTTTCCAGCTGAATCTGCTCTGCCACTTCTCTGTTTCCTGTGCTGCTTCGTAATCACCTTTCAAATTTTCTTTGCTCTGGTGGGAGAGCCCAGAGGTCTGCCTGCTCAGAAACTGAATGATCTACAGGCTCCAGTGCCTTCGTGTGCCACAGCCTGGCAGGGGTGGGGATGGTAGGCAAACAGGGCTGTGCAGAATATATTCCATCGAGGCAGATTTTGCATTTTGTCAGTTTTCGTGCAGCACTTGAGATGTTTTAACAGATCCTTGTTAAGGTTTCTGCTGCTTTTCATCACTAGAAAATGCTGGCTGTGCAGGTTTGCTTACATTGCCAAGCTGCAAGTGTCAGCAGAGAGGAACAGTTCAGATGTTTAGGGGCACAGTTTAAAGCTCATACCCTGCTCTAGGGCCGCCTGTCTTTTCTGTGCCAATCTCCATCAGAGTGCTGAGGTGAGTGACACTGGAGAAAATCCACGGGTTAGGTGGTGTTTTCCTAGAGTTGCTACTGAGCTCTCCTGCTCTGTGCCTTGTATCACCTGCCAGAGGGGTCAAGAAATCCTGAAGTGGCTGGTTGATTGAACTCCCCCAGCTGCCCACCCCTTCCCGGAGCAGGCTGTGGCGCCGCTCTCACTGCAGCCATCAGTCCAGCAGATGGAGCAAATGGCTGAAGAAAGGAAAGCAGGGAACGGCCCGAGGGCAGCGGGAGGTCGGGTGGCAAGAGGAGCAAACCTGGGGAACTACATCCAGGTTCAAACCTTGCTGCTAACTTTCTACTCCGGGTGATGTAGCACAGTGTGCATTACAGATAGAAAACCGGGTCCTTGATAAATAACTGAGAGAAAAGGGGGCTGAGAGAAGGATGAGCAATGAATGAATTGCTCTGCACCGGCGCTACTGAACAGGGCAAATGTGGGTCCTGCCTTCTCTCTTGAGCTCGGAGCAGCAGTGCTCCTTGTTCTCTGGGCTGAGTGTCAGTTTTAGGGACCCTCAGAAAATATTCAACAGGCAGCGACATTGTTCTTTGTACTGATGTCTCAGAGTGACGTGAAGATCAAACTTAGGATCATGGCAGGGTTTTTCAAAGGTCTTGGGGCCGTCTTACAGCCCTGACTCAAAGAAATGGGCCTCCGGCTCACCCGTTATTGTAGCAGCCTGGGACCTTCTGGCCTGTGTTTGTCAGTGCAAGACATCCTGCACACTTGATAGACTGTCCGTAACCCTGGTGGGAAGCTGTGGGTTCTGGATAAAACTAGGGACTGGGGCAAGGTTGTGAAGTGGTTTGGTTTGAGCTTACAGCTTTATGACCGTCTCTTGACACCCACATGTGGTGTAACGTACAGGTGAGAGGTTTAACTAGGGCCGTGAAAAGCTTTGAGCTGTTGCTGTTACCACTTAGCAGAGTGTTCCCTTTCGAAGATCAGTCTCCAGTGCACAACAGAAGAGCCCTAATACCAGAATGCCCACGGCACCACATCAGCAGGACCTCAGTTAGGATCCTTCTGATCATTGGGAAGGTTTTTGTCCTCTGCGGGGGCCAACACCGGGCAGCAGCTGAAGAAGCACCCCCAGATGGCTGCTCTGAAAAGTTCCACTTCCACTGCCAGTGCTCGCTTCAAACTGCAGAGCTCACAAGTCAATAATTCTCACGCTTCCTTAAGCCATACTAAAAATAATTTTGAAGTGATACCTGGACGACTAGCATCACTAGGGTTATTTTTACCCCTTTGCAGCACTTCTCACCAGGAGATCTCGATGTACTTTGTAAAGGAGGGCAAGTATTATTATCCCATTTTACACAAATGTAGGAGTGTCTTCTGGAAAGGGCAGAACAGGCAAAGGTAACGATTACATCTGGAAGGTCTGCGGGTCCCTTGGTTTAAAGTGAGTGATCTGTTCCTGCCAGTTCAAAGTGATCAGTAGGAAGTCGTTTACAATGAGCAAATCCTACTGTACTGTATTAATTAGTTTTGCTTTGTAGTAGCCATCCTAAAATACCCAAATGCTGATGACGGTGCAGCTCTGCTGACAGACGTGTGTGCTCTTTGTTACAGCTGTCAAGCCTTCCACCCCGCCTTCTGTCCAGCCGGGAGAGGACCAGAAAGCAAACAACATAGTGACCATCACGGGCATCTCCTTGTGCTTGTTCATCATCTTTGCCACCGTCCTCATCACCCTGTGGAGGAAGCTCTGCAAAGCTCAGAAGTGCAGCGCCGCTGTGCGCCGCAACTCCGTCCACTCCCCCGGCTTTCGGAAAAACTCTGACGAGGAGAACATTTGCCAGGGCAGCAAGCAGCGGGACAGCTTCACCGAGGGAGGGGACGCCCCCGTTAACATTCCTCTGACCTACAGGCGAAGCCTCCAGTTTGCCCAGGAAGATGAGGTCTCCGGGAGCGAGAGCTTTCAGCCGAATGCCCAAAAAATAATCCCCCCGATCTTCAGCTACCGCCTCGCGCAGCAGCAGCTGAAGGAGATGAAGAAGAAGGGCCTGACCGAGACCACCAAGGTGTACCACGTCTCTCAGAACCCCCTGACGGACACGGTTGTTGGTGCCAGCACAATGCTTCCCCTGAGTGCCGAGAACCCAGAGGAGGCCGCGGCCAACAAATTTCGGCTCAAGTCCCCGTTTCTGGACCATCCGGCTGCTCAGCCCAAATTCCCGGCGGAGGGCTGCAACCTGAGGCTGGATTTCCCCTTCTCCCAGGCCAATCCCGCGCTGAGCCCCACGCAGACCTTGGTGAGGAGAGCTCATTTCAAACACCAGGACAGCAGAGGGGAGGCGTCGGAGAGGGGCTGCCCCAGGAACCCGCAGTTCAGGAGAACGGCCAGCTTCCACGAAACCAAGAAGGCCAGGCCCTTCAGGGAGAGAAGCATGTCCACCCTCACCCCCCGGCAGACCCCTCTTTACAACCCCAGGACCAGAACGTGGGAGCAGGGCCTGGAAGACAGAGCACGACCGAAGCTGAGGAGCGCCCATCCCACTGGCGACAAGCTGGATCAGCCCCACGGCGAGCCGCAGGGCCGCGGCACCAAGTGCCACCACAGGGCATGTCCCCCGGGGAAGAAAACAGATCCCACTGCTGACCGCCAGCCCGCCGGGCAGGAGAGGGCAGCTGAAAAGCCCGAGGGCGGCCGGGGCAAGCGGGGCCCTTCGCCCAACCCCAAAGGTGAGTGGCGGAAGGAAGCGGGCTCAGCTGGCAAAGATAATTACCAGAGGGGCCTAACGATCAGCCCAGCCCAGTACCGAAAGGACAAGTGCCAGAGCTTCCCCTTGGACCCTGAGTTTGCCTTTTATGATAACACCACCTTCGGTTTAACCGAGGCAGAGCAACAGATGATCGACCTGCCCGGGTATTTTGGTTCGAACGAAGAGGACGAAACGAGTACTTTAAGCATCGAGAAGCTGGTGATCTGAGTGAGGGGCTCGGTGCAGCCCTGCGGGAGGGGCGCATGCGGGAGAGGATCTGCAGAGCCTGCCGGCTTCCGAGGGAAGGAGCAGTGGGAATTGTGTTCCCTCCGCTTGGAGAAGGAGGGAATTCCCAAAGTCTGACTTGCGGGAACGCATTCCTTCCTCGTTACTGGAAAGTGCTGCCGTGTAATTATTTTTTTGTATGTATGTACCTAACAGTACGCACGTCATACCCTGGGAAAGCTTGTGCCAGTGAAGGCATGACACGGGAATAACCCACGGGGGTTTACTGCATAAAGCAGTCACATTTCATACATCCTACAAAACAAATCCCATTGATCTGGCCTTTTTCACCTTGTGGAAACCTCATGCTCATAGATAATGGTATCCTAAAAGATCCGTTGTCCAGCATCCTCAAACGTCTCTCCCAATTAGTGAATCCTTTCCCATTTAGGAAACACAAACCCCAAGTTGTGAGCAGTTTCCATCATTTTTGTGGTCATTATTGAACTGTGTTGATTGGCTGTAACTGTTCAGATAAGTCTCGTGGTGCTGTGGTCGGCTGAAAGTGCGAGCACTGAACATTTGGGGAGAACTTAACACTGAGGGGGTGTTTTTCATTACTCGAGACTGATATTTTCTTTCTGCCAGTATTTATTCCAAGAAAATACAGTGATGTGCAGATATTTCCAGGAAAAGGGTAGAAAAGAGCAGGCTATTGGGAAGTGCAACAAAAATTGATGATCAAATTTTAGCCCTCAGAAATGTTATTGGAGCATTTCAGCACCTGTAAAAGGCAGGAAGAGAAGTGTTTCATCCCACAGCCTTTCTGTAAGCGTCTTCGCCTTTATTAAGCATTTCATTTTTGTGTGTGTGTAAACGAATGGACAATAATGCTACTGCAGCAAGCTCAAAATAAATTATGAACAAAACCAACAAACAGCACGTTTATTTCATGAACACCAGGTTTGCAAACACAAAGGATAGGGGCTTGATGTCTGATGATTCCCAGAGAATCTTAAGGTGAAGCCCAAATGTTACGTTGTTTTTTTCCTGCTTTAAAATCAGAGCTTAAAAAATCGGCGATTACACACTGCTGCAAGTATTCAGAGCTGGGTTGAAGCCCCAGTTGACAACAGAGACAGAGCTCGGGCCAGCGAGAATGACTCAGAGAGTTTGCTTGCCGTTTGTTAGGGTTCAGCCTCTTCAGAGAGTTTGCAAGGAGAAGGGGAGTGCTGCTGGGCACAGTCACTGAAAGAAAAGGTGCTGGCAGTGGAGGATGGAACGAGGGAAGGTAGGCTCAGGCAGAGAACTGTCAGCCTTCAGAAAACTCTCCCAGATGGAGACTGATTTTGATGGGAGGGCCAAGGGAGGAGCCAGCACCTCAGCGTTTGGCCGCCGGAGCCAGGCTCAGCAGCTGGAGCAGCTTTCTCGGTGGGTGACGCTTTCCAGCTGCTGCCAGAGCACAGGATCTGGCTCTGGGGGTGCTGAGAGGCAGCAGGGTCAGCAGCAGCGCCGTGTTCCCATTAATTGTCAGCTTGAAGTGCCTCTGAAAGCCTTTTAGAACACATCCATGCTTGAGGACCAGAGCTAATCAAACATAACCAGTCTTTAAATTGACTTAAATGAGCTGGAAATCAGCCCTCTAAAGCACTTACTGCTTAGCTTACTTACTACTCTTGTGCTGAGGTGAACGTGGCTGTGAGCAGCGTGTTTGCCCTGAAGCACTGAGCTGTCAGCTGCAGAGCTACAGCACTGCGAGGCGTACTCACAGCCGTGGTGAGCCTCGGCGCAGGAGACCCCTGAGAAATGAGTGATCAAACGTGGGGCACAACAACATCCAGGAAGACACAGTGTAACACAGGGCACAGTGCAGCTGATTTCCGTCACACAGAGGTGAGTTTCACCTGGCTGTGATCTTTACCCTGCTTCCCCAGCCCTTCACCGGCGCAGTGTCGCCGGGACATGGGCTGTAGGAGCACACCTCACTGGAGCACGGGCCCGTTGCTCACTGGTGTTCATTTTCAGTCATTGGGAATGAGTGAGAACGGGGCTTAACTGCTTGAGAAAGCAGAGGAACCAAATCAAATTTTACACCGACTATTCAGGTCTGCATTGTCTTCAGGACAGCTCGAGCCATGGAAATCAAAAGCAGGAGAGCAGGTGCAAGAACACCAGAGACAACAACACAGCAATGAAATTCTTCCATTACGAGTTATCTCAAGATTTTCATCCTAACTTCTGATCAACTTCCTACTGTTTAAGAACAGATAGAAGGCACTAGGTCTTACTCAGATGCTTTTATTTCACAATTACAGCTATATAATACAAATTACAGCGTATATTTTTCTAAAAGCAATTAAATGGAAAGGAACTATCAGTTGAAAACTTGCTGTAATTCAGAAAAAAACAGACCTGTCCTACAACATGGTAGTTACATTGTTTGCATCAAGCTGATATTACTGTTCATTTTTAACTGCAGTTATTAACTAGTGGAAAATAATTTTTCAGTATTCTGTTTCTTTCAGTTATTTATGTTGCTCTTTAGTTTCACTCAGAAGAGACAGCGAAAGAAGCATGCCTTGTGTTTCAATCACTTTCCACTTTGCTTCTTCTTTACTAAATCAAAGGAGTCTGGTAAATGACACGAGAACGTACAAATGAATCATGACTGCCTTTTTTGAACTCCTAAGAATATCTGTGCTCATCTTAAATTTAGTCAAATCTGCCTAATTTAAATCTGGGACTTAAATTTGGTTGGCAGCACTGTCTTTGATTGCATTAGCATGTTGCAGTGTGCTGTATAAATGGATCTGCAGAGGCAATGAAATGCCGTGTGGACATTGTCCACGTTGTGGGGGCTTGTTCCAAAGCAGCCCTGGAAGCAGCCTTACTTGGAAGTAGCGTGGATGGTTGTTACAATCAAGATGAGAAAGATTTAGCCCTTGAAGGGTACAGGTAGCTAAAAGAACACACTTGAGCATTCAGGGTCCAAGCTTTTCATAAACACTCTACAACAAAGTCCCAAAACTGCTAAAAAAAAGAAAGCCACGGTTATTTCAGGACTGAGATCCATGTATTTTCCATTAGGCTGTTGGCTGGCTGTGCTCAAAAACTTGCGACTTTTGCCTCAGCTAGTAGAAGCAGATGCAGCTACAGTTACCACAGTGCAGTTCTGGCAATTGGCAGCAGCAGAGGGCTGGCTATTAACGCACACGACTCGTTACTTCCCAAAGCAGCAGATCTCAGCCGCCCTGGCTGTTCTCGCCGTCTCCGCTCTCGCTGTCAACAAAGAACGGGGCGCGGATTTTCATGGCCACGTATCTGAGCGAGTACCACGGCCCGTGCCACGTCGACCAGGTGATGCCGTTGTCGTGGGAGCCGTTGTACCTCCCTGTTTTGTAGTACCGCCCGTTGAGGTTCACGGCGTGGCACCTTGTGACAACACGGAGGAGGCAAAAAAGAGGTTTTGTTTAGCGTGGAGAGATGGTGCTTCATGACAGCAAGGTGCAATTTTCACACAACATACATTGAGAAATACTAGGGGTGGGATTCATGGACAGATCCAGACACCTAGATATATCCATACTGAACTGGTTATGGTCCTACTATAGCCTATAGGCCTACTACAGCCTATGGAGAACTGTTTAATACAATCCATGGAGCCCAGAGGACCATGTAGGTCATCCTAACATAGACACCTACTCTGGTCAGATGATTCAACCTGTTGGCTACGTTGAGTGCACCGACCAGGGATGTGATTCAGATACCTGAAGAGAGGTGCGTGATGCCATTTGGTAGCCGTCAACTCAAGTATAGGCAGCTAAATATTAACACTTAAAAATGCAGATGTCTTTTAATCAAGTTGAATCTCACTATCAATGTACATTTTTATAGGTCCACTCATTTTCACTTTTTGTGCTCAGGACAGAAGAGGCTCATCCTGCCCTAAAGCAGAGGAAAAACTCCTGATACCGGGGTGTTTACACGGGGCTGGTGAACCCACAACCCTATCTGATGATGTATGGAAAATATACCCTCAGGAACAGTAAGGGGTATCTCATCCCCTAGACATGTTCCATAACAAATTCATTTGTGCACGCTTTATCTTCCAGTGGCTATGACTTTTTTTCTTTCACAGAATCACAGAATTTTCTAGGTTGGAAGAGACCTCAAGATCATCGAGTCCAACCTCTGACCTAACACTAACAAGTCCACTAAACCATATCACTCAGCTTTACATCTAAATGTCTTTTAAAGACCTCCAGGGATGGTGACTCCACCACTTCCCTGTGGCAGCCTGTTCCAATGCCTCACAACCCTTTTGGTAAAGAAGTTCTTCCTAACATCTAACCTAAAACTCCCCTGGTGCAACTTTTTGGAATATAATCCAAAGCACTTCCAAAGAATTTTCAACTAGGCTTTTTTCCTTCGGGGCCAAAAGTTTCCTTCACTTTTATTCCGGCCCATTTTCTTAAAATAAATGCAACTTACCTGCTTGGCTTCACAATGAAAGCAGCAGATTGCTTTCCTGCTGGCCTCAACGTGGCAGACTTTGCCATGTGAGGTGAGGTGCTCGCAGCAACCTCCGAGTGCTGTAAGGCGTGTAAGGTGTCTGGGCTGTGCAGCCACCCACACCCTACGCCTCTTCCCAAGGGCTCAGCCATCCTCCCTACCTGTTAAACCACCAGCCACCCTTGTTCTCCAACGCGCAGTTGCCTGCCAGGAATCGATCGTGATCCTTGTCAGACGTGGTGAACTGCATCCCTTTGTGCGAGGCTGACCACTGGTCAACAAAATTGCTCCCCCCAGACAGAGCGTCGCCGGCGTTCCCGGAATAGGTGCCAAACCATAGCCTGTAGTTGTCCTGCAACAGTATGTGAAACACGTCTTTATATCAGCTTTCATTTTTGAGATTTCCTCTCCCCATGGTATCCCCTGTCAGAGACATGCTTGTTGAAATCACAGCTGACTTCTAGCTCCGTGCTTTAATGGTACATGCGTAGATCACCACTGGATTTGAACTTCCAGAAGTGGCTACCAATTACTACTGCTGCTTCTGAGAGATTCAGGTTTTATTGTATTAATACTCACTGGGTACCCTGCACAACAACCTGGAAGGCTTTCCCTGCCTCGTTGACAGCACCTGTTGCAGGAAAATGTGCCAAGTAGATGCTCTCACAAACTGGCCGTGGTTCAACTAGGGCAACTCCTGTAGGAATTTTGCTCCTCCAAGGCCTGGAAGCCATCTGATTTTTAGCTAAATGGCCCTGTTCTGGTAGGAATACTCAGCTCAACAACTAGCAGATCTGGGAGACATGGGATCTCCCCGCACCCCATGGCAGGGAGCTGCCTGGTGCTGTGCAGATTCAGGTGCCCCACCCTCAGAGATAAAACAAGCAAATCGCCACTCTCCCCATTTCTTACCTGCTCATTGTTGAGCTGGAAATTTTCATAGACTGCATAACGTCTTTCCCCATGCCAGTCCACCAGGTCAATTTTTAATGAGCTCTCTCCTAAACACAGAGCAGAGCCCTTTTAGATCAACTATCGCATGCAAATCGGAAGGAAAACTGTGTAAGGAAAATACTTGCACCTCTAGTGAGCAGGTCATAGATGTGGTCGTTGCCCAGCCAGTATTCATCATTCTTGCCTTGGAATTTTCCAAATCCCAGTTTGTAATCGTCCCACTTCCTGAAGAAGACACAAACATCAGTTTCAGCATGCACGGGTAACAGCAAGTGTCACAGAGTCACAGAAGGGTTTGGGTTGGAAAGGGCCTTAAAGATCAAATAATTCCAATGTCCTTGCCACTCTCCAATTTAGAGACAAGGATATCATGGGGAGTAGAGTTAAATGCTTTGCACATGTCCAGGTAGATGACTGGAGCCATCTCAGTTGCTCTTCCCCCAGCCACCAATGCTGCAACCCCATCACAAAAGGCCACCAGATCTGTCAGGCACAATCTACCCTTTATTGAAGCCATGTGGGCTGCCACCAATCACCTCCTTATTTTCCATGTTTCTTAGCAGAGTTTCCAGGAGGATCGGCTCCATGATCTTGACAGGCATAGAGGTGAGACTCACTGCCCTGTAGTTCCCCGGGCCCTCCTTTTTTCCCTTTTTAAAAATGGGGGTTGTGTTTCCCCTCTTCCAGTCAGCAGGACCTTCCCCAGACTGCCACGACTTCTCAAATAGGATGGTTAGTGGCTTAGCCACTTCATCTGCCAATTCCTTAAGGACCCACAGAGGTATCTCATAAGGTCCCATGGACTTCTGCACCTTCAGGTTCCTCAGATGGTCTTGAACCTCATCTTCTCCTACACTGGGTCGTTCATCATTCTTCCAGTCCCTGTCTTGGCCTTCTTGGGCCTGGGACACGTGGCTGGAGCTTGTCAGGGAAGACTGAGGCAAAACAGTCATTAAGTACCTCAACCTTCTCCATATCCTGGGTGACCAGGTCTCCTTTCTCCTTCCAGAGAGGGCCCACAATTTTCCTAGTCTTCTTTTTATCACCGATTCACCTACAGAACCCTTTCTTATTGTCCCTGACCAAACTAATTCTAAATGATCTTTGGCTTCCCTAACCTGATCCCTGGCTGTTTGGACACTTTTTCTGTACCCCTCCCAGGCTATCTGTCCTTGCTTCCATTCTAGGCCTTCCATTGTAGGCCTCCTTTTTCTGTTTAAGTTTGGCCAGGAGCTCCTTCTTCATCCATGCAGGTCTCCTGGTGTTCCTGCCTGACTTCCTCTTTGTTGGGATGCATCGCTCCTGAATTTGAAGGACATGACCCTTGAATATTAACCAGCTTTCGTGGGCCCCTCTTCCCTCCAGGGCTTTGTCCCATGGTACTCAACAAAGCAGATCCCTGAAGAGGGCAAGGGGGAAGGAAGTTGTCATCAATGCATTCCAGGAACCTCCTGGATTGCCAGGATTAAATGTCAGTTTGTGACATTTAACTGTGGTAACAAGTAAATCTTCTGCTGCATTTTTAGGTCCTTTTAGAAAAGTGTCTCATTCAGCACAAGCTGAGCTGAGATTTGTCACTCTGCCTCAGAAGTATGTACGACACACTTTATTCCCTCTCCTGCTAACCCTAGTAAGTTAGATGGAAGAGGAAAGCAGTAGCTGTCATATTTGTCTTCAGCAAAGCATCTGATATTGTTCTTGGGAAGGTCGTAATTCACCTTCACTCCTGGCTGGAAATTAATGTTGCAGTCTAAAGTATACCACAGTCTTAGACACATAAAGCGATGTAGTGAAGAACCAGAAAATGAACAGAACCTGCAAACAAAAGCTTCCAGATGAAGCTGAATGAAAAATATCTGGGTCTGCTTTGTGTTCCAGTTCCACTTAAATCTATTTTTAATTCATTGACCACTCTCACCTCTGCTTCTTTGCAGAATCACTGTTTGTATGTGCCAACTTAAGATGCATACTTACTTTTTATCACAATTTTCTGGCTTCATAGTTCTAAGAGAAATCTCAGGTTGTTCCTTTCTCCTCAGCATTTCATTATCTTAAAATCTCTGTTATTTATGTGCTATCTCTGATATAAGCCTACATGTCCTGCATATTGATATTTCCAGTTTTTGTAACCCTGTGTTTATTCCCTCTCTCAGGTTGTTAGTAGGGATTTTAATTCTGCCTGACCTACTTACCAGTCAATGCTACTCTTCGGGGCAATTTTCACTGGCATAAATTCACCTTTGATGAGAGCCGAACTACCACAGCTAGAGAGCTACCACTCTCTGGTAGAGATCTTAGAGCCAGTTGAGGTACTTTGGAAGTGAATTGCACTCTGTTTAAGAGATGGTGGGCACGCCCTACAAGTGTGTGTGCTGCAACAGGGAATTAATCTGCAGGGGGACATTTCTTCTCTATAGTGTCAGCTGAGCACCTCACCTCCTGGAGATTTCCAGGAGGAAATATGTATAAATATATAAATAATTGGGCTTTTGCATAAAGAAAGGTTGATTTGGACCCATAGCTTTGCATCTTTGTGAAGGATCTGAATATGGAAATACATTTTACATCATGCTGAACATGATTCCTGATATGAGAACTGATAAAAGATTCAGTGGGCCTCAGCCTATGTGCTGGCAGCAGATATCTGCCAATTCGGAGGCTTTGGCAGACAGTTGTCTCCTATCATGACAAAATAGCCTGGATATCAGGAAAAAAATCTGTAGCATGAGGGTGGTCAGACAGTGCAACAGGCTTCCTGGTGAGGTGGTTGATGCCCCGTGGGTGTCACCATTCAAGAGGCATTTGGATAATGTCCTTTATAACACACTTTAATTTTGGTTAGCCCCAAGGCAGTCAGGAAGTTGGACTCAGTGATATCTGTAGGTCCCTTCCAACTGAACTATTCTGTTCTGTACAAATATGCACACACAAATGCAGGCCAGCCATGCAAAAGGCATTATAAATCCATCCTGAAAACAGCCCCCTTCTACCAATACGTACCCGCACTTTGCCCTAATGCAAACAGTTACCATAATTAAAGTCTTGCCTTGCATATCCTGCTTCTTGAACCTTGGGTTTTGCCACCGGTAGGGCCGAGTGTGGGAGTTGGAGGCCTCACTGCTGATGCGACCTCGAGGCACCCACCTGTTGAAATTCTCTTTGCCGTTGCTCCGCCGCTGAATGACGGTCCAGCCACCGCCGTCAGCCATGTCACAGTACACCAGGAAAGGGTCTCTGTCTGCTCGGGGCCTGATCCGGTAGTAGCCGTTTTTGGTCTTCTTCCTGCTGTACACCGCAGAGCAGTCTGGGCAGAACGGCATCGGCTCGTTAGGTGGGGGAAAGCAAAGGCAAGAGGAGACATCTCCGAGAGGCCATGTGGGACACGGACACTTGGCCAGTCTGCGGAAAGCTCAGTAAGCCCAGCAGGGCCAGAGCAAATATCAGACCTTAATATCATTTGCAGTAAAGCTAATTTCCATGTGGAAGATTACCTCAGCTGTACTTGGGACTGGACTGGGGGGCCTAAAGTTTCTAAAACCAGAGGCTATGCTCCGTGACTGGCTCTAGCAAGGCTTCAGACTTTCAATGTAATGCTCATCCAGGACAAAACCTCGGCCACAGCCCACAGCTCCAGTCGTGCTGTATTATCAAAGTGACAGCAAGGAACAGAGCACGCACGTGTGCTGCTGCACGGCAGAAGTGATGGAAGAGCCGAGGAACAAGGATGCTGGATTCCTCCCAACAGCTTTCAGGGCCTGCAGCTGAGCTGTGCACTTTGGGCTCCCTGTAAGCCACTGTGGGAAAACGGGCTCTTCAAGAGCAAGACCCTTCTTTTCCTGCAGCAGATGTCTAAGGCAGGTCTGATGGAAAAGAGCTGAGAGCTGCCTTTTCCTCTCTGCACTGGAGTCCTGGGCTACAAGCCCAGCTGCAGATGTCTGTGTTGTACCTGGGTGGTGGCTGCCTAAATCTGGGCCAGCTGACTGCAGCCCCAGGGGAAGTCTGATGGTACCAAGGCCACCAGTCTGCCCTTCTCCTTCCCATGTATCTGACTGCATTTAAAAACTATCAGCTTTAAAAATTAAAAAAAAAAAAAAAAAAAAAAAAAGGTTAAATAATTTTTCAGCAGAAATAGAATATGATACATATGGCACTGAAAGAAGAACTGAACATTTCTGCAAGCTGAAGTTTCCACATATGCTACTGCAAAATGTACCTTGGTCATAGACTATCAAATTTCCACTGGTTGTGGGTAAAAGCGTCTCATGCTGCGTGCTCCTGTTGCTTGAGAACAGACCGCTTTTCGTTTTATGGTAAGTGTTCTCCAGAATGTCCTTCAGCTGCAGTTCATACAAGTAAAGCAAATCTTGAAGCTGTTTTAACCTTTGTCTTAATTTACTGTTGTCTAGGAGGCAAATATCTTTATCCTATGGAGAAGAAAAAAAAAAAAAGAAAGACCAAAAAGCACACTTCAATCACTGGTAAGAACAGGGGGGCAGTGAGAGAATGAGTGTCTGTCTCCCCTGCTGAGGATCAAGATTATTCAGTGGTAGCCCCTCCCTAAGATACCTGAATCTCGCAGCATGGGCTGTTGAGTCGAAACCAGTGGAAAAGGGTGATTTTTTTTTGTTTTGTTTTGTTTTTTCCAGTGGTCTCACCACTGATCTGTGCATTGCAGAATATCATCAGATATGTAGAAAATTACTTGGGACAAAAGTCATGCAGCTTGATTACCATTTAATGAAATCAAAGGGAGTTTTGCAGGCTATGAAACTGCTCAGGGAAATAAGAGGGGAAAAACCTGGTTCTTGCACTGCAGCCAGGCCAAACCAGTGAGGTTACAGAAACATCTTGTAAAACTGGAAGATAAAAGAGCTAAAAAGCAGTGAGCCTACTGGGATCAGTGGAGTAACTTCAGAGCTGCATTACTGTAACCAAGACCAGAATCTGGCTCAGGCTGGCTGGGATAAACATTTTCAGCAACAACCTAGTCTGCGGCTGATACTACTCCATTAGTAACATCAAGAAAACAGCAAAATCTCCTCCGAGACAACCAAGAAATGGCGTGCACAAGAATTACTTTCTGATTTTGCTCTGAGCAAGCTGGCTTGAGTGATACCAGAGCAGGACCAGTTCTAGGCATAAGAGAAACATGCAATTGCCCAGGACAGCAGGCTGCCGAGCATGCTAAAACACAGTTGCTGAGCTACCTTCTCCTTTTCCTCAGCCTGTTTGTTTTCCTACACAGAGGAGGATTTCCAGGTTGGAAGCACATGGGAACCTGCTGCAGACAGCCTCGAGCTCACCTAGCTCTCTTTGCCAAGCTCTGTACCTCCTTCAGTTGGCCCAAGAGTAATTTGCTCATCACATGAAAACAGATTGCCTCAGACTATGACTAGCTTCTCTTTCCTCTCTCCCTGCTTTTTGAACTGCAGTGAATACAAAGAAGGCAGTTTTCCCTGAGGAAACGGAGTGGAGTATTTTTTTACTGGCCATAAAATCAAACATATTTTTAAATTTTTTTTTGATGTTGTTTTTAATTCTTGGCACTGTCAGTACAGCCGTGTGGAGAGTTGCCCAGCCCATAATGCTGTGAAAACCCTATGTTGTTAGGACCAAAAGGGTAACCTTCCTTTAGCCACAGGCAGCTCTTTGCTCTGCTCTTGCAGGCCCAAGTCTTTTGTAGAGGTGCACCTACCTCTACATGACTGGAAATGACAACCCACCAGCATGCTGCAGAGAAGCTGTACAGGCTCTAGCTGAGAGATACGCACCGAAAACCTGTGTGCAGGTGAGCCAAAGCTGACCAGGAGAAGGAGCAGCAGCCACCAGGGCATCAGCAGACCCATTTCTTACCGCCTGAAAAGAAAGGTTGACAAAATGCATGTGTGGCTTCTGAAATTCCTCTCACAGCTTATCCCCCCATCACAATCACATTTAATTCTCCAGGATTCATTAAGGAGGTAGCTTGAAACTACAGGCAGGAAAAAAATAGGGAAAAAAAATGCATGTTAGGGAGAGGATGAAGCACCAGTGCATCGTGCTGACACAGGGACCTAGGCTTTGGTCCAAGCTCCCTCTTCCCTGGAGGAATAAACCCTTGGTGCAGCTCTCCAGCAGCCTCTGCCCCCTCTCCCAAGTGCCCCCACACACAGGAAGTTACTTAGCAAAAACGCCTCCTTGCCAAAGCAGTTGGCCAAAATCTCATCGTTCTTATTCCAGCTCCCCAAAGCTGACAGGAATTTTGCCTCCTGGTTCAGTGAGTGTTGGCATTGCCCCTCTGTGGTCCATGGAGCGGTCTGTCAGTATGGGAGCTGCGGAGTGGGCACAGAGTGGGTGTGGGACAGTTTTGGTCGAATTTTAGTTGAAAAATTGAAAAAAAAACTTTGCTGCTGGCCTGCCCCAGCACACAGACAGGGCTTCAGCCTGAGAGGCTCAGCTAGAAAAACGCTAAGTGGCCACCACTGGGAAGATGCAGCTGAAAGCAAGTACAAAGTGTTCGCAGTAGGGTGCTTTTAAAAAATATATCAGAAAGAATAAAAGAGCCTGAAAAACAGCATAAAACAACTCCCCCACTTCACATCTGGAAGTGCTGCAGAAACTTGGCTACCCAGATCTATGTTCCCAGTGGCTTGCTTAGTTTCAGCTACGACTCTAGGAGCATCACCGCAGCTGCTTATGGAGCTGGCAGCGCTGCCGTGGCAGGGGAGCTGCCTGAACAGCCAGGCAGGCCAGGGCCCAGAGCAAATAGAGAGAAGAAAAGCCCTGTGGAAGTCACTGGTAAAAGATGTTGCACAGGTTTTCAATCCAGCACATGGCATTTTTTTTTTCAGATGGTGGAGAAGAGTATTATAGCATGGTTCACCCAGCCCATGACCATTGGTACTTCTCATTGACGCTGCCCTATGGCTGGGTGCTGGTGCTGCAGTCAGAATCAGGCCCAGTACAGAGAAGGTGCGTGGAGGCAAAAAGCTAACAGGAAGGCTGGATGTGAGCAACAGCTCCTGAAAAATAGATAGGGAAGACCGGAGGGGGAAAAAAAAGCAACTTTGTCTATGCCTTTATCAACATATATTAAAGCCACATACCTGTAACTCGCCTTTCCTTCAGACCTCCTTCTGATAAGATTATCTCCCTTAAAAGTCAACTGCAAAAGAAAGTGGTAATAAACCTGGCTGTATTTCTAGAGGTTGGATAGATTTTTCCTTTCCAGATGGCCCACATCAAGGGCTCGGAGGGACATTTCAGTGCACGAGGCAGTTCCACACAAAATACACTCGCAGTTTTACCCAAACCCTTATTTATCTGCTGTTACCCAATACTCATCCTGCTGCTTCGCAGTAAGAATAAGCAACGGTCACGTTTCTGCCAGTGGTGCTCTCCAAAATAGAGGGACTCTGCTGGTTGCGCCCCATTACCCACCTTATCTGACTGTGAAGCTCAACCAAGACTGACTTGTCTAAGTGTTTATATGAATCACTCAGACTAATGCTCCCTGTGGGAGTTTTATCTCACATTTAATACAGCCAGGCTCGTTTCACTAAGTCTTGCAAGGTGGAATGAACACAGCTTTTGTGTTCAGTGTTTCTTTTGCCGTTTAATCAGGTTTATATGTAAAAGCACAGTGCAGCTGTAATGCCAAAAGAGCTGAAAATTTGAACCAAGAAGTGAACACGGGGATATTAAGCAAGATTTGCTGTTAGACTGAAATCTCCGAAGGTTTGCAGTTGCGTAACTCTCCTCAGAGGTGGGTCATTAGATTTGTTAGTTAGCATAAACAAGGACATTTGTGAAAGTGAGGGGAAAAACAAAACAAAACAAAACAAAACACAACAACAGATGGGTGCCTCCCTTTGTGTTATGGACAAGGAGTTACAGATTATTTTAAAGACAATGCTCCTTTTTACAGAGCTGTGGTCAGAGGAGAGACTGCGGGGCCAAAAAGCAAGGCGTGCAAGCCCATCAGAAACTTCTGCTTTGCTCTCGAGTGAAGCAGGACTGCACAGCTATTATAAAGTACAGCAATGCTGTTTATTTCTTAAAAACTGCATTCCTCTTCTCCCTCAAGAGCAGCTGACCCATTTCACTGCCAAAGGATTATGTAAATGGTGCTTTTCTTCTCACTTGTTCCCTACCCCTGTTGTGAGGCGGGTTTTGGAAGCTGTTTTGGAAGCCCCCAAGCACACGGGAGCTGTGTGCTGTTTCCTGGGGCCGTGTCGCTTAGTTCTTCTTGTGCTTCCAGCCACAGTGCTTCTTTCTCAGCTCGAGCAAGCCAGACACTGCTTAAGATGCCGTGCACCAATTTATGCTCTTGTCTACGTGGCCAATGTGCATGTCCCCAACGTGTGATGGGCCCAGGCCAGTGGTGGCAGCACTGGAGTCATGGTGTGGGCATGGTGTGGGCAGCCATGGGTGTCCACAAGGCCAGGGAGCAGCAGGCCCCAGGCTTCCAACTCTGGTCTCTGGAGGTGTTGGTAGAGCTGCTGACCCAGTAGGGGAACAACTTGGGCATATATGTTATGTGACTGCAAAAATGTGACTGCAGAAGCAGGACTCAACACCAAACAGTCTGTCAGGAACCCACAAAGAGCCGAGAGGCCTGGAGTGCTCTTGCGCTCTTCTCCACCGGTGGTAACCTCACTGAAGTCTGCAAGTGAAAAACCCAGTCAGCTGGAACATGGTTCTTGCATGTTTTGTGGTAAACTTATTTTCACAGGCTGAAGGCACTTCAGGAACATCTGAAGCACCAGAGAGGGGCTGCCATGGGGCCGAGTTCACGTGAGGAGGATCTAGCACGAGGGTGTGTTCACGCACTGCTTCACTGGCCCTGAGGTAAAATAATCAAGTCATCATAAAGAATGTGGATAGCATGATCACTAATGTTTCCTCACAGATGTTGAAAGTCTCTAGGCAATGGGGCTGTAAATGCCTTTTTTTTTTTTTTTTTTGTCTGGAGTACACATGCTTCGCACATATACTGCAGTGCAAATTCCTGTTTAGTTATTTGGAAGGAGATCAAATTCCCTCTTCATAAGACACTCAGTGATCTTGTCAGCAAACAATAACCGTTTCATTAACCCAAAACCTCCCCACCCTGCTCTCCTCCTCCTTCCTTCCAGCAAAAGTACGTAGGTGCTGAATAACAGTCATAAAAAAGCTATTATTCATACATTAAACGCACAGCCAGCACAGCAAGAATGCAAACTGGTGGATAAAAGTGAATGAATAGAGAGGCTCTGGGACAGCTCTTGCTGTTCCTGCAGACATGGTGTGTTGGGCTCCTCCAGACAGAGCTGCCCAGGATGAAGACATGAAGAAGACACCGAGTGGACATTCAGCTCCCCTCCAGGGACTGATTGAACACCGCAGCTGGAAGACTGGTGGCACCTCAAAACTCTCCCAAGACAAATTTATCTTCCAGTTCCCGGTTGTTTGTTTGTTCTTGAAGCAGTAAGGAAGAAACAAGCCAGCTGCCCCAGACTCCAAAGGAGTTAGAGACTTGAGGTTTTCATAGCAAGAATCTGACTACTTACTTGTGCCCTAGGAAAATTTGCAGTAGTCCAGAGCCAGCTCCAAGCAAAACAGCTCATTTACACTGAAAGCAGGTGCTTTGTGCATTTGCCATTATTTTTGTACCTCTCCGTCACATTCCACTTGAACATCCTGCTCACTGGGGGAGACCACAGACCAAGTTTCCTTAGGAAAAAATTATTTACTGTGTGGGTGGTCACACATTGGAACAAGCTTCCTAGTGAAGCGGTTGATGTCCCATGCCTGTCAGCACTCAAGATGCATTTGTTAATAATAATATGCTTTAACTTTTGGCTAGCCCTGAAGTGGCCATGCAGTTGGACTAGATGACCTTTGAAGGTCCCTTCCAACTGAACTGTTTTCTTCTTTGCAGGTACTGCAGGTGTGGAGGTACCAGCAGCCTTCAGGCTCTCCATGTGCGAGCTACTATTCATCTTCTGTAGGAATGTGGGCTGCCAAGTTTTTTAAGACAATGTTAATTTATGAGGTCTGAAACATTTTTTTTTAATCTAATGATAAAGGGTTTCATCAAAAGCATGATAAATTTAAAACATTAGGATGACATCAGCCACTGTAGTTTCAATATATTAAATAACCGAAACCAGAATATATGTATTAAAAGTCTGTGGCTTGTTAGCAAGGAATAACCACAGAAATCTACGTACAAAGAAGGAGTAATGGTGGCAGACCATGAAACATGCCAGATCTGAATGTTTTGATAACGTTCAAAGAGCAAAGACATAATTCAGTCTAACTAACGAGTCTGTATGAAGCCTATGAGTATCTAATGGGTTGATACAACAAACATAATTAGTTCGTAAGTTCCTGAGGGCAAGCACAGGTCCAAGCCGATCTCGCTCACATCAGGAATAGCTTTACCAAAGTGAATTAGTCACAAGGCCAGAGGGAACATGTGGATAATCTGTGTGATCTACCTACCTCAGGTCAGAGAACTCCCCTGACCTAATTCATTCCCATTTGTACTGGAGCATCTCTTTGAGAAAAAGATGTTTTGTTGTAAAATATTCAGTGTTGAATAACCAACCACAGACCTTCACATGGTCTTTCACTGCTTAATTACTCACATTGTTAATTATTATTGTTTTTTGCCTTGAATCTGTCAAGTCACATACTCTAGACTTTTGTTCTCATGACGCCTTACTCTGCAAGCTCTCTTCTGCCAAATTTGTTTTTCCCTGCTTAAGGCTAGGTCCAAGTAAATGCAAGGCATGTTCCTGCCTCTTGCTGGGATTCCAAATCCTGGTTAGCTGCTTAGGCTGGGGGGTGTGTGTGCTGGGGGAAAGCCGGGGGAGTCATGGAGCGAGGGGCTGCGTACAGTTTGTCCTGGGCAAGGCTGGGCACCACAACACAAGCACATCCCCAGGGAAGAGCACTAGTGGGTAGGGATGGCATGGGGAGGGAGGAAAGGCAAAAACAAGTTCTGTTCCTGGGATGATTTAATTCAGAGGAGCCTAATACAGAACACACATAGAGCTGCAAAGAGCTTTGGCTAGGGTATTGTGCTGCACAGCGGAGGCTACACGGACAAAATAGCAGGTTCTGAAGGTCTCTGCAGTCTAACAGCAAAGTGCCTAAACAATTTAATTTCCTCCAGGGTTAGGCAAGTGACATACAAGAATTATTTATTTATTTATTTTAAGATCAAAATTTTGATGCTTGAAGTCTGCCTACACCCCCTGCTGGGTACCTAGACCTTTCTCTAGATCCAGCCCTGATCAAATGTTATTAAATCAGCCATTATCTTTTATTTGAAAAGATGGACATCTTTGAGCTCCTTGACTCCGGTGTGATGAGAATTGCTTCAATTTCTTACTCACAGCATAGCTCTTCACTCCTTTTTCTGGAGTTGTGGCTATCAGAAGTAGAGAGCTAAGAACACACAGAAACCAAGTAAAAAACACAGGCAAAATTTCCAGCCCAACATCTTTCTGTTTTTGGAGCCAAGGCTCTTGTTATGCATTTTGCCACAGAGCCACATGCAACAATCAGCTGCAGCTGGCGACTCCCTGCTGCTGCTCGAGGTGTTTTCAGTTACTTGTTTTCACAATACAGCCACTGGTGCTCTCAGTCTGATGTGCCATGGTGTTGAACATTGCTGTCAGGATGACTGTGATTTGCAACACGTGAAAAGTCAATCAAGAAGTGTTTGTGAGCTTTTTGACACACGCACACACATTCCTTGTTCTGATGTCCCTCGGTGACTGTCAGTGGGTCTGTAAGTCAACCACGGGTTTCTTTTAAAGATGTTACATGGTCCTTCAGGTATCAAGGGCTGAAAAACACCATCCTGAGGACCTGCGTACTGAGACTGATAGTGAATGTATGTAAATACAGCTTGCTCACTCATCTGCACGTACAAAATATTAGTTTTCTCAGTGCTAGGCAGCAGTTCTTCTGTCCACTTTTCCATTCTTTGTGTCAGCAGCAGAGTTTATCACCGAGCCTTTTATCTGGGGGCATGGTTCAAAACAACACCACACAACATTAAACAACATAAGACTGCTCTCAATCCCTGCAGAACCTCTCTGGAAACAAACTGCTTTAGCATCATTCTCCTTTTACAGTTATTTTAAGACCAGTGTGCTGGGTTTTCACCAAAGTAATGCGAACCAGACTGATTTTGTGTCCTTCTACCTCTTTAATCAATTTTTTTAGACAGACAGTTGCTTACAGGAGCAACAAAATACCTTTATTTTATCAGTAAAACTTATAAGCTCATTTTCAAAGTATGAATTAGTTTCTCGGGAATTATTTTCCATAATCCCATGTTGATTGGCATTATTATCATCATCACCATGCTTCTTTATTATTTTATTAGTGGAAGCCTCTGTCTAATCTGCTCTCATTTTGTTTGGGAGCAAAGCCAAGCTGACAGACTGTCATCATAAGGTCATCTGATCTACCTGCGTTTAACTGGCAGAGAATTGATCCCCCCCGCTTATCTCCATATTTCTGTTATCCCAAAACATAATAAAAATTGAATAATTTTTCTTGTCGGTATCTCTTAAAAGTATCAGATATAAATGATCCATACTTAGTTATTTTAAAGTCTGCCAAGTTATGCGATTCTGTTTACCACCATTCTCAGTTATTTTTGGAATTTAAAATATGCCATCACCTCTCTGAGATATGCCTTCTTTATCTGCTTTCACACAGTATAACTGGATTATTTACTGAACGTTTCAATCTTTTCTGTATTTTGTTGACAATTCTGTTATTTTACACTCATGAATAATTGTCCAGGGATAATGACTGGATTCTGAGGGTCTTTTAAATGTCAGTATCATGAGTTAAACAGCGTAATATAATGAAAATGATTTACAAGTCATTAATTTAAAAACATTTTTATTTATATATATATTTTTTAATGAAACTTGGGTCATCTTTCTACATTTTTATCTACCAGCTGAGAGCTCAAACACCATTTTTATTAAAACAGAAAATGGTATTTCTACTTTAGCCATCTGACCTCAGAAGTTATAGCTTTAAGAAAATAGATTGACCATTGGGAAACTCATGGAGACACAGCAGAGCTGGCAAATCCACAACAGCATCACCAGTGCTATAAGATTAGATGCATTGAAAGCAAAAGTTATGGTGATATCATGGGCAATAAATGAAAAAAATTAGAAGGTTTTTATTATTATTATTATTATTACTATTTTTATTTTGAAGGGGAAGCTTTCTATTTAGTCTGCTGTCCAAACTGCTCCATATTCTCAGGACACTCAGATCAACCTTGAAGTCTTAATGGTTTTATTGCTTTTGGGGTATTTGATGGTATTTTTATAGCTATAAAACATGTATTAGAAAGGCAACAACTTAAAAATAATTGAGTGCTGTGTTCAGTTTTGGGCCCCTCACTACAAGGAGGACATCGAGGCCCTGGAGCGTGTCCAGAGCAGGGCTACGAAGCTGGTGAAGGGCCTGGAGCACAAGGCCTGTGAGGAGCGGCTGAGGGAGCTGGGGGTGTTTGGGCTGGGGAAGAGGAGGCTCAGGGAGACCTCATTGCTCTCTGCAGCTACCTGAAAGGAAGGGGTGGGGAGCTGGGGGTCGGCCTCTGCTCACAGGTAACCAGTGACAGGACCAGAGGGAATGGCCTCAAGCTGTGCCAGGGGAGGCTCAGGTTGGCAATGAGGAGACATTTCTGCTCAGAAAGAGCAGTCAGGCACTGGGACGGGTTGCCCAGGGAGGTGGTGGAGTCACCGTCCCTGGGAGTGTTCAAGGAGAGGCTGGACGTGGTGCCTGGGGACATGGTTTAGTGGGTGATATTGGTGGCAGGGGATGGTTGGACCAGATGATCTTGAAGGTCTTTTCCATCCCAAATGGCTCCATGAGCAGCTGGGGCTGCTGCCTGCCACACCTGCCAGCCCTCAGTCTGCGGAAGCCGACCCGAATCGCTCTCTTTGAGCTCCCCCTGCTGCTGGGCGCGCTACAGGAACCCTGCCTCGGAAGGAAAGGGTGGGTGACACGGTGTGGGGTGACACGGCGGGGGATGACAGGCGGTGGGTGACAGGCGGTGGGGTGACCCGGTGCAGGGCGAGCGGCTGTGGGGCGACACGGTGTGGGGTGACACGGTGTGGGAGCGGGCACGGGGTGCCAGCGGCTGACGGGACGGGCTGGCAGGACCGAGCTCGCCCCATTCCCCGCGGGCTGTGCCCCCTCCTAGGGCCGTGCCGGGGGGTGCCCGAGGCACCGGAGGGGCTCGGAGGGGGGGAAGCGGCCGGGCCCGGCTCGCCGCGGCCATGGAGGGGCTGAGGGGAGGCGGGCGGCGGGGCCGTCGCCATGGCAGCGGGCGGGCCCGGCCCGGCCCCATTTGATCCGGGGTGTGGGGGGGCTGGAGCGTGCCCCCAGAGCCCGGCCTCGCCTCAGCGGGTGAGTGGGGAAGGGGCGGAGGAGGAGAGGGGACGGGGAGGCGAGGCCGAGCCTCAGGAAGTTTAACGCAATTTTCCGCTGAGTCCGCGGGCGGGCTCGGCTTTGAGCTGGGGAGGCGGGAGGCTTCGCTGAGGTGAGGGCGGCGGGGGGCTCCCGGGGGGCTCCCTCCCTCCTTTTATCCCTCCCTTTCTCCCTCCATCCCCTCCTGTGGGGCCATATTCTGCCCGGGGAGCTGCTCCCCTCAGCGAGGAGACCCTCGCCCACCGTGCCCGTGGCTCCATCCCTCCCTTGGGGTTGAGGGGGTGCAGGTAGGTCAGGGGGGCTGTGGGCATCCCTGCTGCGCTCCCTCACGGCTGTGTTTCCTCCTCTGTGAGGAAAAAGAGGTGGGAAGGAAGCAGGAGCCTGTCCTGCAGTAACATCAGTGAAAGCTACTTGTAGGCACAGGTGCTGGTGCTCACTGTTGCCTGTACGGGTCTCTCTCTGTTTAGATGTGTTTCTCCTAAGACCAGCAGAGCGACAACAGAAACAAAATGACGACTGTGAGGTACGAACAAGGGTCGGAGCTCAAAGAAGCCTCAAGGTGAGTGAAACGAGCTGCATTGGTGTGTGAGCTCGGAGCTCACGTGTGCTGTGTGCAGTCTTCTGCCTGGTTTCTTGATGCTCTGATCATAGCAAAGAGGAGGCTTGAAGTTTATATACTGTATGGTTTCCATTTTTTTCTCCTTCCTTAAAATACTGCTGTTTGAGAGGAGTGCTACATATGAGAGAAATATATTCTTGTGATTAACTTCTTACAAGAAGTCAATTTTTTTGACAATCTTTATTTACAGGTTAAAAACTTTATTAAAGGAGTATAGGCACTGGTAGAGTTAAGCACAGGGCAGTAGGTCTTGCTTTCTTCTAGCCTCTGGAAGCCACTGTCCAGGTATCCTAAAGGTAGGGTCTGGCTCTGCTATCCTTACAAGTCTCAAGTTCTCTTCAGCTGTGAGTAGTTAAAGAAGCTTATGCTCTCTTTGGATAGTGTGTGGGTAGAAGTTAGGTTCTTCTAGTATGCCCTCTTCTTTGCCTTCTACCCTAGTGTTTAAAGACTCGATGTAGTAGCTTGTGGTAGAGAGCTTGCTTTAGCCTGGGCAACAGGTGGGTGTAGAGTGCTCAGTAAAACAAACTCTCTCTTAGGAAAGCATTATCCAGAACTGAACCACTGCGTGAGAGCACAGTGAAAACAGTGTGCTTGTCCTTGGTTTCTGTTTTCTTCATGTGCTGAAGATTGTCCTCCTAACCCAAAACACTACTACTGCTCATTCTTATTGGGCTTTTTTCTCACAGTAGAGGATAACAAGCTGGCATTCAGTGCCTTTCACGTGTCTTCAAGGACAAGCAAGTGGTCTGCAGCAAAAGTGCTGTAGCAGCAGAAACCTCTTTTAATAAGTGAAACATTTCTGCTCTATACTATGTGGATAACTCCACAGTGAATGTCTTGTAAGAACAGCTGAGAAGGAAAACTGCATAGCTGTATATTTACAGAGCTTTGCTCCCTTTCTAGGAACAGAGTGAGGATACTGGAGCTGGAAAATAGTTTGTATACAGTTGCTCCTGCGCAAGTAGTAATGATGCCAGAGGCAGAGCCACAGCAAACACTGTGGCTGTGCTATTATGTAGCATAGTATTTCTATATAGAAGGTTAAAATCCAAATTCTTGGATTTGGATCATCCTGTGACCTTCAAGGCTCTTCAGGTGGCTAAAAAATATCTTGATCCAAAGAGACCCTGTTAAGGAAGCTATGGTAAGCAGCCCTGCCAAGAAAAAAATGCTGCTCCAGCACTAGCTCAGCTGCTGCCCTGCTCTTGCAGTTTCCGGTTTGGTATCCTGCTCTGCACAAAAACACCTCTGTGCTATGGCTTCTCCTAGCAAGCATTCATTCTCTGAACAAGTAGTCTACTGTAACAGCATCAATATTTTCTGGACTCTGCGAAGTAACTTTGCATATGCATGTTTCTAGCAGTTCCAGAGTCTGGACTGGACTCTAAAGGCCTCAGTAGACTCTGGGATGCCTGACTTCAAAGCCCTTTATCCTGTTGCTGAACACAAACATCTTCCTTTCCTTCCCCTAAAGAAAAACTTTTGAAAGATGGATTGCTAAGTGGAGCTAGGTCAGCACAAGCCAAAGGTTTCTGCTGTAACAACATATGGGAAGCCTTTCTTCCCTTGGTGTTGTTCATGTGCTCTGGCCCTGGTTGCTGTTCTCACTGCTCAGCTGACAGTAGTTAATGTTACTGCTTCTGGAATAACAAAGGGTAGCAATGTATAAAGCTGAGACCTGTATTGGTATGTGACTTGTGCTCTCCCTTTGCCAGCTCTCCAACAGCAGAGGAGCCCACGATAAAGATTGATGATGGTCGTGACGAGGATAATGAACAGGACAGCTGTTCCAAGTAAGCTAATGGAATACTAAATGCCTTGTTTATCCCCAAAAGTGAAAATGCCTGAACCAAAATGAGAAAGCAGATGACTTGCTGAAGTAAGAGATAAGCCTTACTTATCTTGCTACTGATGCCTTGATACTTATCTTGATACTCAGAGCATTACACCACTTGATACTGACACTTGTTCTAGTACATAATAACAGCAAGCAACTTCAGGAAGCTGCTTCATGCTTATGGAGATGAAATCTCAGTGCAGGAGTTAGTTACAAATATATCAGATAATGGAAAATGGCAAGTTTAAACTGCAGTGCATGAACTTTCCCAAAGAAGTGAACCTGGGGGAGCACAGAAGAACCAATGCTGCTCAGAGAATGAGGTGAATGAGGATCTGGGGCAACTGGGAAGGATTATGCCTTCAAGATTGAGCTATCTAAACACGCTAGTGACTTACTGTTCTTGAAGCATTGGTGTGTTATATATTTAGCCTTTTTAGTGTGTGCCTAATAAAGGTGCTTGTCCTTAGGTTGTGGAAGCTGAAGTCTTGGTGTACCTGCTGTATTTACACTGCAGGATTTGTTGGATGAAGACAAAACCACCGACTGTTAGTGTAACTATTGCAGTGCTTTCCTTAGCAGGTTCTCCTCACATTTATACCTAATATCTATGTGCTAGGCTGCCTTGAAGATGAGGCCTGCTATTGCATCCTTGACTTAGACAGGAAAAGTGGCTACTGCAACCTGCTTAAAGATGTGGGTGTCTGCTGGTTCATATTTTTGGACTTCAAACTTGAAATAATGAGAAATGTGAGCTAACTCAGTGAGCCCAGCAAGATGCTTCCTCTTTGCTTCAAAGATGCTCGGTCTTGTCTTAAGGTTAACTCACTAATTCAGTGTATGTACCAAGTGAAATGTAATGCTCAAACGATCCTAGAGGAAAAAGGGTAGCTCAGATAGGATAACTGGGGTGCAATATACATTATTGAACTGATTAATACTTCCTGTAACCGTGGTATTGCCAATGGGGTGGGTGGGGAGGGAAGTACAGTGACTGTGTATAACAGAGAAGGAGGACAAATGTCGCAGTACTGACAAAATTCTGGCAGATTCTTCTTGTGTCAGAACTTTTTCAGTAGGTCCTACTGTTAATGACATATTTGGAGGAGGTATTTTAAGTGGCAAAGAAAACTCAGTGCTTATGGTAGTAAAGTAACCCCTAGGTTAGCAGACTGGCAGTATGCTGGTAACTAATCTGTTTAAACCATCAGAGCTTGGGGTATGCAGGTGGTGGCTTTTATGTTAATTCTTGTTGTATAGCCTCAAGTGATTCATTCAGCTAATGAGATGTAGCTCTGCAAAGGTCTAGCCTTAAACCAGAAGGCTTAGAGCACACTGACCAGGCAACAAGTAGTCTTCCTTAGCTGCAACCCTGCTAGGGCTGAAGAGAATTCCAAACTGGAAGCATTTGGCTGCGGTACCTCATTTAAGAGGTACTGGTCTTTGACCTGAAAGATCAAACTGATTTTCTTCTAAAGGTAGAAGAGGGATTTGTCTTCCTCATACTCTAAGAGCACAGAGATGACAGTGAATCTGTTAACAGGTGCTTTTTCCCAGGCCTGAAGAGAAATCATCTCCTTCTGATACAATAAACTGATATCTTGATCAAGACACTTTTTAAGAGATGATTATGCTTTAATCTTCCTCTTGATCAATAGATGCTATGTGAATCTACTTGAAGCTTGTTACTGGACGCTGGGCCAGACTTGTAGTGTCACTGGAGCTGTGACACTGAATAGTGTTGTCAATTTGCTGAGTTTCTAGGGTTTGTAGCTGATAAATATTCTCTTGTTCAAATGACAAAAGTGTTGTCTTCAAATACTGCCTTAACATATTTCATGAATGCAACTGAAAAAAATCTCTTAAATCATGGATACAGAACTCTGAAACCAAAAGAATGAACATCAGTACCAGTGCTATTGTAGCTAAACCTGTAGCAAAAAGTCCCTTGTCTTGATGCTGGTTCTCTTCTCTTGCAGTACTATTAGGAGAAAAATTTCCCCATTTGTGATGTCGTTTGGATTCAGGTAAAGCATCCGCCTTGTAATGACATGGGAGGGGTGGAAGTAGTCCTTATTTCTAGTGCAAGAACTTGGAGAGCTCCTTAAGCAATAGGGACTCCAGCCAGTTGTTCCTGGGAAGTACGGAATTAAAATATAGTTACTTCTAAGGAACTGCATTCCCTCATAAGTGGGAGGGAAGGTCAATATGCAGGAGGACAAGCTGAAGCTTCTATGCCTTAAAGTATTCAGGTTTGTGCCACTTCTGGATAGCTGTGGAATTACTGGTGAATAACTACAGCTGAGTCTGCAGTAACCACACAGTTCCATGTGGATGTTGTACTCCGCAAATCACTTCAGAAAGTGTGATTTGAATCCTTTGGCTCTTCATACAAGCAGGCCTTGATTTTATTTTTATTTTATATATACACACACGCATGAGAACCCACAGTTGGACCAGCTTAAAATAAAAAATCAGGGTTTGTGCTCTCCAGTCTATAAATGTCAATATTTCTTTCCTTCTTATCAAGTTGACTTGTATTTTTTTTTCAGGGTATTTGGAGTTGTGCTTATCATTGTGGACATTGTCGTTGTGATTATGGATCTGGCTCTCCCTGAGAAGAAAAGGGGCATTAGGGAGATTCTCGAAGGCATTTCCCTGGCTATAGCGCTCTTCTTCCTCGTCGATGTTCTCATGAGGGTGTTTGTTGCAGGGTAAGGCCTTGGCAAAGATGAATGCAGTGTGGCAAATCCTCAAGCTAGTAAGGAAGCAAAACTTTGAGCTTGGGGCTGTGAGTGTGGTTGGCCCTTGGGCTAAACTTATGGTTATCTTTTATTGGCTGTTACCGTTGTATAGACTAACCTGTAAAAAGCTTCTGAGACAAGTAAACACTTGGAAACTGCCGTTCTTGCTATAACTCATTCATTGTAGACCTGGTGTATTTCCTTAGTGGGTCTTCAGTGCTTAGTGTTCTGAAGTGCTTCAGAAGAGCTTGTCTCCAGCAGTAGCTTTATATAGGCTCTTTCCTTCCTGAACATGGGTTTCAAAATTTGTTGCCATCCGTAGGAGTGTTTGTCTGACTCTCTCCTTTGTTTCAGCTTCAGGAACTATTTCCGGTCCAAACTGAATGTTTTGGATGCATTCATAGTAGTGGGCACTCTGTTAATTAACCTGACCTACTCCTTCTCAGACCTCGCTGCGACGGATCAGATGCCAAGGTAAGAACGGTACCACAACTGGTAGGTGTGAGCTCTCTTCCTGACAGAAGTCTAAGAATTTTCTTGGGCATATCTAAGCTAGCTGAGTGCATACTAGAGCACAGATGTGGCTCTGATAGGATTTTACAGTAAAGGCTTCTAAAGGGTAGAAAGATTTAACTGTTCCTGATGGAGACAGGAATGCACCTCTCAACTACTCATCTGCACTGAGTTTGGATTACAGTGAGACTCTTGCAGCAACCAGGGAAAGAAGTAGAGGTGTTTAAAAAAACAAACCACAAAACTTAGTGGGTACGAGGTGGGAAACATTTCTCTAGAAGAAATCAACTCAGTCTAGTTACTGAACCCAGAGTTGGATGAACTTGAAGGGAATGTTAGCACTTGTTAATATGCCAGCCAAACTTCTGTTTCAAGAAGCAGAGCTGTGAAAGCTCTGTTTACCTCTGACTCCTTTAGCTGCATTTGCAGCCCCAGAATCATAAAAGGCTGTTTCCCTTTAACCCTTATTAAACACCAGCCTGAGCTGAATGGCATATCTCTGGCCACAGCTTTCTAAAGAATATTTTTTTCCTTGTGGAGTCCTGGGCTGCTGTTAGTAGTAAGCCTGATCCTGCATTGATTCTTCCTACTGGATGTTGGTGTGTGCAAATCCCTTGTACCTGCTGAATTTGGAGAGGGTTTTGTACAGGCCCAGCATCCCACAAGGTGTTTTTTTTTTTTTTTTTTTTTTAATGTTCTTAAAAGATACTCAGCTGAGACCTACTGTCTCATCCATGCGACTCTTGAGGCCTTCTATAACGCTTTTGTTAAAGGCTCTTAGTTCCGTGCAGACCAAAGCATTACCACCTGGCACTAGAAGGTATTTCAGAACTGGCCAAATATCAGACTTTGAAGAAAAGACAGCCTTCCCTTCCCACCTAATCCTCTAACTTCTAGTAGCCTACATGTTTTTCATACTCTTCTTTCCTTGCAGCCCTTGATTCAGATGCAAACAGTAGCTGTAAAGCATTTAACTAAGGCACTTAAATCTCAGAAGAGCTAGGCTGAGCAATTTTTATGTGGATGAGAATTTGTGTGGCAGTCCATAGAGGTAACATCCCCTGATGGAGCGATGTGGTGTCTGTTCCTGACCTGGTCTAGCTGGGTGTGGATTGGGATGAGCTGTCTGCTGACTTACAAAAGGATACTTGAGGAATAAGGCTGGGTATCAGTTTGGGAGTTAATGCCTAACTAGCTGGCTCTGTGAAGGGCAGGAGGCAAGCTGCTGGTATCCTGCAGAGCTACTTCTTGCAGCGGTGGCTCAGGCTGAGGAGAGGGGCTCTGGAGTCTTCACTGCAGTGCTGGCTTGTCCTTGCCTGGCTGCTTGCTCAAGGCAACTCTCCTGAAACAACAGCAGGGTGATCTTGGGCTAGGAGTGAGCTGGGGAAAACTGAAACTCACCTCCAGGTTGCAGATCAACTGTGTCATGCTTGCTTCTGACAAGCTCTGCATCAGTGGAGAGTACTCTGTTTTCAACCAGAGGTGATGGAATAAAGCTTCCATAACACTTTTTCCCCCCCCTCACTGTAGGTATTCACCTAAGTATTCTTACCTAGGTATATCAGGGCCTAAAACACGTGTGTGCTCCTTAAAATATATGCTCATACCTCCTTAAGGAACAAATGTAGTTGACACTACTCACTAAGGGTATCCCAAAGCAGCTGCCCCTACTCAGGTTGTCTCTGTAGAGCTACTCACATGAGCATCTTGCCAGATTCAAAGTCCAATGGCAGTACAAAGTTTCTCAACAGAACTTGTTCAAGTTGCTGAATGATTAAACAAAAGGCTTATAAACTGCTCTGTTCTCAGGTTTCCTACTCAAGGCATGATGTCTGGCTTGTTCAGCTTCTCTTTTCAGCTGTTTTTCGTGTCTGGTTCCACTTTAAGAGTACATTTTAAGAATAAGCTTGAAGGAACAGCAACGTAGGGATAGTAACAGTAGCAGTGTCAAAAGAACTTACTGCTTGCTGGGCAGAGATACTGGGAAAAATCTATTCCAGCAAGTAGGGGTGCTTCCTAGTCTTGTTTCGTGTTTGAAATTTGTATCCCCAAAACCCTTAACAATAAAACTATGGTATACTTCAAGCCTTGTGTCACCCTTCTTACCAAAACCAGCATGGGAGGTCCTAGTTCAATAAGTGAAACAAAACTATCTACCTCTGAAATAACTTTTAAATAGCTTTAAGTTTTGCATCTAAATGTAGTAATGTCTCTTTATGGTGAATCCCTCATCTAGAATGGTCGCTCTCTTTCGAGTTCTGAGAATTGTCATCTTAATTAGAATATTTCGCCTGGCCTCCCAAAAGAAGCAGCTTGAAGTGGTGACCAGGAGAATGGTAAGTTGGCCTAGTAATAAATCTGGTTATTTTTAATTATTTTTCTCTCCAGGAAGCCATCAATAGTGAGCAACAAGACTGCTCACAGTGTGTTGGTCTGAAACTAATACTACTACAGAAGCAACGTGTTGTTTTTGTGTCTCTGGCAGGGTTTTGGGGTTACTCTTTCTATTTCAGTGTAGCTAGCAATGCCTGCCTCTGCTTGAGCAAGCAGCTCCTTGACCTGGAAGACCGGTGTGTCAGGGATTGGGACACCGTGGTGTGTCTTGATTTGATAATTACTGGCTTGTGTGGTACACAGGCTGTTTTCCATCATACATGGGCAGGTTGGAGATTTTTAATGCTTCTGGCACTTATTTGAGGAGAAAACAAAATAGCTTAGCTGTATCGAAGCCCTATCCATTGTAAATGCCTCTGTTACTTCCAGCAGGGCACTGAAGTGATTGTTGGAGCTTCAAGCCCAACCCCTTACACAGGAATAAACAGTCCTGGTTACGCTGCCCTTAACTTCCTTCCTTCAAGTTAAGGAAGTCCAGATGTTTTTTTTTTTTCCTAGGAATAATCAACAAGTGCTGCCTTGTGGTGGTGTTTAGGAAGACTGACTCTGCTCCTTTTTCACAGGTCTCTGAAAACAAAAGGCGTTATATGAAAGATGGCTTTGATCTGGATCTCACTTACATTACTGGTTTGTAGAAGTCCTGTAGCAACAAATGATATTTTGCAGCATGTTACATCCTGCTAACACTGAGTGCTTTGTATGAAACACAACTCTTTCAGCAGACTACTGAAACTTAAATATGAATTCAAATCAAGCCTACTCCTTTTCTTTAGGAGTTTGAAATCAGTTTCTAACCCTGTTCTTCTCAAGGGTTAACCTCCTGGTAGGGTGGGTGTACATGCTGTATAGAAATCCTTCTGAGGTGTAGGGAACCAGAGCTATGAAGCTGTTGATTGATTTAGTGTGTTTGCCTCCAGTTCTATGCTGCCTGGTTAATGATAGCTTATGCTTCAGGAAGGCCTGGTGCCCTGCTCTAGCTATGCAAAATGCAGAACAAAACCTCTTGGAAATGGGTAGGAGGCTTTCCTAACTAGGGTGGGAGTCAGTTACTTCATGATAACATGCCCTCTGTCATGTAGTGCCTATGTTTGGGGAGGGTCTGTCTCCCTGTTATTACACCTGATCGCTGTCTTCTCCACAGATCGTGTTATTGCAATGTCATTTCCATCTTCTGGGAAGCAGTCTTTCTACAGGAACCCTATAAAGGTAAAAATCTCTCATTGTCAAGGTCAGTGTTTCTGAACAGTTTCACTTCAAGGTTTCCATTATCTTGCATGTGGACTAGATTACCAACTCAGCCCTAGTCCTGCTGATTTAGCTGGCTGGAATATTTAAATGGTGGTCTCCACTGTGCTGCACTGCTTGTATTGTAGTCTCTCAGCTGAGCCAAGTGAGATGCATCTTGTGTTGTGGACTCACTGGTCATCTGATGTCTGTTTCTTGGGGAAAATTACCAGAAGCAAATCAATTCTGTCCCAGGCCAGTAATAGTGTGAGTCATATGAGTGATCTACTCAGATTAAAAACACTTCAAATGTCTGCATTAAATACTTCTAATGTCTAAATCTTAAATTAGACATGAAGTCCCTTTTCAGAGCTCTTCTGCCTGATGTCTTAGAAACCTAAGTATGTAGGGCCAGGAACTTGGTCATGGTGCTTTTACACTAGATAAGAATCATAGGAATCAGAACTACTGGGCTGAAAAGCTCTGTTGTTCAAGAGCTGATCATAAATATACTCGCTGACTTCACCTTGGGGATGGGGAATGAGGTGGCCATGGAAATAAGGAGTTACGCCAGCTACTCTGAACTTGTATCTTACTATTGCTATAGGAGGTTGCAAGATTTCTGGACACCAAGCATGCAGACCATTATAAAGTCTACAATCTCTGCAGTAAGTATGCTTAGTTGCTTGACTGTACTGAAAAACAGATAAATGTCTCTTTAGGGTATGTTGGTGGCAATACTAGATCTTCAGGAACTTTCTATCAAAAGTAATTTTTAAAAAGTACTTAAAACACTGGTATAAGCTTAGACCGGTGGTCTTGTGTCATATCCAACTCTGTTCCAAGCCCATTCCCCTCCCTGGCATAACTCCCAGATTTTCTTTATAGGTGAAAAAGGCTATGACCCCAAGTACTTCCACTATAGGGTGGAAAGGATTTTCATCGATGACCACAATGTCCCAACAATACAGTGAGTCTTGGCAAGAAATACTTGCGTTGTGGTAGCTCTCCGTGGGTGCTTACTGTGACCATGCTCATCTTCCTCTTATCTAGGGACATGCTGAAGTTCACTGCCAGTGTCCGTGAATGGATGAGTCAAGATGAAAAGAACATCATAGCAATTCACTGTAAAGGAGGCAAGGGTAAGACTTGTCATGTCTAATGCATGCATGCCACAAATGATACATACGTTAAAAATATTAGAATAAGAAAGTGTAGTCCTAAAAACCATGGCATAAAGTCGGTTTAGGGTAACTTGACAAATTCTGCTGTTCTGACTCCTGACAGGAGGGACTGGGGACAGGGAGCTACCAAGGCTGCTACTAGTAATTGTTAAGCAGCTGCTCTAGCTCTGCTACCTAGTCACCCATGCTGAATATCCTGCACTGTAATATACCTCAGGCTTCTGAATTTCTGTGGAAATGGCCTAGGTGCTGCTGAATCCTGATTTAAAATGCATAAGAAACAAGGTATCATGAGAAAGCATAATACAGTGTCGTGGGGGCGGGCTTGTGCAAGCTATTGCACACGAACTGGTCCATGAGTGCTATCTGCAACCCTCAGTAGCTCAGGAGCTGCTGAAGTGCATGGATAGCTGTGCAAATAAGCCAAACGACCCTGCAAACATCTGCCACATCTCCAGCCACCTGCTGTTACTGCTACAAATTCTACGGATACTTGGCTTGAAGCAGATGGTTGCAGAAGGGTTTTTCCCACAGTTGTAAAGCCTCCTAAGCTGTATTTCCCAGACTGAACACTGAAGCTACCTGGAGAACAAGTGTAGGGAGGGGGTGATGACCTCAGACTTGAATTCAATACCGAGACAATACCGGGACCTCTGTGCTAGTAGTCTTATTGCCCTACTTAGTAGGGTTGGGCAAAAACGGGGGCAGAGAAGTAACTCTTGCGACTTAAACTGGTGTTGCCAGTGCTTTAGTCTGACACTTGACTACTCCAGTGACCCCCATCTCCCATTATCTCTGTTTTAATAGTTACAACTTCATTTTTCACAAATAATCCCCCAAGTCTTACATTTCAATCTCTCTTACTACTTTTACTACAGGTAGAACTGGAACAATGGTCTGTACTTGGCTAATAGACAGTGACCAGTTTGAGAGTGCAAAGGTAAAAACTAAGTTTTATTTTGGTTCTTTCCATATTCCAAATGCCCTCTTCAGAATCTGACTAATTGCTGAAATGCCCTAATACTCTGTAAAAAGCCTACAGACAAGAAAGCATGGTGTAAACAACCTGCGTTTTAAAAATTTTTTGCAACTCCTGCTAATGTGGAAACTCATCTCTGAAGACTACTCTTGATCAGGAAGAACTGGTAATGTAGGATGCCAACTTTGAAGCGCTTCTTTTAGAGGCATAATAGACCTAGGATCTTGAGCAACTCATCTTAAGCTATGGGTGCCTTCTGAACATGCCCTACTAACGCCAGTGTCACTCTTTAAGTGGTCTTGTGTAATTCTCCTCCCTACTCTCCTTCCAAGTGGTGTGAGATGTCAAGACAAGGCCACAGGCAGTTCTTGATTGCAAGAAGCCTTTCCAAATATTTTTGGGGAAAAGGAAGAAAGACCAGCAAGTCTGCAGTCAGGAATGATGCGTGTTCTGCTTTGATATATGGAGTGTGGGGCCTTGACCTGAAAACCTGGGTTCCAGAAGGCCCTGATCACTTTAGGTAGCTTGGGCAGAGTGTATATCAGCTTGGTAACTTGCTGTTCTCTGAGCTTGGGTTGTGGAGATGCAAACTAATGCTCAGTTTTTGTCTGCCACAGGCCCCTTGAGAAGCGTATATGGCTCTGTAGGAATTGCTTAATATGCATATATCTCTCTTCCTTCTGAGAGCTTTATTAGCTCTCAGTTTGGGATGAGAGAGTTAATATATCTGACTTCCTAACTAGTAATTCCATACTGTTGTTAAAAGCCTCCTTCTAGAAGATACCACAACAACTGTTGCATATCTTCACTTGTATTCATTTATTAGAGTTGACTGGTATGGTTCCAGTTTGTTTGCTATGCACTGCTCAGGAAGGGGCATGGTGGTGGGATGAATGTCTTAACAATTAAATCTTTCTGTGTAGGAAAGTTTGGACTACTTTGGGGAGAGGAGAACTGACAGAAGCACAAGTACCAAATTTCAAGGCGTTGAAACTCCATCCCAGGTAAGTCTGAGCAGGTCCAGCAACAGCAGCCAAACCAATCCTAGCCTTGTGAGCACTGAAGCTGCCCCAGTTCTGCCTTGTTTCTACTATATGCTTAACTCTTGGGCTTCCTGCGCTCATTCTTTAGGGGTTGGAAGATTGCCAATTAGTAGGGTTCATTGCATTCTTCTCCCTTCCCTTGTTAAAGTAATTCCTTGCACTAATTCCATGACATTGTGAAATGGGACTGGTACCTGGGTTCACAATCCTCTTAAGGCTGGAAGGAGCACATTTAGTGCACGTTTAGTCCACATTTAGTCCAACCCTGCTGCTTAAGCAAGGTGAGCTAGAGCAGGCTGTCCAAGATGATGTCCAGTTAGACTTAGAGCATCTCCCCCAAACTCTCTGGGTAACCTTTTGCAGTGTTTGACCACCCTCACGAACGCATGACCCTAGAAGACAACTGGGCTGCTCATCAGCAGTGCGCTGGAGGCTGCAGCCTGGCCTGGGGAGGGCTATGGTGCTGCTGTGGTTGGGTGGAGGAATGCGTCCCCTAAAAATAGCATTCACAGGGAAACACAAAACGTGCTATTGCCTCAGACCACGTCTTCATCTTAATTCACTGCATTCTGTGAGATGAAGCTGTTGGTAGAGGTACTGTAGTTACCAGTACAAAACTGAATGGAAGTATAGCCACCTCTCGGTATGTGCTTCTTCAAAATGGAAGCATCCTGGAGCTTTTTAAGAGGCAGAATGTTTAAACTTATGATAAAAAAGCTCCCTGCTTCTTGCTGAACTCAAAAGTACAGAATTGTTCTTACAACACCAAATTTAAATAATTTAAAAATGCGGGTGTTGAACTTGTGTAGAGTTTTAACAATCAGCTGTTTGAAATGTGAAAGGGAAAGAACAAGACTCATTTCTTGTTAGCCTTAGACTTGAGGTAGCAAAGAACTCGGAGCAGATCTACTTAATCCTGCTTCTACCTAGACTTAGGTTGTATGGGGTTAACTGCATAATGTGTTTGGGTTTTTTGCATTACAGAGTAGGTATGTTGGGTATTATGAGATCCTGAAAAACAAGTATAACTTCAAACTCCCACCAGAGAGACAACTCAAAATAAAAAACCTCAAAATCTACTCTATACATGGTAAGAACTTTTGAATTTGGGCACTTCTCTATTTCGTAATGGTTTTGTGGTACAGGTAGCTGATCTCTGTACTCTGTCTCTCTTACTAAATCACGTTAAAAATTTAGATTTACTGGGGTATGATAATTCAAATAGCACAGATTAAAACCAGCCAAAAACCAACTCCACAAACCTTTGGAGTACAGCTGCCTCGTGTTCTGTCACTTTCTGGGTGTCTGCTAAAACGATGGCTCACCTGCAGCCTCCCTTGTTTTTTTGGGAAGGGAATCAATTATATCCGTAGGGTTAGTGGGTAACACTTCTCAGCCTGTTATAACTTTCTGTATGTATGTACTGGTAACCTTGATGAAAGGCTGACTACTAGAAGTACAGCACATGCTAGGGGGCCTAAAATGCTGTTCTTCAGTTGGTGCAACTGTATTCTGCATGTGCTGTTCCTGAGCCACCAGTAGGATTCTCTGCTACTTCCACACAGCTTTCAGCCACTCAAGCTTGAGCTGCTTTCAGGTCTTGAGTTCCCTAAAGTCTGTAGCAAGGCCTTCCTCACAAGGCTGTTCTCAGGGAGAGTGATACGCTTGGCTTTGATTACCACTTTGTTTCCAAGTGATGTTTTGTGCTCTGGTATAATGCGACACTTTCCTCCTCTTCCTAGGAGTTGGGAAAGGCAACGGAACTGACTTGAAGGTGCAGGTAATAATGAGAAAGCAAGTTGTATTAGAATGTGTCTGTGCAACACAAGGAAACTGCAAGGTGAGCACACTATGGAACTGGCAGCTTTCAGCTTCTGTGACTCAGCTGACTGAAACTGTTGTCCTGTAGAAGTTAGATACTGGATATAAAAGTACCTTAGTAAATGGATGCTGTAAATTCTAAGATGAAACAGCCAAGCTTTGTTAAACCATAGAAGAAATACTACAAAGTAATAGCAGGCTTCCTAAAAGTTTGTTTAAATGTCTAACAGTCACTCTGACCTGAGAAGCTGAAATTGTTGGTGGCTGTTCTAGCAGTGCTGTTGTATTTCTATACCACAAATAAGTAACTTCCAATTGCCATCCATTGGGCCTCTGTCTCTGCAGTAGCTTTTCATAAACGCAATATTTTGTTTTGTGTGTTCTGTATCCAGCTCTTCTTTGACGCTGACAGTGATTCTGTAGTCATTGGCTTGGAAGACAGCCCTGTGATAAGCGGGGATGTGAAAGTCAGATTTGAATCCCATTCTGTAAGTACAACGGCGTGAAGACTGGCGCTTGAATTTGAGGGCCAGCAATGCGAACTGCAGCTGGTCTTGGCCACCTCAGCTCTGTGGGGCCACGTGTTTCTTCCCCCGTGGCTCCTGCTGTGTGGGGTGGCCCCGTTGTAGCAGCTGTAGCAACAGACACCTTTGTTGGGTACCTGCTGCTTCTAACGTGGGGCTCTTACTCTTTCATATTTAGTTTGAGCGGCCTAGTCCTGAAACAAATTCAGTGAGCATGGTGATCTGGGTGTGATATTGGGCTTCTCAAGTGTACTGGTTCTGTCACTGTAGCTTTGTAAACCAGTCTGCTGGAGCCAGGTTGGGTGCTCGTCTCTAAAAACAAGTCCTGTTGCCAAATGGAGTCCTTAAACAGATCCTTTCCTTTTAGGATCTTCCAAAAGGCTATGACAACTGCCCGTTTTTCTTCTGGTTCAACACTTCCTTTATTGAAAATAACAGGTAAGTGAGCACAGTGACTGCCTTTAGATCGGAACTTCTTGTGTCTGAGCAGGGCTGATGGTTCCTAAACGTGGTGCTGAGAGCTGGAACAGCTGGCTAATGAAGGCAGTCGTAGCTTCTGTGTGCATCTCTGACCCTCAGTCCTAACTTGTGAGCCTGCAGTTGGCACACGCTTGTACTGTGCGAGGTGGTTTAAATGTGAGATTTGTCTTAATCGGCTTAATCTACTGGGCTGTTTCCCAGCACTTGAAGTATTGTTAATTAACTGGAACTCCAAAGGTATTACAAACTGCTCAAACCTCTACAGCACACCTGGCAGAGGCTGGAACTTGAATTCAGCAGGCAAGTTAGGTATAACTACTGTTCTTTCTATGACTGGAATAGGACAAGCAGTTGTTATTTAATTCTTCCTATCAAAATATGAGGAGTTAGCCATGAATCCGTATTCATAACTCTAAACAGAATACCCAGAGCCAGCAATGCACCGTGCAGCCTGGGTGCAGGTACCCAGTTAGACCCAAGCAGTGGCAGGAGAAACAGAAACCTGCTGTCTTGGCTCTGCAGCTGGGCTGTATCAAAAGCTGCTGTGCTGGTGCTCTCAGGTGATCACTAGAAATTAATTCAGTAAGCACTGAAAGGGGAGAACGTGGCTGAGCTTGACTGAGTACTGAATCCAGTGCCTGGCGTTAGGAAAGCCAGTTATTAGACCTACCACACACATCCCGTGAGAAGGGCTGCAGCTGGAGGTAACGTTAATTCTGCTGTAACAAGCTTCTGTCTTGGGGCTCTAGGCAGGGGGAAAACCACCAACGGCCAGGTTGGTGTTATGTTTCTCAAACTGCTTCAGATCCAAATCCCCGTGCATGTCTGTCTGAATCTAAGATCTGGGGCATGTTTAATACTCCAGGGCTGAACGTGAAGTTTTCTTCACTGTCTTGAAGAAAAAGCCTATCTTACGGCCTAAAACGTGCTACTGAATCACTTTCTTTCAGGCTCTACCTCCCCAGGAATGAGCTGGATAATCCTCACAAGTCTAAAACGTGGAAAGTTTACAGCGAGAAGTTTGCTGTAGAGGTAAACTTCGCCGAACCATAAGGCTGAAAGAAGGAAAACACTTCAACTCGTCTCTCTTCCTGAAGACTGTTCTGCTGCTTCGGTATCGCGAAGTGGTCTGCCCGTGCTGTACTTAACGTATTTCTATGTAGATACAACTTTCTCAAATAAACTGACCTGAAGTTCTGTTGTGCAGAGCAATAATCCTCTGGAGAATTACTTAATGCTGCTGTCACGGTGTGCTAACGAGCTGTTGGATCTGTGCAGAGGTATTTACCTACAGGTGATCCCTTCTCTACTACTCGACCGCTGTCTCTAAGTACCCACCACGTTGGTGGGTGGAGAACAGCAGGCTGGGGTGCTGCTGGAGGGCCTGAGGCACCTTCCCCTAGCATCAGGGTTTCTGTGCAGGTCCCTAGGATTAAGGGGATGCTGGAGATGGAGGAGAAGGATTCTGGCACAGGCAGGTGAGTGTTCTCAGGTGGAAGCTTTGCTGAGGTGGCACAGCTGGGCCTCATCAGCTCAGGAGTGTGCAGGCTGCTTGGGTCAGTCAGCCAGGCTGGCCTCCAGACCTGGGTGGGGTGGTTTTGGTCTGTGCTCCTGTAGCTCTGTGGTAATGCTGCAGCTGCTCACTGCTTCCCCTCCTGAGCTATACATAAAGACTTTCAGGATGCTTATTCTGTTTCCAGCAGCTTTTCTCTGGAGACTGTTCAAGCCTTCCTTGATGTGAAGCAGTCCCTGAGGTTAGTTTCTTGGTTGTGTTAATCTGGCTTGGAGGGTTTTTTTTATATTATTAAAAGTCCTCTTGTTATAGGAGCGAAACCAAAGCTGCATCAGCGTCACTAGAGGGCGACTGAGAAGAATGCGGGTAAGGCCTTTGTCTAGACCGACCGCCCTGGGGCTGGAACATGAGGCCGTTTATTGCTGCCGGCAGTGGCTGCTGACCAAGTTCCTTTCAGCTTAGCTCTGGCAACTGGATAGCGCTGCCCCGGGCTGCCCTTTCCGAGCGGCTGCGGGGCAGTTCAGGTTCACCTTCTTCCTGCTGTGAAGCAAGCTCGGCAGGTTATGGGGCAAGAGTAAGGGCTGCAAGAGCAAAATGAGCGGTGTGCTTTACTGAACTGCATTATTTCAGCTGGGGGAAGAAATAAGCAAAATAGCTGTCAAGAGCTGTTGCATCTCATGTCAGAAACCCAACACCCCCCTTTCTACAGTTGGTGATCTTCCTGCAGCAGTAACCTCTGGCTGCAGGGTCGTGGCCACTCAGCCTTCACCCCTGGAGCTGAGGTCACCCAAGTCTCTTCTCAGCGTTCCTCTGGCTGGAACCTTACTCTTACAGCACATTAATCAACAAGCTAGGGTCTTGAGGTAAACCCTAATATTAGAACTGGCTTTCATACCTTTCATACTAACAAAGCAACAGAGCAAGGGCTGAACTAGGGCTTTTCTTTTCTTTATAGTAGAGTATGTGAAATCTACAGCTGCTTCACAGCAACTTGTGGTTTTCACTTCAAGTGTGAGGGATTTTTGGAATCAGTAAGGGTTCCTGAACTCCCGTTTTCCTTCAGAGGGGTGGTGACACCCATTTCACCCGTTGCCCTGTATGCAGTTAGCTAAGCTTGGTGGTATTGCACAAACAGGCAGTCAGCTGAATCAAACTTTATTCCAACAAATTTCTGTACCAACATTGCAAAGTCCTTAGGTGAACAATTGGTGTGTGTGTACAGCTCAGGTGACTGTAGCTATAAAAATGACTTAGTTTGACTCTGAAAGGTAAACTCTCAAAACACATGCCTGCTTCTGCCACCAACCTCTTGCTGTAGGTGGGTTTAAAAAAATCCTGCTTCTCTTGAAGCCTTAACTTCAGTATTAAAAACTGCAACTGAGCTTTAAAAAATGAAAGCAAAGACCAAAGACAAATCTATGAAATAGATTTCAGTATCCCAATGCTATGAACTCTGTCCTTAACCTCTCATGCCTATTGTAACCACACAGAAATGCAGTGTAACTCTTGGGTAGACAACTTTGGGAAGGAGAAGGCTGAGGACTTCGGAAGTCCTACTCTGCTACCTGAATTATTCAAACATTTGGCATAAACTCCTTTTTAAAGAATGGGTTATTCACAGTGCTACTGTCCTTAGAGTGCTAGGCAGTCACGGTAAATCATTACAACAGGCACTGAAGCCTCTTCCATGGTGCACTCTTTTAGCTGCCTCTTTCACATGTGTATGAGCAGTCTGTGCTGCACGTGAAGGCTCCAGAAGGGGTTGGGGAACTGCACCCAGCACCTTTTTCTCCCCTCCAAACAGGCAATAGCCATGAAGTGGAGTAGCCAGTTTAAGATTACGCTGGCTTTCCTCCAAGAGGCAGTAGATACTGAGACATCTTCATCTATCTGAAGTTTTTCTCTCTGCCTGGGGCTATGAAACAAGCTGTAACATACAAACCCCAGCTGTTTCAGCTCTGATTTATCACAGCAACTGTAACTTGCCCAGAAATAAGTTGCTCATTTTGGTGCAGCTTTGATGTTGGTGGGTTATAGAGCTCTGCAAACCCCAAGGGCAGCTTGTCTGTGCCCTCCCCCAGGGCAGCTATGCTACACCACACAGACAACATCCCTCTGTACAACGCCAGGTCTCAGTTATGAACATCATTGCTCTGAGACTTGCTTTTTCTTCTCCCAGGACTGGCACTAGGCTGCTGCTTGCAAGGCAGAGCACGCTTACATGAAAATCATACTTCAAGAATGGAGGGGGCAGCTAGAAAAATAGGCGTTACAATATCATTTTTGGCTTATGCTAACTGGCCTTACGCTGCATGTTGAATTAAGTAACGCAAAAAAGAAGCAGGCACGCCCTCCAGGCCTGGCAGTAATACGAACAGTCCGTTCACATGAGCAGTTTCCACTCAGCTGAGGAGACGCAGCACGTGGCACATGTGGCAGGGCTCCAGTTAGTCGGTTCTACACTGCAGAAACCTTGGTGTCAGTTGTCTTCAAGAACTTCTGCTCCTCTTCAGCCCCACAAAGGTGACCTGACCAGAAGCCTGCAAGTTACAGCTTTGTACCTGGAAGCAGCAGCTATTTCCAGCAGTTCCTCTTAAGTGTTTAATATACTCTAGCACTTCTTGGAAGGATTTAGAGAACAATTGTTACAAATGAACTCCTTAAAACCAGTTATTTCATTTTTTTTTTTATCTCAAATATGGGCGTATCTCAGCTCTAGGTCAAGTGGGTGAACACTTCCTACTCTTTAGGCCCAGAGCGTGCAGTCAGACACCAACTGCACTGATCCTGGACAGGCACAGGGCAAAAGGGAGCTAGAAAAGGAGCTGAAACAACTCACTCACACCCCCGCATGTACCATTAAAACCAACATGTCAAGGTGTCTTTTTAGCACCATTACAGGCAGGAAAAGACATTTCTGACATGCAACATACCCAGTGCAGGATCCGCAAGCTGGAGATGACCCTGCTGGTCCAACTCAAACAGCATGTACACATCTCTATAAAAATCACTTCAATTTAGAAGATTACAAATCCTAAACTGGAAATGAGTTCTTAAAATTAGGTCACTGATCTGGCACTGCTCAGACCGCGATGTGATCTAGAGGTTTTTTGATCATTTAAAAGGTTGTTCTCCGTTTGCTAGAAGGCGTCAGTACGAATCCACTTGTTTCATCATAAGTTTCCGGCTGTACTCGTAGGCCAGGAACAGCGCCCCGTTGGCCAGGAATGCACGGATCATGGTTGGCTTCAGTCCAGAATACAAGGCAAGCACACCTGGAAATTAAATCAGACCTGGTTAGCCATTTATTAAAACGCCCATCAGCACCAAACGCTCTTCTTTCATCTTTGAAGGATATTGATGAGGCAGTGCTGCTGCCGAGAGGGGCAGGTGCATGCACACAGCTGAACCCTCTGCTGGAGCAGCTCACTGGAGTGCTACTGGGTGTAGCTACAGGAGTATCTCGAGTTGCAACCTGAGTTTAGTCTTTTAAGCTTCTAATGTAAACACCTGAAGTTAGCTTAGGCGTGACAGGGTCTTCAGAAGGATTGCTCACTGGAGGATACAGCTCGCAGCAGCTGGCAGAAAGAAGGGCACAACCACTTTGGGGCTGCGTCCCAAGCCAGACTCCTGCTCTGATGAGTAGCTTCCCCCATAGCAGGGCCAGGAGCTGTGTCTGCTGCTAGCTGCATTCTTACACCACCTCCTGCAGAGCCTGGTACAGGCCTTTTCCAGGGGAGATGCTTAGGTAGAAGCTCCAAGTTGCCAGTCTAAGACTCATTTACCAAACTGCTGTCAGCCATATACCAGCTTCTAGAGATAAGGAAAAATTCTCTACCAAACTTTACTGGTTCCTTCAATTTTCATTTATAGGTTTGATTACAGGGAATTCATTCATCTGCTTTTAATGCTTACTGAGCTTCTGTTAGCCGTATTTTTTGTCTCCTGAACCAAAAGACATGGCACAATGCTGAATGTCTCAATTTCTGGATTCCAAGACCTCCAAACTACATCATTATCAGTATTTCTATTAGAAACTGTTTGTCAGTCTCTAACACACCATCAACAGACAAGATTTCTTAAGCAGTTCTTGGAACCAGAGGAAATAGGTTTGGAACTGGAGCCCAGATTTACTTGCTATGCTTCATGCTCACCTTCAGTTCTCACAACAGTTACAAACGTTCCCATAAAGCCCGTCTGCTTTCCAGCCATGGAAAGAACCTGAATTCTAGATTTAACACAGTCCACGGGATACACAGCAATCCACAGACAGCTACCTCCAAAACCTCCACTTAGCAGCAAGGGAATGGGACCTAAGGTTAAGAAACAAGATTTTAGGCACACCACAGAACATTCATCAACAGAAATATCACATTATTTCTGAAGTCAAGGAGAAGGCAGAGGGCCCTGCTTATGGCAAAAGAGCAATTCCTGCTTCCCCACAAACTTTAAGTTAATTTTAAGCCACTGCTAAGTTGCAGGTCTAGCCAAAGGCTCAAAGGTTGTAAGGAGTGCCTTTTAGTTTATTGGCCATGCTAAGAACACACAACTCGGAGCTATATTGTGACTGTTTTAACTAAATTAACTCTACTCCTTTCACACTTATAACCACTTTCCAGTGCTAGTTATGAAACAGTTTAGTGATGTTACAGTGATGCTGATCACCTCTGCAGAGATGATTTTTTTGTTACAGTGGAATTTCTGTGGTCAGTCATTTTTCATAATGTGTTTTTCATTTTGTGTTTCAGTTCAGATTTTTATAGATGTTTCGCAAAAACAAGAGCTTGGAATACATGCAGCTGACATACTAGATGCCAGCAAGACAAAGTAGCTTTGTTCAGTCTTTCAGAAGGAGACAAATGATCTTTATCCTGGCATCTCCTCCTTTTTGAAGGTCTGATTTTCAGCCTCAGATGTCATTGCAATGACATCTAACGGTCAGCATGCATTTGTACACCCTTCAAGGTGATACAGCTGAAGACTCGAATATCACTCCGAAGAGCTGCTGAAAGAAGTAGTTCAGAGGTGTTACGCTGCAGTGTCAGATATTTAATGAGTTCTGTAATGCTGCTGCTAGCTCACTGCATTTTCCATTTACAATATATCCTGCTCCATTAGAAAGGGATGACTTCAGTAATTAATTACGGCATATAAACGAAGTGCAGATCTTTGTATTCCCTATGCCCAGTTCCCTTTGTTTAAAAAGTGTTTCATATCTGCTGTGCATCATCAGCATACCCTCAAGGGAATGTGTCCCCCCCCTTACAAGCCCCATCACAGCCCGACAGAACCTGCCTGCAGGACGGGCACCGTACCTAATTCATCTTTTGATCTCCCAGAGGCAAAGAACGTGCGGCTCAGTTCGTACCCTCCGAAGAAGAAGAAATAGCCTGGGACTTCCCGCAGCAACGTGCTGGACCAGCCACGGTAAAATCCAAGGGGACCGTCCTTCTGGATAACGCTCTTCACTACTGACCAAACTGTGCTGGTAGAGAGATCGATCCAGTTAGTGATGCTGAATAGCAAAGATTACAAAACAATTCAGAGTTAGACCAGTGTGTAGACAGCAGGGCTCAAGCAAAACTCTGAGCAAGATCCTGCCTGGAGTCTGTCACCAGCATCCACTTTTACTAGTGCATGTGCTACGATCCTGCCCGTCACAGCTCTTCTCTGGCTAACAACAAACGTGGCACCGCTGAGCCAGCACAGAATTAATAAATACACAGAGCAGGGATTCAGAGGTATGGGACAGGGACTATACTTACTTGTGGCCCTGCACTATCTTCCCCGACAGCTGCATTTCATGCATGGCCTGCAGCCGGCACTTCACCAGCTCCGTGGGGCAGAGGACCAGGGTGGCAAAGGCGGAGGCGAAGGAGCCTGCGGCGGCGTTCTGCAGGTCACTGCAAGAGAGAAACTGCACAGGGTATTTGGGCACCGGCCTTCAGCACAGCAGGGCCACGGCACCAGCAATCAGCTTCTTGAACCTGTACCACAAGCATTATCAAACCAAAGACAGTCCTAGGGGAAAGGCTCTCAAGGGGAAGGGCAGCTCCTTGGACCAGGGAGATGAGGGACAAAGCTCACCCGATCTTCATGTCCAACTCACACACATCTGGAGCTGGAGATAGTGCAGACACTGATGACACCACTGAACAAGACAGCGGTGTGATCTGTGTTAACCCGCAGCATTACAAACAGGGACTTCTCGTGGTGACCTTACACATCTTGCAAACACACCTACAGCAGAGATTAATCCTACAACGTTTCACCTCACAGCAGCATCATGAAACTGAAGCGGTGACGTAAAACAAGCCCCGTGTCATTCAGATGTTGCAGTGAAAGAGCTGTCAGACTGGAGGAAATCAATAACTGTCTGCAGAGCAGCAACTGAGTAAATAGGAAACAGCAACACTGATTACCCAATCCTCCTGCAGCACACACAGCTGGGTGTAACAGGGATCTGAGGTGCTCTAGAGCTCACAACAGAGCGAGGCAGAGTTAAAAATACAGTATGTGGATGAGCCCTGCAGTCATTAAGTGATGAGCAAGGTAATAAAAGTTACACACTGAGGAATTAGGGTAAGAAAATATGGGAAAGGTGCCTTTCAGCTTTGTGCTGAGGGGTGCACAGAATCTTTTCTCCTTCAAGGAAAGAAAAAATCAGAGGCTATCAGACTTCAGAGCTCTAACAGAGGTAAAGACCTAAAACTAGACTTCACCATAATTCAGGTCTTTTCTACTTTTGCTTGTCTTGATATTTAATTCTACATCCAACAGTTTAACTAGGCCTGCTGCTTAGGCTTTGGTCTTTAATGTATCAAGCCTCATTGCACAAGTGATGAGCCTTAAGCCTGTTCCCTCTTCACTCAAGTGGGTAATTCAGTACTTTTCCAGGTAGGAAAGTTTTGACCACACAGCACGGGAGCAAAAATCATCCACTCTTAGCACTGCTGCTTCATCTGTAAGAGGCATTTATCTTGTTTTTCAAAGAAAGTATCTGCTTAAGATGGCCAGTCACGTACTGAAGAAGTCAATTTGAGGTGAACAAGGATAATAGTTCGCTCAGTTTAGACTTTGGCATGGGATGAGATCAGTTTGGTTGGGCTAAATGGGCATTAAAAGAAGAGGAATTTAGCACTTCTGTCCTTTGGGTGGTCTCAGTTTAGACTTTGGCATGGAGTTAAATCAGTTTGATTGGATTAAATGGACATTAAAAGGAGTGGAATTTAGCACTTTTCTTCCTATTTGTTTTCTTTTGGACTCACGCACCAGTGCCATTTATTCCTTCAACTGGAAAAACTGTTGTTTTGCAACTGTTTTGTAAGGCTTCACACGCTGACCCTAAACACAAGGAGGAAAACCTATTCCCAAGCCACACTTATTAGAACACGTTAATGAAAATTTAACCAAAAGCAAAAACTAATTAATGTAGCAATTGCTTAGGTAATGGTAAGGAAAATGCTCAGGTTCACCTCAGTGTGCGACTTCACACCCTTCTGCTTCAGGGTCATACAGCACAGCAGTTTGTAAAACAGCAGAGGCAATAAGGGCAGTGATAGTTCTTGTCACAGCTGGAGGACAGCCACCTCGGTTCCTTCCCTTCTCTACAGCATGCTACAAGTGTTTCTTCACTCTTCCAAAATGAGAATGGGCAGTGATGTCTTGGACAGACCACCCATACTCAGGGCACAACTGCAAACCATGTCAACTCAATTCTCTTACAGATGTGCCTCATTAGGTGCCCCCAAAACAGTCCAGATGAAGACAGCAGCACCAAGGGAAGCATCTTTCAGATAAACTTAAATCCTTTAGTGTTTTATCCTAATACAGCTCTGCTCAGTGCTGCAGTCACACCATTTGTTCAAATAAAACTCAGTGTGTACTTACTCTGAGGATGTGGAATAGTACACTGAAATATATTACTTGAAGATTTTTTGCACTACTTCCACCCTAAACATGCAATCTCTCCATCAGTGAGTCTCAAGAGAAGATCTTAGGAGCTCTCCAAGTCTGTGGGCTCTCCAAGTCTTGGGTGGGGAGGAGAGGCACAGAACAGAGATCTACAAGATCCCAGGTGTCACAGAGACAGCGGCTAAGGACCAGCTGTTCCCTGTCTCGTCCAGTTACAGAAATAATAGTTGTCACCCACAGAACTCCCTGCCAAACTGCACGACCTTACAAGAACTCAAGGGTAGAGTGGACAAGTGCTTCAAGAGATCCAAAGCCACTGATTAAAAAAAAAAAAAAAAAAAAAATCACACCAAGATCAAGAAATCCTCTGATCTAAGAACATGAGCTCGAGCTGGCAGAGGACTCAGTATTTAATACTTCCTTGCATCTTGTCCTTTAGGTAACCACTTATTGCCAGTGCTGTAGACAACACGCTGTGCTGAAGGGATCCTCTGGTCTAGAGACCATTATGTTTGAGCCTTTGAAACTCAAAGAAAACAAACAGTACAAGAAGCAGCCTCCTTTCCTCTTAGTACACCTCACTGTAAGAGGAACCACTCCCCACCCTGCAAAGGCAGGGCAACCTAGGCAACTCAGTTCCTTTGGTAAAGCCTTGCAGGTCTTCAACATTTCAGTTGAGTTGTGATCATTGAAACCAGCCAACTGCAGTGATAAGTAGCTGGCCACATCCTAGCACAAGGATCTACACTCCAAAACATCCTGTGCTGCATATTGATGGAGAGGGGCCTGGAACACCAACTGCACCTGGGGAATCTTTACTAGTAGCAGTTGCATGATTTCCCCCCCAACCCCTATTCCTTTTGAACACAAAAGAGGTTTAATTTACTAACCTGAGCTTTGTTTTCCTGTCTACTCCAACAATTTTTCTCACAATTTGCTGGCAAAACCCGTAGCACATGAACAGGACGGAGTTCTCTGCGATGTTGGCTACCAGTGCTGGCGAGGTCCCCTTGTAGAAGCCTCGAAACCCCACTTGTTTGTAGGTTTTCACAAAGCAGTCGACAATTCCTTTGTACATGTCAGGGAACGTCTGCATCTTCACCTTCGCTGTGTCGAAGGGCTGGCCAGTCACCACACATGCTGTTCCACCTGTGCAAGGTGATTCTCATTAAGCATTTTTTCACCTTAATAAGGGTGAGCATCTAAATTAGTCAGTTCACTTAGACAGCTACTGAATTAGAGGTATTCCTCGGCAATGAAGTCATTTGCGATGAGTTAAGCAGCGTTTTCACTTGTTCCTTAATGCAGTGGTTCGGACACCCCCCAATTCTACAACCAAATAATGATTTGTAATCAGGTGAGACACCTCCAGGACGAGAGGAACACTGCTCAGAGAGTGCTAAAACTGATAACACTTTAAAAATTGATAACCACAAATACAAATCCTTCATTTCAATAGTCTGAATGACTCTTATTTACATTTATTCCCAGATACCGGAATAGCATAGGAGAAGTTTAAAAGGGCAAGAGGGCAAAGTTTCCTAACCCGTTATCTTTTCCAAACTGAATTGCAAGGTCAATACCCTAAAAACCTGTGAGATACTTCTATTGGTATTGTCAATAACCTCTTAGCCCACAGCATAACACTCTTCCATGAGATTGAACTCAATTCAGTTGCCTGCAGAAAAAGTTAGATACGCTGTTTTGGTATGAAATATCAGCGTACACTGACAGCAATCTGTCAGGAACTGATACCTAACAAGAAGCATATGACAGGTGAGCATTATCTGGTTTTGTTTTTAAAAAGAGAAGAACCATCCTAATACAGGAACTGATCTTTAAAACACTGTAGGCATGCAAATGCCTTAAAGAGGGCAAGATAACAAGATGCTGTTTTTTCATTTATGTATCTGAAATAACCATCTGTAAATCCAGATACTGTAAAAAAAAGAATTAAGAACAAACGTATGTGTCCAATTAAGATTAGTTAACTTTCTTCTAAGATTAAGAGTTAAGCAAATGCTTGTTTAACCACAGTGATTCTTATTTGATTTTACTTTTAGCAAACCCATTTGTTGTTACTCTGCAAAGAGATACTTCAGGTCTTTAAGAAGAATTCAGGAACCCAGCTCCCATGAAACTTGATACTCAACCAGATAAATCATAAAGTTGAAGAGCAAGTGATAGAAGAAGGCATGAAGAGCTACTTGGTCTGGGAGGGATAACCAGGAGAGAAGTAGCTGGCTCAGGACAGCAATGGTCACTTCAGCCTCAGATGAAAAGCAGAGCAGAGCTCTGGAAAGACAGCAAACACTACCTCCAGGGAAGTCAGGGAGATAGAAACCTTCAGAACAAGTGTTAGGTTCCTGTGTAAAGGCAGACCTAAAATATCTCGTATAGTAAAATAATGGCTGTTGGAAGAAGTGCAGGACTAGCAGTAATGGCCTTGAGCATCCGAAGCTCAAGAAAATTGGGAGTTGAGCTGTTCTAAAAAGAGAAAGTGCTCTTCTTACAGCATCTCTAGAGGGGGCATGAGAAGCTTAGTAAAGTACAACGAACTTTGTAAGCCTCAAGGTAAAGATTAATATCTCAAATATCTGGTTAATATCTCAAACATTAAGAGAAAAAATTCTTCCAGCCAGAAGTAGAGTCTGTAAAATTAAACCAGCCAAAAACAACCCTGCTTGAAAGTTTGGACAAATGTACTCCTAACAGTAACAGTAGCGTGGTGGGAGAGAGTCCTGTTTAAAAGAAGTGATCAGAGGTTGCTAAGATCCTAGGCAAAGGACTATGACCCACAGGCAGGTAGATGACTTATTTATTCTTGCTCAGAATTTACTTGCCCCAGTATGACATCACTTATCAGCTCATTGAGACTGTATCTGGAGAGGAAGGTAAAACCAGGTTATGCATGTGCTGAGGAACAAGCTGTTTGCGTAGTGGTTTACACTTCCTAAAGGGCACAGAGACACAAGAATAACACGGCACCAGGCACTACCAATGAACATAACCAATACTGAACAAGCATGTGGAAAGAACATGGAAAATAAATACTAAGGGAACAGTAAAAGTATTGATTACAACAGAAGTAGCAAAGAAAACCAAAGAACAAGAACACTGATTTGGGAACAATGAAGTCATGCTGAAAAAGGTCTGAATTCCTCCACCCTATCTGAAATAAGGGGAACTGTATCAGAAGAAGTGGCACAGTAAGTTTTGAGATTCTCTAATCTCTACTGCCAAAAAGAAAACAGGCAAACCTGCATGCAGTTTACATCAACATGGAAGTGTATCACCAAGCAATGGATTTCTAAGCTAGTTTTCAGCTCTTGCAGTAACCAAGGAAGGACACTAAGGCTTCAGCTCAAAGTCAGACTTCTCCACTGCCCTGGATGTTAAAAACAGCATTCCTAAACTGATGTACTGAGAGGGAAAGCAATCATATCTCCCATTTAATAACCAAGGAACACCAGCAAAACTGTCAAGAACTGCTCACGCATTAAGTTGTTACTTTGCAAAACAGAGCAGGTTAGCTACTTTCTTAAAAAGACCTTCCCTCAACCCCCTAAAAATGTGAATGAACAGATTAACAGAAAGATTTTCTTGAGGGAATGAAGGAATAACAGCAGAAGCACTTCTTTCCTCGCAGGGATGCAGGGTGTTGTCTAGTCAATGGCATCGTGCCACGGCTAATAAAGCAAGTATTCGTTGGGCAAAATATGTTGGAAGACCAAACGCTTTATGAAGGTGTCACATGGGGTTTGTATGGCCTGTCTCCCTTTGCTTTCTCACTGCAGTAAGGTTAACTCCACTCTGACAAATGACCTCCGATAACTAGCCTTGAATGCACTTAACACCATTAGCACTGTCATAAAAGGACTGACTGTAACAGCTATTTTAAGGGCAAGAAAAGAAAATAAATCAATTTGTTTAAACCTGTTACAACAGGACATTAGATAAACCCCTCCTGCAACCTTTTCAGTACAAACTTTGTCAAATTAACTGTTCTATCCCAATATTTAATCTCTTCTGAACATCACGTAAGCTTTTGTGATAAACTATAACTAGTACCTCCAGAACTAAGCCTGCCCTCAAGACAGAAGCTTTGCTAGTGCTTCTACATAGCTTTTTCAACCCTCCTACCTCCCCCTGAGAAGAAGCTTGGACTCTCAGGAAGACTTGTTTGCCCTGGTAATTAACAACTCATTCATCCCTTGGCCATGGGCATTACCAGTATGGCAATATCAGTGAGACAGCACAACTTCCACTGGCTGAGGTCACCTGCTTCACCCCCATATCCTTAAGATACAGAAGCTGATATTTCCCCCGTTCTCTAAGCAATGGGAATTTGCTTTTAAACATTTTGATGTATTAAAATCGTCCCTCAGGAGTTTAGTGCAATTAAGTGTTCTCCAGCATTACCTGCAGCTCCTGCTGTGAGGTCAATAGCAGCCTGAAGAGCAGAGTTGATCCTCATGCCTCACACTTGTTTCTTGGTTACTAGAGTGAAAAGGCTCCCGTTTCCTGGAAGATGTCAATCTGTTTTCCTCCTGAGGGAAAAGAGGACAAAGCACACACAATTTACAACAATAACTGACAGGCAAAAACATCAGATGTATACTTTCACTTCCATTCAACTCGTTTCAAAGCAGCTAGTAACAGAAAACACTTGCTCCCAGAACTAAACTGAGATGTAGCATACCTGTGTTTTGACTACTTCTGACACATTAGGCAAACCCTCTGAAGTATTACTGCATAGCTTTGGTTTATTTGAGCTTTCCAGTCTCTAGTCTTCCTGGATCTCTCACATGAAATCAAAGAGTACCTCCAGGGAACACTGTTGAATATTACCTTTCTATTGATTACAGAAACAGCGTCTCCAACGGGTGTGCAAGGCTAGCTGGCAGGAGTACTTCCCCCTCTGTCTCAGCTCCCCACCTATAAAGCAAAATAGAGAATTGTTCTCCTCATGGTGAACACAAGCCCAGAAAATTATATTCATCATCACACAGGATACAGGCACATTAGGTATTTCTATGTGGCGCCGAGAAGATACGAATAGAAAAAAAAATGAGTATGAACACTTAGAATTGTGTCTGGCTGTCATGTTCCTAGTGCAAGTCCCTACACAACAGTGCATTATAAAGTAAAATAAGAAATATACCTCATCTCTTAGGAAGGCAGCTGGAAAGCAGAAATACAAAGGCAACGGTTTCCAGTAAAACATTCAAAAGAATTCTGTTTTCAAGTTTGCAGCGAGGTAATTTCATGGGGTGAGCTGTTAAGACAAGCTTGCTCATTTGGAGTAATTTGGAGTAAGAACACTGAGCCAGAGAGCTCCCACTGTTTCAGAACCACATTGCTGAGCTAGACACTTGGCTGGCAGTGCTGTCAAAAAAGCTGCATGGGTCTTAAAAAGCCTCACACATGAGTCAGTGCCTCATTGACTCTTAAGCTTATTTTCAAGCAGAGTAAATCAGGGAACAGTATTTTCCATTCTTATACCCACTGCAATCCTTCTTTTGAAGCCTGCTGCCTCCCAAAACATATTTTTGAGTAATACTAACTGGAAACATAACTTCCAGTAAGTCACACTGGAAGAATAATAAGAAATATTGTGTGAACTATTTTTTTTTATTTTTTAAAAAACAACTTCTGGATTACAAGCACAGGCACTTGCTTACAAGCAGACACAGGCCTGCATACAAACAGGCTTTCTTAAAATCTTATCTCTGAACAGCTTTATTATTCGTGAGCTTCAAGAAAACAGTAGGCCAAATACTGTCAGTCAATTTCACGCCTGACCTGTTTAGGTATGTTGTATCAATCAATGAAGTAGGTTAAAAAAGCAACAGTAGCTGTTTAATAAATTACACTAACACTTGCTATTTCTGAATTGTGGTTACAGGTTTGAACTGTTTCACTGCTGACAACACTGTAAGCTTGATATTATTTCAGAATCAGAAGAGAGGCTCCTGGACCAAGTCTCCCCTCACTATCTGATACACTTCACTAGAGTTCATGCAGCACTCTGCAGTTTTGCTTCTCACTTAGAAGGAACAGAAGAAAGAACGATCTTCAAGAAGGCCTCTGAATGAATGGACTTCACAGAGAAGCAACAGTTGCCTGCCTTCAGTAACACACACACTGCTTGCATCATAGCCAGTGCTTATCAGCTTTTGCCAGCCCCCAAAGCGAGCACATGCCGAATCACCCACAGATACCCACCAAAAGCTTCTCAGCAAAAGGGAAAACAAAGACGCATATAGAAATATAGAAGTTTTAAGAGTCAGGTAAGTTTACTCTCCTGATCCTTAAGAGCACACTGGCACTTTCAGAAGACTTAGTCAAAACTACTCTGTCATTAGACACGCACGTACCTCCTCTCCAGGGAAGTCCTCTTTGTAATAACACTATCAGATTCAAACCTGTGTGTAGGTATTGTGAGGCAACAACTGCTCTGTTACTTCTAAAGCAAATCCAAACTCCAAACCTGGAAACACAGAAGTGTCGGTAAGCTTGGCAGGTCCTGCAGAGCCTTCCACCCCCAGCCCGGGATGCATTAGGCACAGATGACTTCCCCACACACTAAGCAGACAAAACCACGAGGCAGCACCACTCCTTTGAAGGAAGCCAGGCCGTAATTCTACTCCCTCAAGGTCACCGCAGGCCAGCACCACGTGCAGCAGAGTTACACCAGGTCTGGGCCATGACAGGCTGTGGCGTGCAATCACCACCACCACAGCAACGCACTTTTTAATAGCCGGAATGACCTCTCCACAGACAAACACACTTCTTAGCACCCAGACCGCCAGCTCTGAAGCGGACAAAGCGGGGAGCGAGCGGGGTGACCCGGTTTCCCCGGGTGTCCCGCTCGCTGTACCGGGGAAGGGTCTGGCGCTCCGGCAGCGGGGCGCACCGCCCGCTCCCGCCGGGGGCTGCGAGCCCCGCGCCCGCCGCCGCGCCGCCGCCCGACCCCTTCCGAAGGAGCCGCAGCGCCCGAGCCGGGCCTCGCAGCCCCGGTACCGAGCCGGCACCCAACCGCTGCCCATTGGGACCCCCCCGCGGCCCGCTCCGTGCCTTTTTCTCCCTCCCCGGCCTCCAGCACCGTGCTCCCAGCGGAGGCACTCACCGCAGCTCGCCCCCGCCGCCCCTGGCCCTATAAAGGCGGCCGGGGGAAGGCGGCGCGGGCCCCCGCGGCCCCGGGGAAGCGGTGGGCGGGCTGCGGGGCCGGGCAGGGCTCGGGAGGCGGCGGCGGCGGCGGCCTGGGGTGCCCCTGGCGGAGGGGAGGCGGCGTGCGGCCTTCCCCGCCGCCTCTGTGTGCTTCTGCATCGTGCACGGCTCGGGGAGGGGGTTTTGGGGTCTCTTGGGAACAGCAGGGAGCAGCAGGGGGTGCGTGCATCCCGCTGCGCCCAAGGGGGAGGCTGCAGCGGCCGGAGCATCGTCCCCACGCTGCTCCTTGCTGCTGCTCTCCTCCAAAAGAAACCCAGCTCCCAGCCTGGTTCTTCAGGTGCTGTGTGCCTCCACGGGGTGCTCAAGCCCAAGGCTGTTCGGCTCAAATAGCACCTAATTCTCTTGTAAACTCCTTTTTCCTCCCCCCCAAAAAGTGATTTTGGGGTTCTCTCTGAGCTTACTGAGCACAATATAACTGAATTTATCAATTAAAATATCAGTAATATATATATACATATTTTAATCCCCTCCCTATTTTTTAAGAAGCATTTAGCTAGGAATTAAAGTACTTTAAAATAACATCAGAGTTATTTCTCTAGGAATCACAAAATTGCTGTAATTGCTAAGACAGCCATTCATCCAGCAGCAAAAACCTGACCAGAGCAGTTTTTTTTCTTCTGCCTCCTGCTTGTTTGCAGATTTTGATGCACTTTTCAACGACATTCAAGGAACGTAGGAGAAGAGAAATTAACTTGTGGCCATTCTTTATTCTATATTCCTGAATAACGGTTCTGTCAAAAAACGACTATTATCTCTTTCCTAAAATACAAATTCCCTGGTAAATTTCACATGTGCATTGGAAGACTAAGTGGTAGAGGTTTGGAGCTATGTTATACTTCAGGAAGAGACATAACAGTGCAAAGTCTTAAATCTAAAGGTATAAAGATAACCCTGACACTATTGATAGTGACTAAAATAAAAAGGATTTTCCTCTTCCTATTTAGGTGGATTGAATATTCAAATAATTGTGGAGACACAACCTAAAGGGTGTTCCTGTTCGGAAGTCTGCTAAAAACTAGCTTTATTTGCATGTAAGAGACAGTGACCTGTAGCACATTATATTGGATATGGACAGACATTTGCAAGCAATTTGCTGCAGATCAGCAAGTGACTTTTAAGATATACTCCTAGATTTTTGGGAATATGAGGTGGAATACAGTACCTTAAGCAAACACCATGAGGTCTAATACTCCACTCACTTTACTCCACTGAACCTGTACAAAAATGCATTATAAATACCATAAAGTTAAATGCACCATAAAGTTAAATGCACTTTTTTTTTTTTTTTTTTTTTTTTTTAACCATCAATTTAATGAATTGTAGGCTTCAGGTATGGGTGATTTTTCCATACAGTTCTCTTCTTGTCAAAAGTCCTTTTAAATGGTTTGGGGCTATTCTTCAGAATATGGCAATTATTAAGGAAGAGCAGGCTTACCAAATTGTGAATGGCTATCGCTTTAGTGTAGAAATAATTGCTGAATTTGTGGTAAACATTTAATGACAGCAAAATAATTGTGCATCTCAAATGATGTGAAACACTTAGAGATCATTCTTTCATTGCAAGGAATTTTCAGCTGTGAGTTGATTTTTTTTGTTGTTGTTTTTAATAGGACTGCAGTGCTGTTGGAAGATCCAATTGGTGAAAATTATCTAACACCTAATGCAGTTGCTGTTTGTCAGCTGAAACATCAGATCTTGGGTGTTTCAGCATGATTGTTCAGAAACATATACTTCAGGCAGACTGCCAGGCTTGAAGGGCTGTAGTTTGGACTCTACGAAAGATGTGAAAGTACTTGACATGTCTGGGAGAGTTTGGGGCTGTGAAATGCCACACTGCAATGAGGACATTGCCACCATGCGGCTCCTTGTGTTACCTGCACCCCTTTCTGCTCAGTCAAAAGGTACTTTATGCAAGGGTCTCCTTGTAAAACGCATTGCTTTCCATCCTGCAGGATCCCAACACTCCAAGCCTATCTCCTGGGCCCACCATCTCCCGTCAACCATAGGCAAACCATTTATTCTCTGAAAACTATTTTGCCTTTGCTAATGCTTAGGGAAATGTTCACTGTCCAGGAGGATGAACATCAGCTCTTCTGAAGCATCCTCCTGGAATAGCAGCCAAAGCTACAGAAACGAGACCATCAAAACTTGCCCAGCACCTTGCAGTAGATGTTGCCCAGGCTATTTGGAGAGGTAGGTCAACCCATACAGTGCCACATGGGGATTGCACAAGGACGAAAAAGTAAGATGGCTTCTGCATGTAAGGCCATGCAGTTATTCTTTAATTGTAGACAGATTTTGTCCAGAAAAAGAAGATAGTCAGGTCCTGATTTTTTAACATATAGAAAGCACCATCCAGCTTTTGTTGGTTGTTTATTTGTTTGTTAAAAGCAATTTGGGATCTCTGGAGGATCTGGAATTGTGATGCAGCCCACACAGAGCACAGAAAAAAAGTGTCATTGATACCTTTGCTCTTTTTAGGACTTCAGATTACTCTGTGGGTCCAAGTGGCCAGTGGTATAAATTTGATTATCTCTGATTCACAGAAACTACCCATTCTGAGGAAGAAAAAAGCTCAAAGTCACTTTTTTCCCCTTCCCTTTGTGGCATGTGCTTTCTGCATTATACATGTGAGCAGTGTGATTCTCATCTGCCATGCATGTGGTAGGAGAGCACAGGTGTAAAAGCCATTCCAGAGGCATAAAGGACCTTTACTCTTCCCTGGGTACCTGAGAAGAAATGTACCCTATGAAGCAAAGCAGCAAACAGGGGTTGGGCACTAAAACAGAGGAAGCAAATGTGGAAACAAATACACTACACACCACAAGTGCACAACTGGATGAAACTAGTGGCTTGGGGTCTTATATCTAATGTTTTCAGCACCAGAAATTTTGGAGAAAGCTGAGAAGCACTTCAATAGGCTGGCTGTAAATGAAATTACTTTTAAATCTCTTAAAACAACTTATGTTCTGAAATACAAGATCATCTGTCCTTCAGAGGGGTTGACCTTGGTCTTCAGATGTCACCACAGAACGGCTTGGGTTGGAAGGGACCTCAAAGATCATAGGCAGGGATGCCATAGCAGTACTGTTCTGGATGTTATCTTTTTGATTTGTTTATACCATTATTGTTAAAAAAAAAAAAAAAAAAAGAGGAAAAAAGACACTTTTTGGAATTTAAATAATCTGTTAGCAAAAATATTGAGAAACGTATACTTATGGGGGATCTGACGTTGGTAGGCCATCCTCCCATTGAGGCATGATTGGTGTCGGTATCCCAGTGCCAACTTGATGACTATTCAGTGATGGAAATAATTGAGAGTTAGCTCATGAACAGAGACATAAATGAACGTGAATCTATTTTCCTCCACAAAGTCTTTAAAGGCAGGGCCGCAGACAGAAGCCGCTACAAGCACCTGGTCTTGCCGACTCCTTAACACTGCGCCTTCCCTGAGCACACCGCGCCTCTGCAGCGTGTAAAAGCTTTAAAAACTAAAAACTTCCCATCAATTCCCAAGCTCTCGCCGTGCTGGGGACAAAACGCGACAAAAAACGCGACAGGGCAAGGCGGAACCCTCGGCTCGGGGCTGCTGTTCCCGGCCGGCGGCGCTGCGGCGCGGGCCGGGAGCTCGGGGCCGGGCAGCGGCCGCCATGTGGGGCCGCGGGGCCGGGCGAGCCGCCCGCTGCTCCCTCCTCTTCCTCACCGGGCGGCCTCGCAGGTACCGGGCCGGGCACCGCGACCCCAATGCCCGCAGGGTGCCGGGTGACCGCGGGCAGGCCGCCGCAGCCCCTCGCTGTATCCATAAGGCGGGGATCTGGCGGCTTTTGGGGTTGTTGGGGGTTGTGTAGGGGGGATGTCTTGCGCTCTGAGGGCTTTACAGCGGTGTAAGCAGGATCCCTGAGTGGTTTTACACACTGTGTAGCCTGAGGGCATGGAAAGGAGGGTGTTCGGGGAGGGTGTGCGGAGGGCAGCCCCGTCAGGCAGCAGGGATCCTCACCAGCGTGGCCCCAAAACCATGCCTCTGTTAGCCTGCCGCATTGCAACAGTGAGATTTGGGGTTTAACGCTGGGAATTTAGTGATTTATCAAGTGTGGAGTGACTGGAGTAATACTGAGGTGCCCTCTGATAATACTAGTTATTTATTGTTATTTTTTTGAGAGTTATATGGGGGAGATGGGGGAAAACGTCAAAATTGCTGTAGGTCAGCTGAAGTATTTTGAACCATTTTTCTTTCTTCGTTAACTTGAAGGCGGTTCCTAAAAAGCAGTTTTGAATTGAAAGATTTAAAGGTTTCATTTTATGTGGTTGAAGAGAGCCGTTCTTTGGATTTTATGGTACTTTTTTCCTAAATAATCCAGTTGCATCCATGTTTCAGCAATATCCTAAGCAGCTCTGTGCTGCCCCAGCTTCCTGTACTCACCTGCACTGTGCTGGTTTTGGCTTCTGTGCGGTGGTGAGATGTGGTCAGCTGGGCAGGGGAGCTCTTCCAGATGGAAAAATAACCAAAAAAGCTGTTTTGCGTGTAGCCGGGTGATTTTACTGCAGGATCTGGTTCCTCGTATGGCTGCACAAGTGCCTGGCTGCACGATGTAGGGTTTGATAAGTTTCATGCTTGTAGGACTGCGAAGGTTGGATGTGGTCAAAGGTTGGACATGATGCTTAGGTACATGGTCTAGTGGGTGACAGTGGTGGTAGGGGGATGGTTGGACCAGGTGATCTTGGAGGGCTTTTCCAACCTTAGTGATTCTGTGAAGGATCAGTGTGAAAGGACATGGGTGTGAATACGCACTGATGTTGCCAAATCTTTTTTTTTTTTTTTTATGCATGGTGGCAGTGATCTCTACTGCGATATTTTAAAAGTTCCAGTGAGTTTTCTATAGTACTAATGAACTTAAGTATTAGGTACCAGTAATTTTTTTTTTTTTGAATAGTCATGCGATTTGTTACTTTTTTTTTAACCTAGGCTCATGCAAATTTACATTTATAAGGTCATAGTACCTAGCACGGAATAAACCCAGCAACAATGTTAAAATGTAGGGATTCTGGGTAGTCTTAACATTTTGTTTAAGTTCCTAGATTAATCAAGAGTTTGTTTGTAGAGGGAATAAAGTTGTTCATATGCTTTTTGTTCTGAAGAAGCCATAAATAGCCAAGGGTTGTAAATAAGGGCTTTAGCCCTACTTGAAGAACCAAAAGTACATTTAATATGTTCTTAACGTACTCAGTTTGCACATAATTAGGCCTAGACAGTTGTAAATAATGTTTTTTTTTTTTTTTTAATGTAGGCTTACAAAATTCAACTGCGGAGCCTGTTCATAACTTCAGATGTGTTTATTTATTTGTTTATTTATTTACCTTTCTGTATTATCTAGCAAAATTCAGAAACTCTTCAGCACTAGCAGTGTGCTGTCTACAGAGAAGGACAAATCGACCACTTCCACAGGCAGCACCAATGAAGTGGCATCAAAGAGTCCGGAGGGTGCAGCAGAAACACCAAAGCAGAAGTTGTTGAACATCATTGGTAACATGAAAGTAGAAGTGACCACCAAGAAGAAATTTCAACAGCTAAAAACGCAAGAGATCAAGAAGCAAGCCACAGACAAGCTGGAAGGCCTGGACAGTAGTAGCACGTTTCAAGGACCTGCAGAAGACGCCCAGCGGTAAAGTATAACATATGCGCTTCTTAACCAATGTTCTTTTCTTTTTTTTCAGATTGTTTTTGTTGTTATCTAGGACAAAATAAAGCATCAGCTGGTGTTACCAAACACAGAAAAGAACCTTGTGAAGGAACATAGCATACAATTGCAGCTTGTGGTAAATTGTAGAATGGTTTGGGTTGGAAGAGACCTTAAAGATCACGTAGTTCCAACCCCCTGCCATGGGCAGGGACACCTTCCACTAGACCAGGTTGCCCAAAGCCCCATCCATAACTGCCATTTCTGTATTGTCATTTTTTATTATATTTAGGCTTTAATGCTTTTATATTCCATATCTGTTGTGTCTCTTGACAGAAGCAAACCTTTGAATCGGGAACTGGTGGAAGCTGTTTCTGCAGTCGCATCTTCCTTACCACGCAGCAAGGAACAGACAGAATCAGAACTACTTGCACAACTAAGAAGACATGAAGAAACCACAGATAAACAGAGAAAGGGGGGAACTATTAACATACGGTCTGTATACTGAACGCTGTTCTCAGTCATACTTGAAGTTTTGATTTGGCATCGTCATCTTGAAGGTGGCTGGATTCTGTGTTGGAAAGATGGCCCTAAAAGACAGGTTGTCCTTGGAATTAATGAATAATGGGGTTATCATTGGTCTCGTTTACTCCATAAATTTTGGCAGAAATTGAACTGTTTTCCTGTGCAGGATCATTATTTAATTATTTTCTTGGATAGACTAGTGAAATAAGGGCTTCTTTCTTCTTCTTCTTCTTTTTTTTTTCTTTTCTTTTTAGTTTCAGAAATTTTCACGTAATGGAGGGACTTGTAGACGTTTCAGACGCTCTGTCTGGACCGGTGAATTTTCATGACAGCTCTGAAGAACTGAGCTGACCTAGAGCAACTCTATTTATAGCCCCACCCTTCCTTTCAAAACTTTCCAGTCAACCCAAGAAACTCATCTCTTGGCTCCAGTCCGTTTCCAGTGTGGGTTTCAAACAGATGAGAAACATTTGTTTGGAAATTGAAACAGTTGTGCATATTGCTCTTCTTTTGGACGACAGCTAAACACAGACTGTTTTTTTCGGCTAGTATTCAGATAATTACTCAGAAAATAAGGCATTAAATCCAGATGAAATGCTGAACTAAACAGAAAGCTGTATCTTCAGCAAAATAAGAATGCGAAGCCTTTATTTATGGCTCTTTGCAGCGTGAGCTGCAAGAATGGTTATTAGCTTAGGTTGAATTTATTCTGTGGAAATGAATTTGTCCCAAACCAGGATTTAAGTTTGGACCACGTAGGTTGTTATAGGGATTTGTAAGGGATTTGTTTGTGCTTTGTGTGTTTATCAATGAACTGCAAGCAGAGTGGCCAACAAACTAATGATGTTTGCTGCGGATGTCTGCGTTTTAAGGGAGTGAAAACTGAGGAAGAATACAACAGATGGTTGCAAATAGATCGAGTAATTGGGAAGCACAATGCTCAGTGAAAAACTCGCTTAAACAAAGTGTGTGTTCTTCAGGGGTTGTCAAAGAAAAAGGGAGAAGCTTTGCAAGTTTCCCTTTTAGCCTGAATTCAGGATTTTTCCACCAACGGTTGTTGTGGAGAGCAGAGTGAAATTCTCTCCAAGCATGTGAAGTCCGTGCTGTTACGTTGAAGTACGTTTTTAGGTAATATACACAGGCATCTCCAAAGGCTGCGTGTGTGCTGTTTTCATAACCTCCTCTCAGTCTGAATATGAGAGACCTTGAGAACTTGACAGAAGTTTCTCCCTCCACAGGCTTTTGGAGCCAAACTGAATAGCTTTGAAGGTTAAAGATCTGAATGCTTTACGTAAAATCTACGCGTTTCTGCATTCTTCTTGGTTTTGTTCAGTATTACCAAAAAATGTGAGACGCTTCCTAATATAAGAATAACAAATGAGGAGTGCTTTGTATAAGGAACATATTCATTACACTGGTCATTAGCAGTGAGGTTATTCCATATCTGTCCCTGGGGTTTTTGGAAGAGTAGAGTACACAACTGCCTTAATAATGGTATAGTCTGTGGGTGGTCAGCTTCAGTGTAATTACAGCAGCAGTTCCAGAGAAGATGTTGGAGGGTCATGCTGTTACTGACCAAGCTAATACGTGCGGTGGCTAACCTCATGTGCACCTGCACCTCTTTCTTAAGATACACACGCTCTAAATTTGGTGGTTTTGCTTCCTGGCAGTGAGGTCTCTCTCTAACCACCCATTGCGCTTATCCTGAAGGACCTAACGCAGCTGCGGCTGCTGTGGAAAAATGAAAGCGTCCGAGGAAGTTACAGTCTAAGCAGAGAGGCTTTGTGCTGTTAAATTCTGAAGAAATTTAAAAGCTGAAGTCCCTGCCTTGTGCGGCTCTATGCAGTTGGTAGAGGTGGTAAGATGTTAAGATGGTTAACATCTTGTGGATGGATTGCTTTGGGTAGAAAAACGCAGACATTCAAATGCCACTATGGTTACAAAAATTTCCTTTTGCACACAGCCTTTTAGTTGGTGAGGAATGTCATGATGGGCTTGCAGTGCTTTGAGTTGGCACTTTCTTTGACTCCCTGAGCCAGCTTTGTGAACTAGCTCGTTTCCACCTTGAAAAATATCTTATTTTTTTTTAACATACGCTGAAAAGTCAGGTTTTTTCCTTAGTTGTTGGGTAATGCTTTGAAACTAGCAGTGGTGGATGGGTTGTCTAGAAAGATAAATAAATCTTGCTGATTGTCATGACTGAAAACTTGGCTAACAGCAACATTTCCTAGCTGGAATCTGAGATTAATTTGGTACTTTTGGCTTTCTGGTCAGTATTAAAAATGTTGATTTAAAAGGTCCAGTAGCCCTCAGTCTTGCTTGGGCATGACTTCATTTTCCAAAAGTACCTCTCTCCACACAAAGCACACAAAATGCCTTTAAAATATTAGAAAGCAATTGCTTTTTTTTTTTTTTCCAAATAAGAATTATCACAAAATAATCATGTCTGTATAAAAAGAGAATAATGGCTGCTGATCTTTTCATAAAGCTTTTGTATTCAATATAATTAAATTATAAAAGCCAATATATATTCCTTTTATTTAAAAAAATTTAAAGATGAGATATCATCATAAGTGTTAGAACCAAATAATGCTCAATGGCAAAAAAAAAAAAAGAGACCTCTATTGCCATTTTTGAGAGTATCAAATATATATTTTGTAAATCTTTTGATTTGTACTATTTCTTTTCCAGTATTGTGGCCTGACCTCCAGAGGTCACTGTTGTACACAGCTGTCTCTCTGCCTTGTTTTGTAGCCGTCCCGAGGACAGCCTGTTCACAAGGAGGGGAAAATATTAATGACACAGGAATTTATTTATTTTGGTGTGGAATGAAGTTTCACGCAGTGGAAATTACAACAGCTCTATACCAAAATAAAACCAATGGCAACGCAAGTTGAAATTTCAGCTCCTGTTTTGGGTAAAAAAAAAAAAAAAAAGATAAGTAATTTGGAGCTTAAGTCTAAAATATATCTCGAGCTTCCTGGATCTTTGTTTTTAGGGTCATAATTAACAGTTGGTAAGCAGGATGGAGAGAGGACCTGTGTTTGTTATAAAGGCTCAGCCTCATCCCATCTCTGGAAAGCAGAGAGATCCGGGAACTTAGGTTCTTAGCCTCATCGTGGGGCTTGAGGTTTTATCATGCAACATCCAACCACTGTAGATACTTTGGGGCTGGAATATGAATTTATAACCTGCTGTTTTTCATTATAGAAGGCAATGAAAATGTCTTTGTGGTTTTATTTTTAGGGAACGGAGGGGTGCTATTAATTACGGAGTGATGAATATTGCTGCCAATAATGCGCCTGTACCAGGGCTGGGGTGACATTGGGACTTTCTGATGAGCAATCCGATGCCGTCGACTGTATGTGCTAATAGATGGGTGGCATAGCGTGTCCAGAAGGATGACCCCCCATGCAAAACCCCAACTAAATCGAGTTCTGTCATGAGGAGAGCTTCTTGGAAGAAGCCTGATCCCCCCCATAGCACAGGAACAGCACAGCCGAGTCGAGCTGTTGGGCTGGGCCCCGTGGGGCTGACCTTAGGATTTACATTTGCCTGACCCTTGGAAGCGTGTCGGGACGCTGGCCTTACACCAGCTCGCTGCTGCCAGCAGGCACTACGGAGGGCAATTTGTAGTGTGAGAGGCGCAAGTCATCAGAGGTGGTTTTTCCTTTAAGATTAAAATGAAGTGATTTAAAGCTTATTTTTGGATGCCTGTCTTTCAGAGCAGGTACTTGAAGAGCTGTGCTACTCTTGTTCTGCCATTCAAAACCACATCTAACGCTGAAGACAAAGCCTTATTGCGTTGCTGTGGCAATTAGCTTTTACAATTTTGGAGAAGTATTTCTTGCTAATAAAATCCCTTTTAACTTAAGATATCAAAAGCATAGTTTGAATTAATAAAGCTTTTCATAAAATGGATACACAGTGTTTTTTACTCGGCCTGTTTTTGTTTTTTGAGACCACCTTGATGTCTTCAAACTTGAGCACTGCAGTTCTGGATGTCTGCACGTTATCGGAAGCAGTTAGGAAAGGAGGAATAACCACCTCGGTCTTTACCAACCCACAGACACAACATTTAAGGGGGCAGGCAGTCTGTGTGTTTCATCCCTTACGTTCAGAACAAGTGCTGCAAAGTGCACTGGAAAAGATAGGAGCGTTAGTTCTTCCTGCGTGATTTTGGCTACAGAATTGTGAAGGAAGATGTGGCCTGGTAGTGCTGTAACATGATTATGCAATGCAACAGATTGCAGTGGATCAGGAAAGGTGACCTACTTATTAGGGTGGCATGATTGACCTGTGTCAGCTGATGTGTGAAGGCAAGCTTCTTTTCAGGCTGCAGCAGCACAGCTCTGTCCCTGGGCAGAGTTGACTCCTCTCCAAAAGAATCGGTTATTTTTACTTCCTTATTTCAGGATATTCCTTGTATCCAGAGAAGTTTCTCTTGTACTTAAGCAAAACCTACCTAATACACTCTGTGAATATGGGTGTGCAGATAAATGATAATTTTCTTCTAATTGGAAATGAATAAGTTTCAAAGAAAGCCCTCACTGTAGGCTAAAATAGCACTTTTCACTTAGAATATAACAACTGAGATAGTTTTAAAGAGTAAGACTTAAGTATATGATGAGTTAAAAATAGATGTATTTGGTGAGGAATGTATAATTATGAAACCTATGGAAAGTAGATTTTCTGATTGATACGTGTGACAAGCTTCATTCCCGTGTCAGTTTGTTGACTTTTTACTTTTACATTTTTAATTCCAGCAATGTTATTTCAGAAATGTCAATTAAAAGGCAGTCACCAGCTCAGAGAGGTGTGATGATATCCAATCGCATTTCCTTGGCGATGGAGGAGGATGGGCAAAGACTCAAGCCTGAGAGACTCTCATCTCGCTCTTTTGACTCAAGAAGGTATTTTTTGTTGTGTTGTCTTCCATTGCCCAGAGGAGGAGTGTGCAAAAAATTACTAATGAGGAATATTTTAAATGTAGTCCCATGTATTCACGGTACCATGATGCTTCAAGTTTTAAAGGAAATTTAAAATTATTTTGCAAGAAGTGCTGTTAACATTGAAATCAACTTCTGTGAGAACACATTGGTTAATGTTAACAAGGTAATCAACATATTAATGCCTTTCTGATACTAGATTTTAATTTCGTTAAAAAATGCGTGGTGCTGAAAGGTAATTGCATTTCTGTTTTAACCAGTTTAAATAATTCTCACGTACAATATAATTTTATATCGCTTTGCTAACTTTTTGTGAAATGGGTGCTTTGAAGTCTTACTTTCATCTAATGGAAAACTGTGATAAATGTTCTGTTCAGAAAAAAAGTGTGCTCTGTTGGGGTTTTAAAGAGATTTTGAGTGTTTCTATTTATTTATTTATTTATTTACCTTGATTGCCCATGATATTATAACTGTCTGTAAAATGGACTTCATAATTTACATGGTGATTTCAGGCTACTTCATAAAGTTCTCCTGCCACTGTTTTTACCTGGCACGTCTATTTCTTCATTCATTAAGGAGTGCTTTTTACTCCTATAAGCTGTGCTTTCATGCCTGCGTTCTTTTAATTTTCCCGTGGCAGCTCATGATCACGTTCCTTCTCAGTGTCTTCTTTCTCTTGCGGTTCTGTTTTTAGTGAGATTAACTTTAATCATGAACGTGCAAATTGACACCTTTTTCTTGGGGTTAGAGGCTGGAAGCTGAGGGAATAATTTGTGTTTAGGGTGGATAATCCTGAAGAAAGAATTTGCATAACTAAGAAAAAAAAAAAGCATAAAGTTGTAGGTGCGAAGATGTACAGCAATCTGCCCTTTTTGGCTGAGACATCTAGTTCAGTATTTCATAAACAGAGAATTATGACTTCCCACAAGGAACTAGTTGGAGCTTATGCACTGAGCCATGCAGAACGTGCAAAAACCTCAAAGTGTGTGTGGCCAGTTGTTAGAATCACTTTGCCTGCTTGCTGAGATGTTTCTGCCTAACTTCCTTTTTCTTGAGCTACCAAACCGTTAAGGTATGTTAGAAGGTGTGCAGTATGTCCTGGGACTTGTTGTTATAAGACCAGGAACATCCTTCTGTGATGTAAAGAGCAAGAGGTGCTGCTTTTGTTGGAAGCTGAAAGAAGGAAGTGGAACGAGGTTATAGACCAAGCCCTTGGTAGCTTAGATATTTCTGCTCTGGGATTTTCATTCATTCCATTCATTCTGCTATGAACTGCTTAAGGAGCAAGGGGACAGCCCTCATTATCAGTTGCTGAATAATAGCTCCATAGATAGATATTTTTAATCCAGGGATAATTATCAGACAGGGTTGGTAGTCAGGTGAAAGTCATTTTGTTATTAAGCTGTGATTCTTGACTGACTGAGAAATAGTTGAGATTTAAGGTGTTGGATTAAAAGATTTTCCAAGTTTGAAAGAATAGAAATAATATGATCTGTAAGTATATGCTGAAAGCTTGAACTACTACGTGTTCACACAGTGTATATTGTATCTTTGATAAGATTTTCATTTATTAATATACTGCATAGTAAAGCAGATTTCACTCATATTTGAGAAATTTATTATATTTATGGTATCTGAGGAGCCATCTCACCTTCGGAACAATACTTTAAAAAAAAATCTTAAAAAGATTTTTTAACATCTCTGAAATGAACAAGCTGGTGGCAGTTTCACTCCCAAGTTTCCTTCTGCATCTCTGAAATTCTGGCAGGTGTACTTATCTATTGATAATATGCAAAGAACGGGTTAGGAAGAAGATGTTTAAATGGAATTAGTGCGTTTCAATGAACGGGATGATGTTGCTTTATAGTAATTTGAACTAGTCATTTTAAAACAAATGTTCTTCCAAGCCATGCTTGTATCTTCAGCCAATGTTTTTGGGAGTTACACACAGATAGGAAAATATAATCCTAAATCAACATTCTTTCAAGGCTGTGTAATTAGATTGCTCTATGCTGGAATAGATCCAGGGTAGTTACATCAGTAAAATGTAATATGACAAGAGCAGGTTTGCAAGAAGTAGTTGTGGCCATCAGAAATCAGCAGTAAAAACAGAGAGGTGAAATTTTTATGGTCAAGAAAGGCAGGTGTTGCCAAGGTAGCAATAAATATGTGTTAACATAAAGTAGGAACTATTAGAATCTCAGTGGAGGTCTGCACTAATAAAGGAGATCGCGTGATTAAAAGGATCATTTGTTCTGAAGTTCAGTGTTTTACAGTATAGGCATTGTTTTCTCTTTGTTTCCATTTGTAGAAGAATTTATTTTGATTAATTGTTGAACCCTTGGAATTTTTGACCTTATTTTTTAGTATAGGCTAATGCTGGAGATAAATACGTTTAAAAATAGATGGTCAGAATAAAATATTTTTATACTTGGAAAGGAGAGCACCAGGGTGATGCTATTTAGAATATATCATACAGCCAGGTTTTGTGTGTTTGCCATGTGGCACGAGAGGTGGCTGTGTAATCTTCCAAAAAGGCTGTTTATGTCAGAAAGCAGGAATTGTATCATTACGCTGTTGCCTTTTCTCTTCCTGAATTGTGCAATATTATTTACAGGAAAAAAAAAAACAAATCACCAAATCTCCTTTTTAGTTGCAACTTTGTGAAATTGTTTAAGGACTGTAGTTTGATACTGTTTAACTTCATTCAGATTTGTAAATATTTAAGTGAAAAATGACTGCGAATATAATTGATTTATGCTCATTCTTTCACATAGAAATGTTCTGGGAAGCTCTGTTACAGAGTAATAATCCAATCATAAACACTGTGGTTAAAAGCCTGAGGATTTAAAGAGAGTCACTATCTCTCTCTCTCTCTTTTTTTTTTTTTCCTCCAGAGATCTGTTAGATCATAAGAATATTTTGTGCTTTTAAATTTTGTATCTGGCAGTGTTGTGAAGTGTTGCGAAATACTAAATATCGTTTTTCTCTTTTGTTTATAGAAGTCTTAGAGAAGGAAAGAGGCTTAATATATTCACTAAGGCTCCTCCAGAAACGGAAAGCGCGCTGAAAACAGGTTAGTGGAAATTCAATAATGAAAAAGCCAATGAAGCCAAGTTCTGAATTTTTAGAATATCAAGGGATTCACTGTTGTGAAAGAGACTCATGACCTGTTAACTTCCTGCTTTCAGACCTGTAAAAAATATACTTTAATGGAACTCTGCTTTTTAATGAACAAAACTTCCACACAGGGTCACACGTTGGTGTTTTCTGTATTAATTAGAACATTCTCTTACTGAACTTTGAAGGGTAAAACCAACTCTTTGTCACTGTGATTGCTTTGGAGAGCCTTAAACCAGTCTGGAGAACAGGTATGTGGGCTCCGTTGGTGTGTTCGTTCATTTTGCAAACTTCTTGAATTCATTTAATGGCAAAGAAACACAAGGCTGTGGTGTCAGGGAAACAAGCTAGCTCTACAGGTGGCTGTGCCAAAGCAGTGTGGAAACAAACTCTACTGTAAGCCTGGTTGCTTTGTGGGCTTCTTTCATCTGGTGTTACGTGGGTTGCTTAAAAGATCCTGTAGCGCCCAACAAACAACACCTTGCTTTACCTACTGTGGCTAGTGTTTCACACATGAATACTTAAAATCCACACCAAATCTCCTGTGAGATTAAACTAAAAGAAGACTGGTGAAATGGATATGACCCACCTCCGTATATCTCTGCAGGAAGAGTCTCAGTTGCCACATCAGGGGGATGGATTTCACACGTGAAGTATGACTCAGCTTTAACACAGACTGGGTTTTGGCTAAGGGTGTGTGATTATGGGCAAGAAATTTAAAGTCTCTCCCTCACTTTTGCCTTCTGAACAATGAAACTGCATTCCTACACTAATCTCTGGTACGCTAATTGCTCTAAACTATCCTGAGATGCTTTGGAAAAATGCTTTATTGCAGTGTAATGACTTAGAACTGTATAGAAAGCTAACACGTGCAAAAGAAATAGCATTCTTCCTCTCTGGTAGCTTAGAAAATGGAACTCTTTTTTTTTTCTTTTTTTTTTTCTTCTGTTTCAAGAGTAAGATTATTAATTTTTGTCAGCTTCCAGCTTAGTAGTTTTCTCTCTCTCTTTTTTTTTTTTTTTTTTTTTTTTTTGATTTGAAACTACAGGGAGAAACTAATTGGTTTATTTGATTTCTCTAGGAAAATGTCACATGGGGCTATTTGCCTATTTTCAAGCAGCTGTGAGCTTTCTGAGTGTAGCCACCTCTGTGGTGGACTACGAAAGTTGCTTATTAAAATGGAATTCAGTTTGCTGTTTTTTTTAACGCAGTCAACTTCCTTAAAAATCTGTCTCTATTTCAGATAAAACCACAGTGAATGCTGCAGGATTTGGGTTTTTGTTGTTGTTGTTTTTTGTTTGTTTTATTTTAGTTATCCAGACCAAAGTGGTACTCAAGTAATTGATATTTGAGTTGAAACAAATTTACTGAGGTCAAATGATGAGAGCTTAATCTCTCTTTTTTGCATGGCACAGTGTAGACATGCTGGCACGTGGTCGTCACACCAAATAAAAAGTGAAGATACAAAATTTTTGCATGGTCCAGTTCTGTTAGAAACGGTGTAAGAGAGCAATGGGACTTTATTGGCTTTATAAGTAGATAGAAAGAAATAAGGTTCTTTCAGCTTTTTTATGTGGCATTTCCCTGTTTTATTCCAGGTAGCCTTGAGGAAATCTACCATATATTCTAAGCCAGAAAGCTTATTAAATGGCTTACTGACTAAGCCTGACAAACTCCCTCCCCCAAAAAAGAAGCCTTAATCTCAGGAAATACCAGCATGATACATGATACCTTGATTCATCTGCTTTCACTTTTCTTGGCTCGTGTTAGCTGAGATCATGAGTTAAAATATTATTTATAAATGACAGAGAAGCAAGCTCTGTGTTACATAATGAATATTTATTTGGAAAACGTGAATGTTAATGAAGTAAATTGGCATCCTGAAAAAATAGTTCATAACTGTTAGTGTAAAATCTCAGTATTATTTTCAGTTGCACAGAGGTGAAAATACCATTTATTTATGACCTTTACTGCAAGCTTGAGAACATAAGTTTCATCTCTCCTCTATTAGAAGATTTATTAGCAACACATTGTTAGAAGGTATTATTTAAGATGTGGACAATAATTTAATTCTGGTATCATTTTCTCATGTTGTCTTTTATCTGTTTATTCCTGCCTCCAGCCCTCAAATCAAAGTAGGCAGCTGGGGAATATAGTTCTGCAATTTTCCCTGCTAAGTAAGAAGTAATTTGAAAAAGTATCTTCTGATTTGATGCAAAAAATGAAAACGCTTTCCAGCATACAAAAATACTGTTTGCACTTTGAATGTTTTCTTAAAAGGAGAGGGAAGATTTTTATTTTTTTAAAATATGAGTTGTAAGCCACGGAGCCAAAAATGAAATTATGTCTTCGTTTCAAATACTTAAGAGTAGTAAAATCATAACTGATTGGCCATAATCCACTTCAAATGGACTGTAACACTTGAATTCACACCAAAATCTCTGTCCTGGGGAGATTAGGGTGAATTGGTAACGGGAAGACAAGAAAACAGAGGGGAGCAGGACTTAGGCCAGCTCATGAAACAGCACCCCAAGGCACTCCCAGCTGTTCCTCCCTGTCCTGTGGTAACAGCTTGTTCCCTTTGTGTTCCCTTCGTTTCAGGGATGCGGTTCAGTCTGGGCTCATAACCAGTTCTCCGAGGGTGGAGGGGCAGGAACTCCCTGAGAGTGACTGCTGCCATGTGAATGCACTTGGATTTTAAAAATACACTCGGATTTATTTAGCAGGTTAGATACATCCCTAAAGGTGCTGTTGGACTGACAGAAAAATAGGACATCAGGATTTCTCAAGCCCAGGAAACAGAAATCAGGCCTCCTAGGGTGGTTGGGGAAGGGGTTGCCATCATTTATAGATTTAAAGTTGTCTTCCTGAAGGAGAGTGGAGTTGAGAAGTACCTGAGCACTGCTGTAGTAAGCAAGGTTGCTGTAGCAGAATGCACCAGTCAGGTTCAGAATTTGTTATATATACAAGCTGGAAGACAGAAAGAGAAGAAAAAAAAAGTGAAAAAATCTTACTCTGGGTGAGGAGCCTAAAAATATACTGTCCTTTACTGGTTCAGAATTGTTTTCTTAGATGTTTCCTAGTTCAATGAAATTTCATTTCAACAGACAATTCTCACACAAAAAAAGTGATGCTGGCCTCTAAGGTAGAAAAATTTGCATAACTGAAAGCACTGGTCTCTGGAAAGGTTAAGGCTAAAGGATATACATTTTGCTAGCCAACGAGAAATTTTTGGCGTGCTGATAGATCTTTAAAAAATTTTTGTGTTCTAGTATCTTCACCAACGATTTGGGATCTGGAATTTGCAAAGGAGATTGCAGCAGTGACTGACCAGCCTCCCCGAAATGGTTTTGAGGAGATGATCCAGTGGACAAAAGAGGGAATACTGTGGGAGTTTCCAATTGACAATGAAGCAGGTATGGGCAGCGTTAACTTTTAATATTTGTCTGTATTTATCATTTTGGGGAATTAGTGTGTGTTCTGAGACTTTGACTGTTTTAACACAGTGTTTCGGATGATGAATCATGCATGTGATAGTAAACAAATGCAGCTTTCGAACGGTTCCAAGTCGGAGATTCTTCAGCTGAACTCATTCTGGCACTCCTCAGGTGAAGTCCTGCAGGTGGTTTGGCTGATCTGAGGGCTGCCTGCTGCCAGTGCCGGGAGTTCTCCCTCCCTCCCTCCCTGTCCTGGTGCTTTCAACACCAGAGGGCTATTCAAGTCTGTTACGTAATACCTTTTACTATGAAAAAGAAGCTTCTAGCAGAGGAAGGAGACTCTCAAGACTGCCGTGGGTTTTATAATGCTTATTCTGTTCTTCAGTGCGGTTCTCGGACACGGCGACTAGCCAAAGCCTAGTCAGCTGTTTGCCAGCTCCGTATCAGTACTGGCCGAGTGCTAAACAGTCATCTGCTCTCTGGTTTATCAGTTTCATAGGAAAAAACAGTCTAAATATTCACTCATTCTGGGCATCTATCTTAACTAGATATCTTTGTGCGTTGTATTTGCTCCTATTTCCATTCATTAAAAAAAAAAAAATCCTATTTCCATTTATTAAAAAAACCCCAACCACCACCACTAAGTAAACAAACAAAAAAAGCCACCTCCCTGAAGTAAAGCCAGCAGAGAAAAGAGAGCACGTTAAGGAAGGACTACAGAAAGCATGTGTACGCTTCAGGAATGGGGGTTTCATAATTTCAGGGAGAGATTGAGTGGTTTCTTTCTTTATTTTTTTAAAAAAGACATCAAACAGAACTACTTGAGAGTGATTCAGTCACTGAAAGCAAAACAGGTTAGTATCTGAAGCTGGGAGTCTTTGAAAATCTGTCCTGTGCTGAATTGCAAATTGAATAATGTGCTTCATTGTCTCTTCGTATTTATGCTCATCCTATTTTGGCAGTTTCTTCACAGAATTTAATCGCTGCTCCCAGAATCGATCTGTCCCGTCATGTAGAAGTCCAAGTATATTCCAGTCGTGTTTTTGCAAGCTGAAAACCGCTGCGGCCGATGGTTTTTCTGTTGTTGTAATGTGGCTGGAACCCTGCTGTCTGGGGCCCTCAGCGGACCGGGCGGCTTTGGCGGCCGCTGGTTTGGAGCAGCGTGGCCGGAACCGTGCTGTCTGGGCTGGGATGGCACGCGGACAAAGAGCCTTCACAGATAGTTAGACAGGAATCTTTACTGAGTTGTCCACAAAGACCGGTCATGTGGAAAATGCCGGCGGAGCGTTCCGAAATCTATCACCTCTCAGGTTGAAATATCAAGGCAGTGAATTGGGTTCGATCAAGCTGCCAGCTCTGTCCTGGCGCAGGCTGGTACTCAGACCAGCTACGTCCAAGTACAGTCGAAAACTTGAGAACCTCCTTCCAGTTATTTCCACACACCGCACCGCCAGTGGCTCTGCAGAAGAAAGATGCCCCTTCCCACCGTTAGCTCTGCAGTTTGGTAGCAGTGAGCTCCCTCGATAGGAGGATGTTACCTCAGCTTGTTCTCCATCAAGAAATGTGTGATTATTTTTTTTTTCTTTTATGCAGAAGCAAGGGGCTCTGAAAACGTCTCTGTAATTAAATTTTCTGTTGAGAAAGCTTGTGTGTTCAACTTCTAGCGTTATGAAAGCCTTTAAAGTTTTAAATGAAATATGAAAAATAAGGAAGACAGCTTATAACTGCTTTTCTTGGCTTCAGAGCATCTCCAGTGTTCTCGTCTGAGTGCTTTACCAAGACACTGTGCTGAGCTTTGAGGCATCAGGGCAGGGTCATGATGTTTAAAACTTGTCTGGCCCTAATAGGAACATCTGAAGACGTGGCTAGACTTACTGGCTTGCTGCAGCAGCCAGTAAGTCTTCCCCCTTGCCCTGTTGTCAGCTCCTGCCTGCGTTTCTTTCCCTTTTCTGATACAGTTGAAGTCACTGTTAGGCAGCAAACTATCTTTTTTTTTTTTTTTTCTTTCCTTTTCTCCTGCCTCTGATTAATTTTTACCAGATTAGCAAACCAGTAGCATGGCTTGCATAACATCATTCTCGCTCCTCCTCCTGTCTGGTTGCCTCTTCTGCTTCTAGCAGGGTTAGCTCCACTCCGTCATTTGCCGTGGCAAAAAGTTGGGGAAGAAGTTGATTTCTGACCTTTTAAAATGATGCCTGTGTATTCATGCCTCGATGACTCAAATCCTGAGGAGTGCAGTGGTTAGGAGGGCCAGCACGTGTTATTGGTGCTGCTTTGCTTTAGCAACCCATCCTGAGGAACAAATGCTGCTGGTACGCCAGAGATAGTTATAGCATAAGCAATAGCTGTATTGGAAGTCGTAGAAAATTACTGCCTCTTGCCTCTGATGGCTTTTGTAGGCAAAAGATTGCCAGGTCCTGCTCTGTCTGTTCTGCTGAGATGCTTTTCCCAGCGTTGGGGCAGTTTACCAAGAGAGGTGGCAAATGTTACGCAGTCATTTTAGGGGAAGGGATTGTTTTGCTTATTTTTGGTCTGTTCTAGGGGCCTACTGTCAGGGCATGATTTATCTTGCTCAGAAAATACTTGGTCCTCTATTTACTGAGAATTTGTCATCCAGACACCCTATAAGAGTAGACACCCTATAAAACACCCTATTTGCATTTGAGATGTTGCCTTTAAGGGAAGGCTGACCCTTTGGAAGGGTTAATGTGTTAGCTAAAGAAATTTTTCTAGACTTTCTCTTCTGCAGTACACATGGAATTGGAAATAGGAGGTTGAGAGTGACTTTTTGCTTTGAAATTGATAAAGAAAATCCTCTGCTTTAGGCTCCCACCATGCACGTCCTTTCAAATGAGGTTTCTGAGGACAGCTGAAGAGAGGGTGAGGGACAGGCTTGTTCGTCCCCTGCAGCAGGAGGTGTGACTTGCTGGGAGTGGGGCAGTCATGCGAAAGTATCTCAGCTAATCAGTTCCCACCAGAGGTCTCGTCCTCTGATGCTTTGGGCAGTTGTGGTCTCTTTGTGATGCATGCTTTACTTTTCTGAGGACTGAAACATGTGGTCTAGCTGAAGTATTTGGACTTAGCACTTCATCCCCAAACCATGTATCATGTCTTTGACAAATGAGAGATCACAACAGATGATGTAATGTTCCTCCTGACCTGAATTTTTGTGTGAGGCTATAAACGATTTAATTTCCTTTAGATTAGAGATGAAAATTGGAGAAACTATTAACTAGACATACTCTCTTCCTCTACCCTTTATGTCCAAAAGAAGAGCATCAGAAGAGCCCACACTTACTGGCAGCATTATTCAGATTCTTTCAGCAGTGGGTTCATTGGTTTATTTCTCTTGGATTTTTGTGACCAACAGAAGCATGAAATCTGGAAAGGATGGTAGCTTGTGAACGCAACCATCAGCATCTAGGTACGGGGAGATTCCACCTCCCTGGGCTGGGGGAAGGTCAGTGTGGGTGGCATGGTAAAAAGATCATCTCTGTGCTTCTCTAAGTAGATGTAGCTTTTCAAGCATCTTAGAAATACAAGTTCTGAAGCTGCTGTGATCTTTTTTTATTTCTTTTAACATATCAGAAACAGGAGAGAGCTTGTGGAAGAAAGAAATACACTTTCTCTTTCAAAGACGAAGAGGATGAGTGGCGTGTAGCTGGCACTGGTAGACACTGCACATATTTCTGGGAAAGATGTGCAGGGAAAAATAGATGCGTTTCCCAGCTCCTTCAGGCAGTGCACTACCTAATGGAGGAAAGACAGAATGCAAACTTAATGAATGCGATACACAGGTTGAGAGTCTTCTCCATCCCAGTATTATGCACCTAAAATTGAAGAAACTTTAACATATAAGGAAGCCTAGGACTGAGCTGGCTTCATTTTCTCATTTTTAATTCTGATGATTTAATGTTGGCAAATAACATATGATACCTTAGCTACTATAGGGGAAAAAATGTACATCAGTGGCATAGGCTTCCCATTTTTGTTGTGTGGAAGAGTTCATGTGCAATAGTTTTCTCTGATAAATTTTTACCCAAAGTTGCAAGTGTCATTTACAAATACGTAGCAGATTAGGATCAAGTAAAGATTTTCATACATCTCTAACAGAAGGAAAATGTTTCAATTGCAAATCCCATTTTTCTGTGTTTTTTTTTTTTTTTAATTTTTTATTTTATTAAATCTCAGGAACTGCAGAAGCAACCTTTTTTTCTTCTATATGAATGAATTTGTGCTCTAAGTCTTCTCCTGTATGCTAGCATCATCACATGAACATCTACAGCTGAAATCCACAGGATGGAGGACAAAAAACTGCCAGAGGATCTGAGCTATATTTGATTAGAGATCTACAATAATCCCCTGTTCTATGTTTCTGTGCAACTGAACGCTTTTGAATGCAACATTTTTTGCATTGGTCACTACTTACAAGTAGCAGCTGGTGTGATAGACAACATTTTTGCATCAGAATATGCTCACAGATTTGAAAAGCATTAGGAAAGCAGTTTCCCCTACCCATTTGGTAGCACTGGAGTGCTAAAACTGTGACTTGCAATGAACATGCAAGTTTTTTGTAACAGTTCTGTATCAGATACTTCAGGAAGTTGCCTCCTTCATTCAAGATGAGTTTGTATTCTTCAACCCTCTGTAGAATTACACGATCAATTCTTTTTAAAAATAGTTTATTAAAAGTGTTGAGAGTCTAAAAGGTGATACACCTTATGAATAAAGGTTTCATGTATTGAGCAAACTTTTTTTTTTTCAAGAAGATTGATTTTTGGCATCAGCCTTCAGCAGTGTTACTATTAGATATCCTTGTAAACGGGAGCACAAAGTGGAGATAATATGGTAGATGGATAGGATATATGCTGACGTTTTCTGTGTGGAGGGAGAAATTAACATCTTAGAATTCTGAAGTTTCTTACACTTCGTGGTTTGTTTAATGCAAAAGGATTAAACGGCACAGAACCATTAATTTTACTAATTAAAGGTTTATTTACAGGCTGTATTTTTTTATTTTGTTAAATTCACTGTTGTATTATGATAATGACTTTGTCATTTTGTGTTCCTTTTGGTAGGGATGGATGATGATGCTGAATTTCACGAACATATCTTTCTGGAGAAACACCTCAAAGACTTTCCCAAGGAAGGACCTATTCGCCACTTCATGGAACTTGTCATCTGCGGGCTTTCAAAAAACCCATACCTCAGTGTTAAACAGAAGATCGAACACATTGAGTGGTTTCGGAATTATTTTGACGAAAAGGAGGAATTTCTTCAAGAGATGTGAGACTTGGGAAAGTGCTTAACTTGACATGAAGAAAATGAAATGAACGAAATACTGTCGGTGCAAAGTAGTCATGTCACCGGAAAGTTGCATTTTAAATAAAAAAGATCATACTTTCATGTGTGTCCATGCTTATGCAGATCTTTTTTAGGAACAAAAGAAGGAACTGAAAAGTATAGATCTAATAGAACGTGCGTTTAAAATGTAGCTTATCAGAATCATCTTTTAAACTTGAAACTAATCTTCTGACCTTAGAATATATTAAGACTAATTCCAGTTCTTACTCACTTCCCATTTGATGTGTATCTTCACAGGTTTGTTCATCTTTTACGTTCTTGAAAACTTGAAATGCTTTCATAGCTCAAAAATCCTGACACAGCTTTAATTTTTAAAAGCTGTTACTGAGACAGTAACGTTTCATTTTGGTAGCTCATTATACACTGGTGTTTGGATGGTATTTGGAATACCATCTTTCATTAATCATCTTTATTGTTTCATTTAAAAAATATTGTTCATTGAATTCTTGCTTGTTTTCTCCCATTTACAACCATTACTTTGGTAGTTATTTGCCCTATCAATATGCTCCTGTCTTTGTTTTTCCCCTGTATTTCTTTGTAATCGATGCAGGAAGGAGGAAAGTTTGGAACAAAGGTAAAATACTGGCTTCACATGCAAACTATTTCAAATCAGAATTGCACCAAAGGAAAAAAAGTAAAAGCTGGCCTTTTTCTATGACTTAGAGTATTGTTGCTGTGTTATGCTAAGCTGTAGGATGTGAATTTGCTTGTCTGGGAAAGGATGAGACTGGGGTCGTGGAAGGGAGAAGCAGCTCTTTGATTTTTTTTTTTTTTTTTAACTGTAAGAGCAGCAAGGTTCAAATTTCTGTGGAAATCTTCAGAGGCTTCCTGGCTTTGGAATGGAGAAAGCAAGAATTATTTCAAAGTATTTCCATTCAGTCCTAGAATAGTTTTAATTTTCAGTTCAATGCCAAGTTACATTTTACTTAATAAATACCATCCTTCCTACATGCTAATGATGCTGGGAGCTGCCTGAAGAGACCCAGAAAGCCTGCATGCTGCTCTGCTTCAAGTCTTTTTCTAAAACCAAGGCACTGAATTCACCACAGGCTTTTAGAAACAGCCCATCTGTGTATTTTCTTTGCATCAGTCCAGGGTTTTGGTACGAAAGACAGGGCAGCCTCACAAGTTGTGCCCTCACTGGAAGAGGTTTGGGAGCTTTAGCTGTGTATGAAAGCCCTGAATTTTGCAGCACTGGGAGCAAGGTGAATGTTTTTGTTTAAACTGATTCGTTAGAAGGTCACTCCTTCGACAAGCTCTTAACAAGAGCTCTTGGTGCTTAGGATCTTTGGAAAGCTGTAGTAATGCCTACTTAGGTGCTTAAATATAGATTTGGGAGTTAATACTAGGCAACAGGATTTGAATAATCAGACCTAGCTGCATGGATGTACGTATGCTTATTGGGGCTGCTCAAAGCATGTTAGAGCCCAAGTGGCAGCAGTTTTATGTCCTTTTTTTTTTTTTTTTTTATTTTTTGAGGGGGGGGAAGGAGGGAAGGGTGTGCCCTTCTTGATAGTCCCAAAGGGGAAGGTTTGTAGGAATTTAAGGCATTGCTTACAGATTTGTCACTTAGAAGCCAGCATAAAAAATACCATTTTTCTCTCAGCCCAAAGGATAAAAGCTGGCTGCTGGCGTGTTCAGAACAGAGCTAGTGCTGGAGCCGTGGGTTCCCTCACTATAGTCTTTTGGGGATTTCTTACGATGGCTGCTTTTCCCTCCTTTGACTGGCTGGGTGGTGTTACGTGCAACTGAATGGATTCGGCATTAGGATCTGTCCAACACAAAACAGCATTTGTTACGTGCTGCAGTCAGACTTCCTTCTTTATGCGTGAAGCTGAGGTGATGTTAACGCGCTGCTAATGCCATACCTCAGCATGCCTCATACCCTGTACCGTACAGAGCTGTAGCTGCAATGGGTACGTAGTAGGAGAGCCGCTGGTTGAGTAGGGCTGGCTGAGCCACAGAAAAGTTGTGCCAGAGGTGCAATGGTGTGGTGGGGTTTTCTAGCGCAGTTTCAGAGGGTTTCTGCCCATCTCAGAGGAAATGCAGACACTGGCCATTATGGTTTGGTGTCGGTAGGGTTGTGACCAGACGCAAGCTGATGATCCCAGGTGCTGGCTGAGACGCGGTGCCTGGCTGAGCAGAGTGGATCACGAAAACTGTGTGTGTTGAAAACATGACAGCTTGTTCCCCTATGCGCCCGTTCCCAGCCCCAAACCAAACCCACACAGACACTGGGTCTGGTGAGCTTGCCTTTGGCCAGAAGATGAGGTGTGGTGGCAGGGTGGTGTAATTATTCTGGGTTGTGCGGTCGTTCCCTTCTCTATTTCAGTGTGGATACCAGAAGAAAACAAATCAAAAACTAAACCATGGGCTGAAGGTTAACAAAGCGGTTCAAGGCCTGGGATGTATTACCACCCTATTTCTGCCGTTCAGCTTCTTTATCTCTGCTTTCCAAGTGCTGATCTTGCCCTGCCCCCTCAGTGGCCTAATTGATTATTGTAATGAGCTTAAATTCAAAGCACATGGTTGCAACTTAGGGTTAGCTGTTTTTTTTTAGCTTGTACTTAGCTGGATGAAGTTTGCTGCTCTGGTTTTGGGGTAGCGTACTGAGTAGATACTCTGTGGTGGTTTTTGGTTTGTTTGCTTCGTTTTCACAGGAATATCAGGCGCTCCTTCTCCTGACAAGCCTTGCTTTGTTCAGAGCTTCAGACAAGGTTGTGCGGTGCTGTCTTCAGGGCACAAATGTGTGTTATCCCACGTGAGGTGCCTCTTGCTCTCAGCACCCCTCACTCTGCTAGGCGCTTATGCTCCTGGAGACAGACGTCTGCTTACGGTACGTGTGAGCCTGGCCACTTCACCTGTTGGGCTGGGAAAAACCAGGATTCTCAGGGCTGGTTCCTTGCCCAAAGGGAGTGGATGAAAGACCCACGAAGGGCTGAATTTCCTGCATTAACACGGTGGGTGTAGATGCCACCTGCTTTGCTCATATGCCAACCCAGCCCTTGTCTCTGTCATCTGATGGCACCCTCTGTCTTTTCCAGCCTATTCGATAGGAGTGGTTTGCTAGAATCCAGATGTAAAGCAGTTTCATTTTTTTTTAACCACTTATGGAGCAAGCATAAACACTTGCTCCCCAGTGTGGTGTTAGAAGGAAGCTGGAGGAATGATGCTTGGTTGGAAGGCTTCATCTGTGGTGGGATTTCAGCTCCTGGTGTTAACCCCTACCAATCAACAGCACTGATGCTGCTTCGTGCTCCTTGACTGCAAGGATGAATGCTTCCCTGAGTACTGGAAGTAAAAATTAATTTCTTATACCTGATTTCTTATAATAAAGGTGACTTAATTTAACCCTTCTGACCCTGGCAGAGGAGCTAAAATGAACGGGGTGAGTAGGGAGGAAAGTCTTGAGTGTGTTCCCGAACTGCAGGCAGTATGTTTTAATTGCTTAAACCGTATATTTTTTTGATGAAGAGGAGTGGTAAAGGATTCCTGGAGTGCTACTCAGGTCCATTTTCTTCCAATGCTTACAGAGATAATAAAATTCCAGCATGAAAATAGCTCCTCCTCAGGAGCTCGTGCTTTGATGTGAAGCCTGAAGCATCATGGCATTTATGAAAGAGGGGCCACACCATTGCTATCAGCAACGATTTAAAAGTAAATAGCTTCATTTTAGCCGGGATTGTGAGTTTAGTTGGCTTAACTCTTCTTCCTGACTGCTTGTGGACAGAGCGCGATGACTTCTGAGGTTGAAGGGCCTGCAGATGGACGTCCTCCAGGCCTGAAGGTCCTTCGGGAAGGCCGTGAGGTGGGACCAGGGTGCCCAGCACGGCGGGGTGAGGGACGAAGGTCCCTCAGAGCCCCCCGTGTCCAGCAGGACGCGGCGAGGCTGTGAGTCTCACCACAGTGCTTGGTGGCTACAGGCATTCTGGTCCCGTGATCTCCACAAGATGTCAGTGTAGATTTATTGGATTAGATAGTAAATCCTTGTGCTGTTCCCCCGGCAGACTGAAGCCAAAACTTGTTTCAGAGCAGCACAATCAGGTTGATTGTGCTCGGGAATGCATCGCCCGTGGAGGAGCGAGGCGGCGTGCGCTGGCGTACCGGGAGAGGTGCGCGTGGCACCCCGAAATGAGAGCGGGGCTGTGCAAAAAAAGAGTAAAATTTTGGTAAAATCGAAGGTGCCCAGACTGCATCGGGCAATCTGAGCAGGGGAGGAGTCTCGTGGGTGTCACTTGAGCGATAAAGTGCTCAATTTTGTGTCCGAAGTAAAGCTGGAAGCCTGAACAAAAAGCGGCAGGGCCAGCCTAGGTGGAAGGAAGGCTCTGAGGGCAATGGGATCAAGGCGCTTGTGTGGGGAAGCTTAACGGTGTGGTAGCCAAACACCCCCTTGGTTTCCCTATATACAAAAAGCCCCCTTTACGATGATAGGGACGAGGTGGGACACTGCCAAGGGACCGGGCCCTGTCCTCCCTCACATCCCTTGTGGCCTTAGGGCTGCTCAAACCCAACTGCCCGGCCGTGGGTGGCCCTGCTGCCGCCCGCCCCCGGGCCCGAAAGCAGCAGCGGCCGGGCGGTGATGATTCATTTACGGTCCCCGGCGCTGCACCCTGTCACCCATGAGGGAGGGGAGGCAGCGAGAGGTGACAGTATTTGTCAGCGATGGCAGAAATAGCCGCCTTTCGGATTTCACTGGGGAAGTGGGGAGGCAGGGGGAGGGAGAGCAGCGCCGTTCCCAGGCCGGCCTTGCAGCTGGGGTGGAAAACCTGTGGTAAAAGCAGTGCCCCGTATTCCTCACGGGGTCCAGCTCCAATAGCCAGCAAAGTGTTAGCCCACCAAAAATTTGCCCCCCTGCTGTATGAAGCAACTCAGCTAGAGACGGGGGTGCAAACTCCCTCTCCCCTCTACACATTATCTAAAAGCTCACCCTGTGGAGTTTTGGGGAGATCAACCAAGATGTGCTCCTGGGATGGGGGATGCTCTGCAAAGCCCAGTGGTTCCCACCACTAACAGGTAATCTTCTCTTTGGAGCTGATTTTTAATAAGATGAATCTTGCTACTCCACTCACTGTATAAGGGAAAAGGTGCAAACAAAACAGCTGCCCCGATTTCAGGGCAAAGCTGTGAGCTTGCTCCTCAGGTTGGCGATTAGCCCCTGAAATCAAGGACTGCTCAGGCAAATTACTGTTTTGCATATATGAAGATTTTACTGTGAACTCACTCTAAGCCTCCCTGGAGAGGGGATGTTTGCTGGGTGCTCTCCAAGGAGAAAAACGGAGCTGTAGGCACACACCAAAAGCTGGCTGTAGAAACCTCCGAGTCTCTTGGACAAGGGGACAGAGATATCAGGGAACACAAAATTGTTTGTATAAATCTGGTCGTGCATGTTTCTCACAAGTGATCAGACAAAAAGGAGGAAAATGGAACAAATACTTCTAATTTATCCCAATTTTAAGCTATAAATGAACATCATAGCAGCATTGGTTTCAACATGATCAGTGGATGTTTTCTGTTCAAAAAGTCCATAAAACATCACTGATTAAATTATTGGATATTATTTTTTTTCCTTCTGAGGGGAACTTGATATTGCAAATTTTTTATGGGGTTGTTTTAGGACAGTCACAAGATAGGCAGGCTGGAGTGTGGCAGTGCTAAATCAGATTGGCATTGATGCCCAGCAGCGCTATCCAGACCCAGATACTGTGCCAGGATCTGCCTTGTGAGGGTGTAAATTAGGGTTTCCAATGGCTCTGAAAGCCAAAGTGGCTGCCAGGTGCATGATGGAATTGGTTTTGCTATTGTCACAAGCTGTGTGATTTACTAACCAGAGGGATAAAGCTGCCCAAAACCACCCAGGGCACAAGCTAGCACACTGGTGTGGGTGGCTGGGCTGCCCCGTGTCCCACTGGGATGCAGCAAGGATGTGAGAGGTCTCCTGTCATGCTTCAGGAGGCAGTGGTCCCACCCAACGTCCACCTCCCCATCTCCTGGTCCCAAATGATCTCCTACTTCTTAGTGAAAACTCCTGCAGATGTCTTAGAAGTGATTTGCAAGCTTTGGATGCTACTTTGGAGGCTGATCAGCTCATGTCCTCGCCCTACTTAGAGGAAAGAACCTAATTTGAGGAGCATTTGCAAGTGTGAAAATTGTTAACAAATGAAGCCAGGCTACTTTCCTTATCTAGTAATTTTTGAAGATCTGGTGTTGCAAAAATAGCTCAGTGGTCTTTCCAGGTGCCTGGTGTGCCTCTTCTGTCCCTACAGGGTTCAACTCTATCAAGTCCTACTACTCACTTGGAGAAGTCGTGGAGACGGCATCTGGGGCCTGACTGTTGGTTGACTTTTACAGGAGCTTTGTCACTGCTGCTGTTGGTCCCAGCATCAATCCCTGCATGAAAAACGACCAACACCCACGCTGGGGATTTCAGACGTGAGTCACCCCCACTGCTGGGCTCCTGCTGAAGGAGACTTTGCTCGTGTCTTGCCTCACATGAAGCTCACCATGGCCAGAGGAAACATCTTTACGGGAGACCTGTGGTATCTGTGGTGGCTGGTTTGTCTGGGGAATCTCATGGCTGTGCATGCAACAAGGAGGAGTGTTGGAGGGGGTGAGCCTGCTCCACACGGCGCTGATCCTCTGGTACTTGCATGCCGTGTAACACGGGGGTTTGGTTTTGGTGTAACTGCCGCTCCAGGCAGTTTTTCTGCAGTGCAGTGATAATAGGACTGACTAAAACTGTAGCTAAAATACCCAGCCCTGACATTTTGCTGTCACAAAACGTGGGGCTGCAGACAGCAGGTTTTCTGAAGCCTCTGCCTGGGCTGGGCTGGGCTGCGCAGTTGTTCCTTTTCTGCATTGAAAACTGTGGTGAGAAGGGTGTCCTGAAATCCAGGACAAACACAAAGCCCTGAGCCTTGAACCCATGAAAAGTTTTCAATGAAAAGTCAGTGACCTGTTGAAGGGACATGTTTGGGTCTAGCACTGGGTTTGGGTGCATGGATGCAGATCCTTGAGTCCCATCCCTGTATTTTCAGAAGATTTTAAAAGGAAATTGTGTTTCTCTCAGCAGTAGCATCACTTGGAGTCTGAAACAGGCTGTGTGATGCTCGTTTTGATTCACCCCAGCTGTTGGCAATAGCTTGTTCCTTTTCGCTTCTCCTTCTGCAAGGCTTCCCCCAGATGGGCAGTTAATTAGATGCACATGGGGCAAGCAGACAGCTTTCACTAGTGCTATCACCAGCCCTTGAATACTTAAACCATTCTGGGTCATGAAGGGGCCTGTATCCCTCCCTGAACCACCTCTGGGGCTCATTCAGGTGTTATTTTGGAGATCGGAGCAGGCCAAAACTCCATCCCTGGGATGCCCTGGCTTGCAGCTTCTCTCAATTTCTATTCCCCATGCTTGGCCCTGCAGTGTGCCTCTTGTCCCAGCAGGCTGTGGTGGCAGCAGTCATGGCAGCGGAAGAGTTTGATGCCAAAGAAATGACAGGTGAGGAAAGGATGGCCAACTTGGAGATGGATCGGTGGCCACCAGAAGACTCTTCCAGACACAGTTGATGCAGCTGCAGTTTTGGAGGCTATATGAGGGCACATGAGCCCACATTTTGGGGATGGGAATGGTGGGACAGTCCCAGGTACTGCTCTGTAGGTACCAAAGCTGGAGTAGTGCTTGATTAGGGGACCACGGGGGTGTCTGTGCTCTGTCTGCACCAGGATCCAGCCCCGTGCTTTGAGACTCAGCAGCAGCAGTGGGGTGAGCACCAGTACTTTCCCACTTGCTCTTCCCTCTTCCCTGGGGAAAGCCCTGTTAATCAGCTCTCACCACCACGTGGAAATGGGGAAGGGAAAACCCGCTCCCCTCCTCTCCTGGCCGTGATGGGAAAGAGAAGCAGCATTTACTTTCCACTGCCTTGTAGCCAGGAGGAGGAGGAGAAAGGAGGATGTGGAAAGGAAGAAAGCAGAAGCTTGTGGCATGGGGGGTCCCTGCTGATGACCACTCTGGGATCCACTAAAACCTGAAATTGGCACACAAGAGCAACAGTCTGCAGTGTGGCTCCCGTACTTGGAGAGGACTTGGGTATTCAGTTACACAGAGCAAACCAGGAAGGCAACCCGGAGAAAAATCAGTCCCATCTGTGGTGGTTGTCACAGGTGCTGCTGGGTGCTACTTGTAACATTTAGTTGAGTGGTCAGAGAAGGCTGCTTGAACCACTGCCTTGGGAAAGCAAATGGCATGAAGCTGTTTAAAAAATAAATACATAGAAGGGGAACTCCTGCCTTTTTTCTTTTCATAATCCTCCCATTCTCATTTTGGCAGGCACCGAGATTTCCTCCACACCTCAGGTGAACGGGAACTGAATGTAGCCATTAAAAAGACATGGAAGGGCTGAGCAGGACAGAGATGGAGGTGAGATTGGATTAATCCTTGCCAAATCTTAAAAAACAACAACTAAAACTATTAATTTGTTGGTGACAGAAGCTCCAGGGGTATGTGCTTGGAGAAGAGCAAGTGCCTCATGGAGAAGGGCAAACAGCCTTACCTCAAACCCACACTGATGAAGGAGATATTCGTTGTGGAGAAGGTGACCTATGGAGGCAGGTCTGGATGCAGCTATGGGGCTACCACCACAGCTTCTGTCCGTGGTGTTTGGGAAGGCTGCAGGTACTGTAAGAGCACCGGGCTCCTCATTGGACCAACCTGACCTGTGCGTGGGCTGCAGTTCTGCCTGGCTCTGCTTGTTTCCTTTTTGTGCCAACACCTTCTACCCAAGGCTGTGAAATATGGGCAGAAATTAAAATCCTACAGCAAGTTTTCCCTCTTATTTTTTTTTTTTTTTTTTTGTTCTCCTTAAAGAAGAGAAGCTCAGTGGGTTGGGAGACTGCAACAAGCCTTTAGGTTGGTCTTTTGGCTCCAAACCTATCCTATTATGAGCACAACCCCCATAATTTGCTACGGTCTGGTGTAACTGGTGTGGGATGTAACGTGCACAGCCTGCTCCGGCAGGGTGACACTGCCCAGGACTAAATAGCTCTGATAAAAATTAAATGTTGCTCTTAACATGCCTTTCCTCACTCTGATTCTCGCAGTTGGGCCATATAGAGCAACTGCTAATTTGAATAGTTTCTGTGGCTCCCTTCAGACAGTCTCTGCAGCAGTTGCGTGTTTTAATTGGCCTGTGGAAAGACATTACACCCTCCCGAACCATTTGAGAGACCTACTCACCCCCACAAACGGTGACATATGATTTTTTCTGCACAGAAGCCAAACATAACAAATCAACAAATACCCCATGGTATCTGATAATTCATGTGACATATGTGAATAATTGCCTAGAAACTCGCAGGAAGACACTCAAACATTTTTTTTTTTTTTTTTCCTTCTGATTGTGACAAATGAACTGTGAGTATCAGGTTGCGTGTTTTGGCTCCTAGCAGGAGCAGAGCTAATGCTTTGAGTCCAGGCCATCTCAGACTAACTCGGGTTGGTTCAAAGGTCCCTACCAAGGGCTCGTCTATGGGACGGGTCTGCTTCACCCTCTGCTAACGTGGCCCTGAATGAATTTACTGACGCTGGAGGTAAGGCTGTCCACACCATGCCGTGCCACCACAGAGCTCCTGCGTCCACCAAGACCTTTTGCTCATAGCTTGTGAAGTCCAAGTGTGGCAATACAGCCCACTCATCTGATATCATGTGCAGCCCAAGCCAGTTGGCTTATTAGCTTCAACTAGAACATAGTTTTTTATTATATTATTTTTCCCCCAGAAAAACAAACAAGCAAGCCAGACGTTTGGGACTTAATAATTTCCAGCGATGGAGAGCGTACGGCATCGCTGGTAAGTTGTTCCAGCAGTTAATTATGCTGATGAAGTCAATGGAGTTACTGTAAACTCGATATATACCACCAGTGTGACTGAATACAAAATTTGGCCTACTTACCAGAAGGGAGCAGCGCTTTGAAGTCTCTGTATATCTTCAAATAAAATTATTCTCCTGCGGAAGGCACGAAAGCGCAAGGCTTCTTCTAAAGAAGCTGTCAATTGGCCTCCAGTACACTGCTGGAATATCGCTACCAAGTACAAATTGCACACGTATTTAAGGCAGTTAATTGGGTTTCTTTTACACACGCGAGCCTGTGTCGTCGTTAGGGCTATATTACTGCTGTCCGTGATAACATTTTTATCTGTTAACTTCCAAGCTGCTACGACTGACACCAGCTACTCGCGGAATGAGTCAGCTAACTTTCCTTTTAACCGTTTGTTCTGCTCCCTGAAGGTGTTATGAATGTCGTGTTATGACAAGCTGGTCGCCACTCACTCCTTTAAAGCTTGTGTAGCAATTTTTTAGTCCCAATAGGCTGTTTTAAAAAATGGGGCTAGGGTTTTTCAGTGGCTGGGCGAGAAGCAGCTACTGCTTCAGTGCAAGGACCTGAGTGAGAACAATTGCTTTGATTTATTTAAAAATCATCTTGCAATGGAAATTAATGTTACAATATCCAGATTTTTGCTCCCACGGGAACAATTCTTACAGGCTCTCTTCTTTACCCGTTAACTGTCAAGGCAGATTTATATTTAAACTGAATTACAAGAAAATACACCGCAAACCACTGCAACAAATCGTTACTAATCACGATTGATCTACGTGATTAAAGGTTTGAAATCTCTCCTGCAGTTGCATTAACGAATTAGAAATTACACTAAAATTGCACTGCAGTTCTTGGTTCCAGCCCCCAACCCCATGTGTCTGAAGGCTTTCCCTTGAGCCGATGTCCCAGTAAATGACTTTTCCTTCCCAGGGGAAGCTTCTCAGGAGGATGTGGGACATTTGTCTCCGGAGAAAGAAGGGACTTAGGGATGAAGGGACTACACCCTAAGGTGACATTGTCCCCTGTGCTCCAGTAACACCCTGACTCAGGTATGATGCTTTCAGAGTGGCTAACTTATCTGTTCACATTTAAAATGTCTGTGGTATTCTTCTTGACTTCCTGTGCCTAACTGCTGCTGTTAATATTGCTGTGCATGGCCAAGTAGCTGCTCCTTCCCACCCAAGATGCGAATAAAGTGACCCAGTGTATATTTAACTCTTCTTGGATACTTCCCAGGAGTATTTTGAAGCTTATTAAGCTGCTCTGATGGTGTCTGCTTGATGTTTCAATAACCTCTTGTGGAAATGCTCACAAAGGATTATTCTTCTCTTCAGTCCGTGATTTACTTACTCTTCCACCTCAATGTTTACTTCACGGCGAGTACAAGGGCCATAATACGCTGGCACTGGCACACATTGTTTCCAGAGGCCACTTTCTCTTTGCTGGGAGAATGCAAGGAACCAAATCCCAGGGGATGTTTCCCAGGGCAGGACAGAGCACGTTCCCATGGCTGCAGAGAGGAGTGACAAGGTGCCAAAATCCCATTGTCGGCCAGAGCTGAGTGGGAGCAGAGGGCCACAAATGCCCTGTTCATGGCTGACAGCATCTGAGGAAGCCTCCATAAAGCATAATCCTTATAATTCTTAATAGCCATCCTCTTGGGAGCCAGAAAAAGCTGACAGAGGAGGTGGGATGTGCATGGGAGATGGAACAGAACATCCCCTGTGGGATGGATATGAGTGGAGGGAGGCAGGAGATGTGAGCGTAGACACCTGTGCACAAGCCTGGGCACCACGGTGTTACTGCTCACTGCTGTATACATTTGTTTTAGGGTGCTTCCCCTCTTTACTTGTTTCTTTTCTGCTTAGAGAGGAGGTCCTTAGCCCATCCCTGTAGTCAGATAGCTTTGCACAGCTCTCCTCAGTGCAGGACAAGGATGCTTGATGACAGAAAACCCATGCTCCCCAGGACCCACCTGTCCTCTCGGCTGTCCTGTTGTCTGTTGTCTTTCAACACCTACTCTATCAGCTGCTGTGTCACAATAAACCATGTCTGGAATCATGGTGAGTGGCAGCATCTCGGTGGGGTTTCACAGCCACTGGAAAAGGCACTGTTGGGAAGAGCTGCCAGTACCTGTTTGGATGCTCCCATATCCCGGTAGAGCAGGCATCCCTCAAAGGCCAGAAGTGACCTGGATCCAGTGCCACACACCTCCCTGAAGGATACTGCTGCAAAGTGGTGCTTCGTGATGCAGTTACTTCTCAGTGACTGGAAGGAGGTAGGTGTGATATGATGAAGAGCAACTTGTGCATCACTGTGAGCGTTGATGTGGAAGGCTTGCTCTGCTGTGGGTGGGTTTGCCCCACTCCTCTGGTGACCCCTGGTGCTGCAGCATTGTCCCAGTGGCTCTGCCACAGTCACCAGAGGCTCTCCTAGTTAGTGGTGCTGGTGGTGGTGAAGGAGGTGATGACCTAACTGTTAAGTGCATTTTTTTTTTTTTTAGAACAGTGGATGAGAAAATATTTGAGGAGGAAGAAACTAGCCTAGGGAGAAGAACCTGTATTTGTCACTCTATCGGGGCTGGGCTGGCAGGCTGATGTGAGCTAGGGCTGTTTCAAGCCAGAGTGTTTTAACATGGCAAAGGGCCTTCTGTAACTGTGGAAGGGCCACATAGGCTTGCTTGGATTTAATAATCACCTAAAAGGAATCAAGAGCACCTCCACAAGCACCCAATGCTTTTGTGAGCCTATGGTTCATCCCTGCAGCCATGCATGTGGTTCTGAGTGTGCCAAAGTGTGCTCATGTGGTGTCCCAGAACACTTTCTGCTTCATTTTTCATAGTGTTTGTATGAATTCCCTGTTTATACCCTCAGGTGTTACTCAGTTAGGGGGATGGACTTGCAGAGGATATTCATCCTGGACCTAGACCACTGCTTTAGAGACTTTGTGACTTGTTTATTCTTACTTCTACAAGCCCATGTCCCACGTATATCTTTTCCATGAGAAACCTGACATCTGATCCTAGCATTGTTCCTCCATTTCCACAAGCAGTTCCTTGGTTGGCATGTGCAAGGCTGTGTTCTGCCTTTCTGAGTCTATCAATATGCTCTGCTGGAACAATCTGACAGCTCTGAGCCGGCCACGAGATGCTGTGTTCAGCACAATGGGGTTTGCGCTTCAGAACCTCTCCTGCTGCCTCTTGGTGCTGCGTTGCTTTGTGAATCAGTAGCTCACTTCTAGCAGTGAGGTTTCCCATTCACAGTCAAGATGATGTTTCAGGCACTAAGCCTAGCTAGCTGCCTTCTGAAGCCCCTCCTGCTCTTGTTGAATCTTTCCCTTTGTGACTGTGCAGCTTGTGCATCCTCCTGTTCCTGAGTCTAAAGATTCTTGCAAAAAGGTTTTACTTCTTTTAAATGAAATAGCTCTTTGAAGAGCCATACGCTGCTAGTGTGTATATTTCTTTCTATGCTTTAGACCGTCTTTCACACCATTTCCTGTAAGTTCATTCTCAGTGCTTCTTGCTGGCATCTCCCTGAATTCTCAGCCTGTAGCCCCTTTCTGTGCACTTTGCTTCAAAGTAGTTCTTCCTGTCTTCATGAAAAGACCCCAGAAAAAAACAACCAACCAACCAACAACAAAAAAGAACCTCTCACAGCAGTCGGTGCATTCCTGGGATGTTTTGGCCCCTGTTGCTGCTGTGTGAGGTTCCCTCTCGGCTGGTTGCCCTTCCTCCCCACCGCTGGTTGCATAGCCGCTCTTTGCCCTGTCTCCACCTCTGATAGGAAATCACCCTTCTCTGCTAGCAGATAAGGGGAGCCCCATGGCAGAGCTTCTAACAAAGACAAATCATTGTTATAATAACAGGTTTACAGGTAAAGTGGGTAATCCGAGAGGGAGAAACCTACCTGACCCTGTAGAGTTGGTAGCACCAACTGGCTGCATCTGCAGCTCTTCCAGGCAAGAACAGTCTGCTCTCCGAAGGCTACAGGTGACACCGACTATAACCACACTTTAAGATCAATCTTCTCTTCCTTTCCACAGACACCAGCTCATTTTCAGGTCAACCCCTTTATTTTTAAGTTGCTATTAAGTCTACCGCGCTGGCGTGGCATTTCAAAGTAAATTTAGTAGCAGAGGTTGAACAATACTCCCAGATTAATAATTTATTACTGATGACTAAATTACTACAATCTTCCTGCCCTTTCCAGGAACACCGGTCCAGTCCAGGTTCACACTTGAGTTTTTAAGTAACTATTAAGGCTTCAATACTGACATGGCATTCCCAGATTACTAATTAACGTAGCTTTAACCAAAGCAATGTACACAGCTGTTTTTAAATAATAGTGTATTTTATTAATACCACCTATACTGTTATTACACAGTACGATCAAACATACAATTGTAAGTTTAGCTGTGAATTCATTTCACAGGAAAGGAGATAGTTTGTTGTTCCAGTTGAAGATCTTCCTGGTTAAGATATTGTTGTATATAGCATGGTTTCATTTCATAGAATCACAGAATGGTTTGGGTTGGAAGGGACCTTAAAGATCTTTAATTCCACCCCCACTGCCATGGGCAGGGACACCTCCCACCAGACCAAGTTGCCCAAAGCCCCATCCAGCCTGGCCTTGAACACCTCCAGGAATGGGGCATCCACAGCTTCTCTGGGCAGACTGGGCCAGGGCCTCACCGCCCTCTGAATGAAGAATTTATTCCTAATATCCAATCTAAACCTATCCTCTTTTAGTTTAAAGCCATTCCCCTTTGTCTTATCACTACTGTCCCTGACAATGAGTCCCTCCCCACCTTTCTTGTAAGCCTGCTCTGTGTACTGGAAGGGCCACTTCTTCTCTGCAGTCATGTGATTTACTTTTGTATAAAGCCAATGCCGTGTCTTCATTGCTGTTGGGCACCTGCAAGTCATCTCACAACTTACCAATATGTGAAGGCTTTCCATCCAGAACTGAAGAAATGGCGCTACTCAACATGTCGCTGTCAAGCACAGAAGTTGCCTCAGAAATATCAATTGATACGTGATGCAGACTGGATCCAGAATTTGACAGGTCTTTAAAGAAATGCCAGTTGACTGACAGCTGTGAAGGCAGATAACTTTTTAAATACTGCTTTGAAGAAGGACTTTCCTGGTCAATGTCCGGCCGGTTGTGTTGCTGTCAAGTTTGAGCCAGAACCACAGCTTACCAACATGCTCCTTGACATGCTGTGATGTCTGGTTTTATGTAGACTGAGAGGATTGGGGTTACCCCTGGATATTGAAACAGTTTGGCTATTTAAAAAGTTGCAAGTATTTGTATGGCCTACAATTTGGGCTGTTTTTGCACTTGGCTGTGGAGGTTTGAAGGTAGCTCGTGTCCAGGCCAGCGCTAGCTCTTCTAGGTTGTTCCTTTCAGTCAGAACAGACAGAGGCACCACCAGGGGACCGCTTGTCTCTCCTGGATTTGGATAAGCGAATTTTCTTTACCTGTTTTTCTTCCTCAACAACAAGCAGAGCTGAAGGTGAATGGCAAGTTTCGGATGCCTGAGTCACAGCAGGTGAATCTTACCCACACACTGAACTGCCGGATGGAGCTGGGTGCTCCCCAGAAGCCTTGGCTAGCCCCAAAATGGTTTGAAAGCCGCTCTTCCACCTCATGACTGTGAAGATTGCAGGTACTTTCCCCTTTGCCTGGAGATATTGTTAGAAGGCCGCAAAGGCCCGTTTTACTGCCATAAGAAGTTAATTAACTCCATTTTCCCCCAACGAAGCCGAGCAGAGGTTCTGTGAGAGCCACATGCGCTATGTTGAGAATTAGGGCTTTTCTCCCATGCTCTTGCTGTGCCTGCAGTGATATGGCTAACAAAAGCAGTCGTCTTCTCAAAAGGAAAATCGCACTTCTGAATCGCTTCCAACGGCCCGGATTGCTCTTTTGGTTTCTAACTAAACTTGCTGTATTAGAAGAAATTCCTGTTGTGAATTGCCTGCTTCCCTCACCAAGCCCTCGTGAATCATCTACAAGGGAGCAACGCGGCGCTGCTACCGTGCTGAGCACAGCAGCTGCCAGGCTCCTCGCTTCGTCTGCTACGAGGCGATGCCCAACACGAGCAGTCAGCAGCTTCCCTGGGTCATTTATAGGACTTTCAGTATTTTTGCATTCCCCCCTAATCAATTCAAGGAAGATATGATGCCCATGTTCTGCAAGTTTTCCAAGTAACTCTTTTCATAGCAGGGTTGCCTGTGACAAGATGTGTAAAAAGCCTCTGCAAATCAGGAAGCTCTTCTGTGGTGCAGGCTGTAGAGGAAAAAGTTCACTTTAAGCTTTTGGTGCTTGGCTCTGCCAGTGCAAGATTCAACATCTCGCAGCTTCGATTTCTGCGAAGCACTCTCAAAATATTTGTCACAGACTGCTTTTGCTTGAAATCTATGGGAGCGTAACAAGCTGTGCGAGACAGTATGCCAGCATGCTTGTGAAAAATCCCTTCTGGATGCTTGTCGCTTCTCTGCTTAGCATTTACCTCTGCACTTGCTGCAGCCATGGTCTTGACCTTGCTTTTACCTCCATGGTAGTTACCCACTTCCTTGCTCAGCTGCACATCTTGGTGGCTGGCTCCAATGTTGTTGCACAAGCAGCAGGCTGTCAGCTAGACAGTAACCCCACTGAGGAAGAGATGTGCTGATTTCATCTGACATTGGCACATGAGTTTGCTTAAAATATCAAAGGCAGAATCCATTGACGTAGATGGTTTTGAAGACCCATTTGCACAACTTCACATAAATTTGTCAAATAGATGCTGTTTTATTTTTTTTTTCTTTATTTTTTTTTATGACTACTGTAAGAAAATTCTGGGTTCAGTCACAGGGGAGTCGCCAATACCCATGCTGCAACACTGGTATTAGGGATTAAGGGTTGTGAAATCAATGCGCCAGTGCTCCACAGCTGACGTTTTGCAAGCCACCCATCTGGCTGCTGAGCTACTTTGGCTGCTGCTTTCACGGCAGCAGCAAGTATTGAGTCTCCTTTCTTACCTGCAGCTGGATCACGCTGAAAGCTAGAGAGTGGATGGAGGTGATCTGGGCCACTCCTTCCAAAGGGACTTTCCTCTGGGCTGTGTCAGGCCATAGGGTAGTTTCCTGTGTTTGGAGAAGCGAGAATTGAGGGGAAAGATTCTAATGCAACCCCCCAGTGCTACCAAACTGCAGTATCACAAAGATATATTCCTGAATTTCTGCTAGAAAAATTAACAAAAATGAGAGGGGTTTTGGCAAATCAGAAGTACTGGGCAATCGCTGTCTGGAGCCTACAGGTGTTGATAACCATTCAGCTGCTAAGAAATTCAGTGTGCTCACAGTACGTTTTACGATCACCCTTCTCAACTAGCAGACCTTGATAGTCTTTTAGGAATATGATGGCATCTTCTTGGGCTTCTTTGTCCTTCTTCTTTTCTTATGTCAGCAAATAAGCCTGCTCTTGAGCCTCCTTCCCACCCTTTGCAGAGACTTCTGCCAGATGCATGAATGCCACCCTCTTTGCTCTTTCTCCCTCTCTTTAAGCTTGCAGATGATCAGCACTGGTTAAAATCAGTGCATTGAAGGGGTCTGAATGATGCAGGAGCCAACACTGTAAGATAAGTGTAAAATGCAATTATTGCCCATTGTTCAGTCTCCAAGGTGACAAATGGAGATTGTTAGTGATGAACCAAGTCATCTCCCAGCCTTGGAGAGGATGAGACCCTTCTGTGCTTTTTGGAGAGCTGCAGCAGGAAACCTGCCTGGTTTGGGAAATGTATTTTAGTGGTTTACTTACTGCTGTGCTGGGTTTCAGGTCTTGAGGAGGCTGTACACCTGATTCATACCATGGGTGCCCTACTGCTGATGGTGGTGTTGAGGAGGAAGGGTCCAGACAGGGTCAGACTGCTGATTGCATTGCAGTCCTGAAAGTTTTTAACTAGAAACCCCTGTTCTAATATTAAAAAAAAAGCAAACAGAAAACACACAAACCACAACTCTTTAGGTTCACATGATGAAGCAGCAAAGAAAGTCCCTATTTATGGAGGTTAAGGAGAATCCAGAGGGATGCAAATTGCTGTTATCTGTCTGAACAGTGCCTCCTGACATCACGAGTGGCTGAAAAGGCTTGGTCAGGAACAAATGGGATGGGAGCTGTGCCTGGCTGTGCTGAAGCCTTCACACAGTGCTTCCAGCAGCAAGAGCTGCATTTCTTCTGTTTTGTGATAGAGGTATGCTGTCTACATTTGCAGTGAGCTTCATGCACAGAGAGAATACCGCTGTTGAGTCTTGTGGGAAAAGCGTGTTCCCTGATTGTTTCCAAAGTGACTTCTCAAGCACGCCCCAGAGGTTTGACAAAGAGAAAGATTAGGTGTATAAGTAAAAGAGGGGAAAAAAAAAAAAAAAAAAAGAAAAGATATCAACTGAAAGGAAAACACATCTGGCAGATGTGGAAAAAAATAATCAGTCCTGCTTTTCTGCACCAGATTTTGCATGTATATTGCAGTTTTACAACGAAATGATGCAAGACTCAAGTTTTTAATAAATCCACTTATGTTAAGGAATTCTTTAAAATTCATTTTTGTCCCTTCGCTTTATTTTGACTTCTGAGTCCTCCTTTGAGTGTCTATCTAAACACTGAGTAGCCATCACTCCTGAGTGCTCCTGGGCAAAATACTGGCAAGAAATACTGATGGGGCCTTGCCATTTATTTAGGTGGGTCAGGGAGAGAGCAGCTGGCTGCCCGATACATCACCTCATTGAGTCCCTGGCATCCTTGGGATCATCCTTGGGATCCCTGGCATCTTCATCCTTTTGACCTTGCAATGGTCAAAAAATGGAGCCCAGGAAGTTCCGCATTAACATGAGAAAGAACTTCTTCACGGTGAGGGTGACGGAGCACTGGGACAGGCTGCCCAGGGAGGTTGTGGAGTCTCCTTCTCTGGAGATATTCAAGGCCTGTCTGGACGCCTACCTGGGCAGCCTGCTCTAGGGAGCCTGCCTTGGCAGGGGGGTTGGACCCGATGATCTCTTGAGGTCCCTTCCAACCCCTACAGTTCTGTGATTCTGCGATCCTTGGGCTTGTTCATCTTCTCAGAGATGGAGGTTGATACTTGGCCTTGCTGAAAGCACGAATAAGCACAGAGGCTGCAGAGCTCCACAATTGCTTCCAGCTCTCAATCTATTTACTACCCGATAAATGTCTGGAAGGCAGGCTGTGGAGAGGACTTGCTGCTTCGTGTGTGGATGTAGCCGGGGTGAGTCCTGTAAGAGGCACCCATGAAGACCGGCCAGCCTCCTGCAGAGCTTGCCTGTGGTCTGCGACGTTGCTCATTCAGCACCCTGGAGTATTCTCGTGGGTTCTTTATTTTGCAAAAGCTGCAATATGGGGGGCTTTGATACATTGATATCCTGCATCCTCTTTCTTCACAGACTGGCAGAGTTTGATCTCTCCTCATTTCTTGGTCATTTTCCTCCTTTCTATTTTTTTTTTCTTTTTCCTTTTCCTTTTCCTCTCTTGTGGCTTATTCCCTGCGTTGTGCTTTCTTTTTATGATGTCCTTATCTCCCCCCACCCTTTCTTTTGTATCTTTTTTCTCTCTGCTCACCTTTTCCCTTCTCACCTTTCACTATGTTTCCTGTTTTCCAGCAGCTCTGGCATCCACTGGGGAGGATGCAGGGTCCTCTGCCCCAATGAACCTATCCCCTAGCATCAAAGAGGAGGTAATCAGAGTCCACAGTGCTGCCTGAGCCTGCACTTCTGTTCTCTTTCCCTCTTTCTCTTTCTCTCTCATGAGCTGCTTGAGCAGCCAGCGAGGTTGGTAGCCACAACTTGAGCAAAGAGTGAAAGTGGGTGGCTTTCAAGGAGCCACTGCTGATTTCTCTGCAGCTGCAGCAGCATTTCTGTAATGTGTGGGTGTGTGGATCCGAAGGGCCCCTTTGCACCTGATGCTCTTCTTTGCCTTGAGCCCCTTCCTAAAGCCCATCGATGATCCCCATCTCCTCCATGGATGAGAAACAGCCAAGCTACCTCCTGCCATCTGCCTTCTTATTACTGCTGATGTGGCGTCAGCTCATCTGATCCTAGTCAAGGTTCACACTTCAGTACTTGGCAGGTGCAAAACTGAAACTGCTGGTTGCTCTTTCTATCTGTTTTCATGCTGGTATAGGGCGTGCTTCTGAGTTTAGGAAGAACCTGCTGCTGGGACCTTGCTGGTTTCAGTATTGTCTCCCTGCAGACCAGGGCTAAGCAAGGTTTGCATTTTCAGCACCAGATCTCAATGCACTTAAACCCATTAATGAACAGGGTTGCAACAGACAGACTGTACTTACACAGGTTTCACAGAGGTAACCAAAAGTGCAGAACTACCATGAATTCACCCCAAGAGAGTACATCTGCTTGGATTGTCATTCTTCTGCTCTGGCCCCTTGGCCTCGCTGCATTTATGGCATGGGCAGTATTTGTATGGGATGTACCTTACCTATTGAGCATCCCATTCAAACACTGCCTTCTTTAATGTCTTAGTCACCAGCAGAGTAGGAATATATTCATGTATGTCAAAATACAGTCTTACTATTATTGTCTACCCATGCTTCCATCTATATAAATCTAGTATAAAATGTACATAATGATACCATGCATATGCATATGTGCAGCGTACACATAATGCACTGATTTGTATGCAGATACATTGTAATGCAGATACAAATATGCTTTTCAAGCGAGAATTCAACAATGGAGTAACGATTGTTTTTACGAGTGAGCCTTTATTATGCCACTGTCTCTGTGCTGATTCTGGAATATACATTATTTTTCTTGTTGATGACAGGTAGCTATCACTTTTCCAGTGAAATAAAGGAAAAGAAGATGAAATAGTTGTCAAGCATTGCATTGTGCTGTGCCATGAATTTTCCTTCACACAGGCTCAAGAGAAACCACTGAATTATACCGTAACTGTCAAACATCCTGTTTTTAGTTTGTTGCTCAAACACAATAAAATTATTTAATATACAAAAGCTATCACATGAAGCCAGTCAGTTTTTCCTCAAGCAATATATAAAGGAAAACAACAAACGAGAAAGGCACCTGAAAATGTTGAAACACTGACTGGAGGATGTGGGAGAATATTGTAATGGATCGTATTTACGACAAAACAGAAACCCAACACCCTGGAAAACATACGTGCTGCTCGAGCTGTGTTTACTTCCAGGCACATTGGCCTTTGCATAGGGGTGGGCCGGGTGATTCAGCTGAATCTGAAACCTGATAAACTCTTGCCTTCTGTTTTTACATTGCGCCCAGTGGTTGCACATGACACATTGAAAGCAGATAGAGCTGCTCAGACGCTACCTTTGGTATTTATTGTATTGATCCTGGTGAGGATCATTTCTTGGGCACATTGCACTTCAGTCTTTCACCTCGGCGTGCGTGCACGTGGGTGTGAGATGATGCATACCGAAATGTTGGGTCCTGGGAGACTGGACTGCCATAGACCTCAGGGAAGTTTTTGTGTCAGATATTTCATTCATCAGATATTGCCTTCCTCTTTGGCTTAAGAAATGTGGTAGCAGCTTGCGTTCCCCAATAACGTACACCTCATTTCAGCTCATTCAGTGAATAGGATTTTGTCCTAACACTAATACTTAGTCACAGTGCTGAGCCTGCTGGAGTTCAAGAAGTGTTGGACAATGCTCTCAGACACGTGGTCTGATTTTGGGGTGGTCCTGTGTGGAGCCAGGAGTTGGACTCAATGATCTTTGTGGGTCCCTTCCAACTCAGGATATTCTTATGGTTCTATGCTTCTAAAGCCACGCTCAGTAGGAATCTGAGCCGCATTAATCACAGCAAACAGTAAAGTCATATTATTATTTCTTTTCTTTGACTGGAAAAAAAAAAAACACAACGTACACAAGGAAATTTAAATTCCAATTCCTGCAAACAATAAAACTTAGAAATGTTGTTTCCATGAAATCTTGTCTTCAAATCTTAATTGCTTCGTATTTTTGCAGATGATGAGAATGAAAGAGGTAAGAGCAACATCAAAGGGAATGGAGGAAAAAAAGCACAGTAAATATTTGTACTAGCAATTTGTAATAAAATCAGACTTATTTTTGCTAAATGTTTTATATATGTATAAAATTTATTTATTTCCTTGAAGCTAGAGTGGCCCAACCTGAGCAGTTGCTAGGTCTGTACCTGGATTTTGGGAGCCCACCCCCAGCAGCCCCATCTCCTGGCTTGGTGAGCTCAGTACCATCTTTGCCCCTCTTTGGCAGCTCACTTTTTGCCCTGGTCATGGCTGCTGAGCCCTCCAGCCTCCGTGAAGGAGGCAGAAGTTGGCTGGAGGTGGTTCTTGCTGCCCAGGATTTCTACCTGTACATAGCAGAGACTGGGTAGCTTCATGTACGCTAGAAACTATTTGGTGGAATGAATTTTTTTCAAGCCTAAGGACTGGGACTCAGTGGACCTGGATGCAAAGCCTGTTTCTGCACATGCATCTCTCTGTGGTGCCTGGTTATCCTGTTAGCCAAATGCTCTGGGGCACGGTCACTGTTGAATCCAGGTGGGCTGCAGCCCTTCTGGGGTGTATGGGGTCAGCAGTGTCTCCTGCCCATCACTTCTGGCTTGCACTGGTCCACCAGCCACTGACGGAGCCTTGAAAATCCTGGGAATTTCAGGGGAATTAGTGGTTACACATTTTTCACATGCTACAAAATGTGCTATAAAATCAGACACTGATGAGAGAGGGGGGAGGAAAAGGAAGGTGCTGAGCTCCCCAGTCCTTTGTCTGAAAGCCATCTTTCTCCCAACACAACAGCTCCTGTGATACCAGGCACAAAAATGACACTTCATCACGGCTTTTTGTTCTGTTAAAATGTCTGTGCTCTCTCTCTGTGCACATACATGTAGAGAAGGGAGCTGTACACAGAATATGAGTCTCGCAACTTCATGTAATCTCCTGCTGAATGTGATCAAAACCTCAGAAGGTGAATTATACATACAGTAGTAAAAAGACAGTGCAGATCCTTTATTTTGGCTGCCTCGAACCCAGAATATGAATAAGAGGCTATGCTTTTTTCCACTGATGATAAAAGGCAATCTTCAGGTCTTTCATTTGAAAAAATACAAGTTGATGCTAAGGATGATAGGAGAAATTGCATTGTAGAGGAGTAGAAAATGGGAGCAGGAGTAGGAGGAGAGAAATGAAAAGGTGGAGTGTAGGAGGAGGGCCGTGGGAGTACAAAATGAATTGTGGTGCATCCATCAGCATTTAGGCATTGTGGGAGATGAGATAAACTTAACGCTGTCATTTGTAGATGCAGTAAAATTTCTTGCACTGAGCCAGCGCCGTGCTGAGCTGTTTTGGAAGGAGGAAGCTCCCCTCCAGCAGCCAAATGGGACATTTGGTTTGTGGCAGGGTTTCCAGCGGGTGGTCAGCTGGGGACACAAAACCCCCTGCAATGCTCATCTTGCAGAATGAAACCTGCCACACTGTGAATCACTCGGCCTGGCTTGCTGAGCAAAGGCAGCAATGTGAACACTCTGCCTTTATTGCTCCTCACCTTGCCAGCCCTCACCTCTCACTGCAGGCTGTTTTCTAACTGTATTTACTGCTGCAAGCAGGCGTGGGACCTGTGGCACAAGCGAGGGCCCCTCTGAGAAGGGGAGGTGAGCAATGGCAACGTGATGCAGGGCCAAGAGGGAGCAAGGCAGTGCTTGCCCTGCATGAGGATGCTGAGCTGAGGACACTCCAGGGCTCACTGAAAGCCCATCACAGCAGCTTTCTTCCCGCTTGGCCCAGTTGGTGTCTTAGGAAAGCTATTTTTTTCAACATCTGTGTATACCAATAGAGGTCAGGGAATAACAGCTAGATTTCTGACCAGAGGAAAAAAAAAAAAAAAAGAAAAAAAAAAAAAAGAAGCAATGAGCACAAGACCTAAAAAAAAATCCTTTGAAGAAAGCCTGATTACAAATCCATTTCCTTCAGTAGGATGGGTGCCAGCCTGGCTCCTAGATTTTATTTTTTCAGATGCCAATGGCAGGAAAGTAAGAGAAAATGTTTCAGTACTCCCGGGCACTTCTTTTGCTTTGGCTCCCTTTTAAAGGTGCCTGATTGCCACATGCCATGGCTTCCCCTCATGCACACCTGCATCCTGTGGTCCCTGCTCCTCCTCATCACCGGGGTGCTCGCCTGGGCTGCAGGGCGACTGCAGTGGTGCTGGATAACGTTGCGGGATGAAGCTGTTCCTAGCTGAAACGTGGCATGCATGTTATTAGGTTGATCAGGAACTATTTTGCTATTAAAAAAAATTAATATATATATATACATATAATTGCTATTACTGTTTTTAAATCTCTGGGCTAAGTGATACAGACTTGTGGGCTGAATCCTCCACAGGGCTTGGACAATGTAGAAGCGGCTTTAAAGCAACGCAGCTCTGAGAACTGCCACGCAGCCAGCCTGTAATAACCAGGTTTGGCATCTGGGGAAAGAAACATGGCAAAAAAAGATGCTTTCAGATTCGATCAGTTACTCCACACATGTGCATACGTGTGCTGAGTACATAGCTGGGTGTCATCACGTGCCTTAAGAAGTGTTTTCATAACAGCGTGTGCATGCAGACGTACGACCTGGCACTAAGTTGCATGCTGTGGGCCTACGTCCAGTCTTGTCCTCTCCCTCCTAGTGATTGTTCCGCATTTTTGGAAAAAATATTGGTAGAGGCACAACGGGCTGCAGTTAAATAACACTTCCACTCGCTGCCTTGGTTCGGGGGGATGAGGAACGGGCCCTGGACGGGGACACCGAGTGCCACGGTGCGGGTTTTGGGGCTCCCCCAGCCTGTTGGTAAAAGCCCTCTGCTACCGAAAACAAGGCAGATTTTCTACAGCGTTTGCCAGTTTGAGGAGCGGACTCCCATCCCTGAACTCGCTTGTCCAGGTTGAGGGAACGTCTCAATTTCAATGGAAAGCTTCTGTGTCGCCTCGGACGCACCTCTGGGCGCTTCGGGGCTGGGCAGAGGGGGGCAGCACGTCGCGGGGGCTCGTCCCGGACCCTGTACCGCTTTGGGGAGGGGGTACGAGCCTTGGGGAGGGGGGTACGGACTGGGTTCCCCTGGAGGGAAATAAGTACGGGGCAGAAATGAGGCGCAGCCCGTCAAACCTTCGCGTGAGCCCACCCCGAAGCTCCGGCAGCCGCCCCGAGAGCGCGTCCAGCCCGGGGCTGCCCTGCGGGGACAGGGCCGGGGGGGCCGCGGCCACAGGAGGGGCGAGGGTCCCCTGGGGAGCCGTCCTGGGGACTGTCCCCGCACCAATCGCCCCCCCTCGGGCTCCGCACCTCGCCGGGACGGCACCGACTGCCGCCCCCTTCTCGAGCTGAAGGGCTCTCGCTCCCCGTCGAGGGGAGGGAGCCCAAAATAAGCCCAAAACAACCCCAAAACACAGGCAAACACACACACACGGAGCCCCCCCCGGGAGCAGCCCGGGGGCACCGGCACCCTCCCGCCCCGCGGCGGGGGGCGGCGCGGCGCTGCCATTGGCGAGGCTCGGGCCGGTCCCTCCCCGCCGGGAGGAGGAGGAGGAGGAGGAGGAGGAGAGGAGGAGGAGGAGGAAGGCTGGAGGCGGGCCCGCGCGGGGCGGTCGCTCCAGTCGGTCGCTGCCGCCGCCGAGGAGCCGGGCAGGGCGGCGGGGCCGGAGCCGCGCCGGGAGTCGGCGGCCGCGCCGTCGGGGCCGCGCCGGGAGCCTGCATGGGGCGCTGAGCCGCCCCCACCCCAAAAACCCTCCCCCGACAACCCCAAAAGCCTCCGCCGAGCTCCCCGCTCCCGCTCCCGGCCCCGCCATGGCCGAGGCTCCGCAGCTGGTGGACATCGACCCCGACTTCGAGCCGCTGCCGCGGCCCCGCTCCTGCACCTGGCCCCTGCCGCGGCCGGACTTCAACCCCCCCAGCTCGGCCACCTCCAGCCCGGCTCCGTCCTGCGGCGGGGCAGGAGCAGGAGGAGCAGGAGCAGGAGCAGGAGGAGGAGGAGGAGGTGGCGGGGGGCAGCCCGAGGGGGCGGCCGGCACCGCCGCAGCCGTCGCTGCCGCCGCCGCCGCCGCTGCCGCCTCGGGGGCGCTGGGCGCCGACTTCATCAGCAACCTCAGCCTGCTGGAGGAGAGCGAGGACTTCGGGCCGCTGCCCCCCGCCGGTCCCCCGGAGGCTGCCGCCTGCCGCTGCGGGGACTTCCCGGCGCCCGAGGCCGGCTGCCGCCTCCACCCGCCGGGGCCGGTGCCTCCGGTGCCTCCGGTGCCCCCCGCGGCCGTGGCCGGGCTGTCGCCGGGTCCCGTGGCCGGGCAGCCCCGCAAGAGCAGCTCGTCCCGCCGCAACGCCTGGGGCAACCTGTCCTACGCCGACCTCATCACCAAGGCCATCGAGAGCTCCCCCGAGAAGCGGCTCACCCTCTCGCAGATCTACGAGTGGATGGTCAAGAGCGTCCCTTACTTCAAGGACAAGGGAGACAGCAACAGCTCGGCCGGCTGGAAGGTGAGGGGAGGGCTGGGGGCACCGCCGGGACCCCCCCGAGGGGCTGGGGGGCTGCGGGGTGCTCGGCGCCGCACACGCCGGCTGCGCTGCCCGCCGCCCGCTTTGCAGCGTGCGCGTGCCTTTCGCATCTTATTTCATTTTTCCCCCCTCTTGTTTTAATTTATTTGATCGTATTTCATTTTATTCTACCCTAACGTGTTTTATTTCATCTTATTTTTGTTTTATTTCGTCTGATTTTATTTACTTTTACTTATTTCATTTCGTCTCGTCTCGTTCCGTTTCACTTTTATCCCGCTCCGTTTCACTTTATCCCACCGCGCTTCATTTATTTTATTCCCAAAAGGAAGAGAGGGGGAAAAAAAAAAAAAAAAAAAAAGAAAAAAAAAAAAAAAGAGCCGCTTCTGCCCTCCCCCCGCGGGGCTCGGCCGGGGCCGGGAGCGGAACGGGGGGGGCCGGGGCTCGCCTCTCTCCGCCTTCCCCCCCCCTCTCCGCCCTGCCCCGCCGAAAGCAAAAGTTCACGCCGTGTCACGGCGCCGGCCCCAGGCACAGAGGATGGATTTTGGGGGATTTTGGGGGCTGCCAGTGTTGAGCCCCCCTCCGTGCGGCGGGGTGCGAGGGGCGCTGCTCGCCCCCGGGACCGCCCGGCACCACTGGGAGGGGGACCCGGGGAGCTGGGGCAGAGGCAAACGGGGCAGGGGAAGGAGAAGGGGCAGGACAAGGGTTGCAGAAACACCGTGCGTTTAATGAGTAAGCTGGCTTTGCCTGGGTGGCTGTGCTGAAGTCGGCGTGCGGGAGCGGCTTTCCCATTAATTTGTGGGGTTTTGTGCGCTCCCGGGGCAGGGAGGACCGGTGGTGAGGAACCTGTTGGGCTGGGGGGGGTTCAGCGCTGCCCAGCTCGGCGACACTTTGCTTGGGGCTGGGCACCCACCGTGGTGGTGGCCACCCCCATCCCCGTGTCACCCCCATCCCCCTACCACCACCCCCAGCCCCTCTTCTCCCCAGCCCCTACCCCAAATCCACCCACAACAGACCCAGAGCGCCCGCTTTTTCGGCACCCCGTTGTTGCGTGAGAGCGCTGTCAGAGCGAGCTCCCGCTGCCTGCACGAAGGCACAGCCTCCTCCTCCTCCTCCTCCCTGCGAAGGATGGCAGCAAACGTGCAGGGTGCATGTGCCGAACGTGGGATCGGCGTGTTGTGCTGCTGTGCTCCTGACTTGGCTCCAGTTGGGGCAGTCAGACTGCCGGTTGTCGAGTTTTGCTCGCCTCACCTTCTAGTATCTGTAATATTTGCATTTTTTTTTTTTCCAAGTCAAATCCTGCATTTATATAGATTTTTACATGCACAGCTAGGAGGGATTGTTACGTCAGATTTTCGTCAACGTCATGTTTTTACGGGGGGGGGCAGCACCCTGCTAGGGAAATGCAGATGGATCTGAAACTCGTTGTCAGCTGAAGGCTTTTAAGACTTTTAAAAAGTAATTTGTTAGTTCCTATCAATGTGTTTGACTAAAAAATTTAAAGGATAATTGTCTGAAGACATCTTTCATGAAAAAGGCTTAATAGGAGGGGAATGATTGATAGCTGACAACTTTTAGAGAAAGTAAATTGTCACCTGAAAACGCTGTTTTTTTTTTCCAGTGGTGTTTCAGTCTGTCAGAAATAAAGCAAGCCGCCTCGAGTGCCTTTGCAGAGCGAGTCGGAGAGAATTGAAAGGAAAACAAACAAAACTAAAATCAGAGCAGAGAACTCCCAAGTTCAAGCAGGCACATCGGGAGCTCTGCTAGCTGCCTAACTTATTAGGTGTTTCTTATTTTATTGCTCCTCTTCCTGTGTTGCTTCAGCCACTGACAAGCCTTGCACACCTCCTCCTGGCAGAGCGGGTGCTGCCGATGCCCATGCACCCACACTGCGCTGCAGCGGGGAGAGCTGGTGCTGGCACAGTCCTGGGATGGCTGTACCCTGTGGCAGGACGCTGTAGGAACCCCAAAAACACACACGTGCAGCCTACACACTGCCCTCAGGCCTCTATATGGCCACATTATGGGCAGGCAGCTCAGAAAGCTGCTGTGTTGGATTGTGTTGGCTCCATGCTGCGTGGGTTTGGTGCTGTGGGTGCTGAGGTCGGAGCAGGGATGGAGCTGGCCATGGCCACTCAGAGCTGGAGCATCACCGGGTCGGTGCCCGGGGTGTGTGGTGTGTGGGTGTTTTGCAGCCTGAGAAAGAAAATGTTTTGTTTTGCTCTGCTTTTTCCCTCCTAAATAAAGCTTCGTCTTGTTGGAGCCTGCGTATTTGTAAGTGTAAACAAGGCACCTTTCAGATTATACACAAACTCCATAAAATACACGAGGACTTGTAACAGAATGTGCACTTTATGCCTGGTGGCAGGGCTGCGTTCGTCACCCAGAAGTTGAGAGCTGCCTACTGTAATGCTTGTGAATCAGCACGGCCCCCACTTAATATCTGATGTTGAACTGCTTTTGCATTTTTTTGCTGAATAAAGAAGTTCAATGGTGTTGACATTATCTGGTGGGAGCTCGGAATAGCGTCCAAGTTCTTCTGAGCTGAAACTTTTAAGCGGAAATGTCATCTTAAATAAGGGTGGTAAAGGTAGTAAGATAAAATTCTCACTGTTAGCTTACTGAAGTAGTTAAAACTGCTCTCAGCTGTATGTGCAAAATAGTTTACTCCAGACTTTCTTAGCACAAACTCTGATTTAAAAAAAAAAAAAAAACACAACAAAACATCCAAAAAAACCCAGTTGAGCTCTGGGGGAGCAAGGGCTGCCCACCCAGCAGCTGGGCCCTGCCAGACCTGCCGCAGGGGTGAACGTAGGCAAGTGCCGATAGCGAGCGGTGCTGCTCAGAGAAGGCTGAAGCAAGAACAAGATCTGTTTCCGAGATAACTAAGAAATTGTTGTGAAAGTTGCATGGAAGAATGAAACTTTTGTCTTGTAGCAGTCAAGTGAAAGCGGTGTTTTCTTCTACCTGTGCGAGTGGGAGACTGTGCATGGGGCTTAGGGCAGTTTGCAGTCCCCAAATGGGATTCATCATGGCCGTAGATAACTTTTCCTTTGCTCAAATCTGATAACTTTTTGGCTGATCATCATAAGCAAGAAATTAAATGCCTTTGTGGCGGGTATATTTCATGATGTCTTTGCTTTACGTCAAAATGGTTGCGCTCTGCTGTGAAGGAGCCGTCAGAGTTAAACTTTCCTGAATGGCCTCAGGCTTTCAGCCTCCTATTGAAAATATGTTTAAACCACAACCTGTAATATTATGTTGGCTACATGCAGTGACTGTTTGGACAGAGGTCTTCATTAAGCAGAAAACACAGGGTTTTGGTGGCTCCCATCTCAAGGTGGCCGCAGTGTTTGTTTTTCCCAGCGGCAGGTGTGAAGGCCGCACGTGCATTTACACCTCCTTGACTTCTAGTCCTGAGGAAACTTGATCACCCAAATATATTTGTTGCCATTGCTGAAGGAGTATAGATGATAGATGGTATTGAGCTGCAGAAGGATGAATGGATGTAGGTCTGAGGACAAAACGGGTATGGGGAAGGAGCTTCGGGTGGCCTCACCATAGACTGGCTCTGTGGTCTCCTCTTTAGTGAATCGGCCTCCATGAAAAATCAGCGCTGGGGTGTGGTATATCCAAGTCTAAAGCCGCACGTGTGTTATCAAGTATTGGGAGGCTCTGGGAAATCCAGAGTGATCTTCATGGCTGCCAAAAGTTTTTGGTTCTAGATTGGGGAATAATTTAAATCAGAGAAATTTGTGTAGAGCTCAAGTAGTTGAAGAGGAAGAAGTAGATCTCAGTGAGGTTTTTATTGCACATTTCTATTTTGACGTGGAGATGTCACTTTAATTAAAGACTGCCTTGATGAATTGCTCGGTGTTCCCTCAGTGCTGGTTGCATACCTGCGGGTATTTAACTCTGTCCCAGCGTAGTAGATCAGATGCTTTCCTAGGAGGTTTGTGGACCCCTAGCGTTGTGTTACACATGCATACAACACACATGAGTCTGCATATAGGTATGTCCATGTGTTTGCTTTCCTATTTATGGGTTCTGCCAGGTAAATCCTATCACAGCCATGCCTTTTTACATACGGCACTGGTTACAGCCTCAGTACCTGGAAGATGCAGTTGTGTCTGCTCTGTGTGAGCTGCTGCAATCTCTCTTCCAGACCAGTTCCAGCCACTGCTCACCCAGCTGTGAGTTTTACTTTTGGTGACTCGTGTACCTGCTCGCTGCCACTATCAGTCCTCGGTGGCAGCCTTCACCGCCTGCCTCTGAGTCACCAGCCTGAATCCTGCTTAGTAAGGGAAAAGGTTCACGGCTGAAAGTTCACCTTAATCATTGCAAGGTGCCTGCACCCTCGTAACTAGTGATAAAGCTCCATGCTAACCCTTCATGGCTTGTTCCTTTTAAACTTAATTCTCTTTCTCCATCTATATTTGCCCTTTTTAATCTTAAACCTCACATGAAGGATAAAGCCTGTTCTGTCCTTAGACCTGTGTGCTGCTGCCCCTGCTTTCAGGCTTGCACTGCCTGGTGCGATGCATCCTGGCGATCCATCCCAGGTGGTTTTGAGCTTCCAGTCCAGGCCTTGAGTTATATGTTGACTATACTCTTAATTTTTTTTGCATGTCTTGTATTTGCTGTAACTGCTGCAATGCTTGTTCAGTTTCTTGTCTGGTTATGGGCAAGATTAAATGCCAAAAGAAAGCACCTGAGAGGCTTTGTGTACTGACACAGTAAGCTAAATCTTCCTGAAGTGACAGGCTTTGAATAAGTTCAACACAAAAACAAGGCAACTGGTCTCTTTGCCACTGTACTCCTTACGACATACTTGGCTTCGTTCTTAATGTCATTATTTCTTTTTTATTACATTACTTCACAAGGGGTCAGTGGAGTTGGTGGATTAGGGAATGGGCTTTTGCTGCCTGGGATAGAAAGGAGAAACAGCATGGTACAAGAGGATAAAGATGGTTAGGTGATTTTATTTTATTTATTTTTTTTATTAAATATAATAATCAACAATAAAGTAGGCAATTTATATAGATATAGTATATATTTTTAATAAGACTCCAGAAATGGTGTACTCTTGAGATGTTTGTTCAGACCTTCTTCAATTTCCAAAGCATAATGCTACCTAAATATATGCCACTCTGTTTACACAACTGGTGAATATTTTGCAAAAAGAGTGCTCAGCTTTTGGAGCAGAAATGATGAGACATTTTGCAGCCACAGATTTGTGAAATATGTAGGGCTGTGGCCACAGCCTACAGAGATTCAAACTTCAGACCCTTCTGCTTTGGGAGAAGGTTAGTGTTTGAAACAGGGATTTCTCATGGAAATGATTTTGTAACCTTGAGTAGTGAATTCTAAAGTAAGATAAATTAAAGATACCCATTAAATAATTTGTTTTCCTCTTTCAGAAATATGTAAAAGATGGATACATTTACTTTATTGTTAATTCCTATGAAGAGAGAACTTCACATTCACTGTTGGTGGCTGCAGCTAAACTATAGTTAAGCGTATGGCAGTGCATTCCAATATTTTAATGAATTTTGTAGTGTTCTGTGTGTAAGTTTGATGTGCCAAAGTGAGTTTTAAATACAGGGGAATACTGCTTTTCATAATGAAAGGCTGCACTACAGAAATGGATGAAGTGTGCAGGGCAGTCACATTTTGAAAAACGGCATCTGTGCTGCTGCACAGAGCTTCAGCATGAATTACGTTCACTTCTGAGGGCAAGTACTATTCACATTTAAGTTATTTCTAAATATATTTGTTGAATGTTACTCCTGTGTGTTCATCAAACAAAGCTGCTTCATTCCTATGCTTTAGTTTGTAATGTGCAAACATCTTCAGTTAGTGCAGCAGCTGTATTGTGCTGTTTCTCGGTAGGTCTCCGTTTCTACTGTAGGAGGTGGAGGAATAAAAAGAATGAAGTCAACTGCTTTACTGTGCTGATGATTATCTCAGACTAAGAACTTCATTAGGCCTTGTGATTGTGCTTAGATTTTGGTGGTGGCTGCTGATCTTTACCAAATAATATCTAAGGAGGTGAGCTTATTTAGTGTGGAAGCACTTCTGCAGTAAGTTGCAAAGGTTTAGTAGTGCTTTCCCTTGTGATACGTGGGACCAGAGGAGAAAAGTCTGAAAATCTGCTGGGACTCTGACAGCAGCTGCATCTTGCAGAAAGTTGCTGAAGAAGTATAGGGCCGCACTCAATTTGCCCCAGGCAGCTTGTTGTTGCTCACGGCATCGACCATCGCTACATGGTATCAATGATGTTACAGTCCTGTTTGCAAACACTTCTTGTTCTAGAGTTAATTCAGCCTCAAGGTACAAGTCTTCTCTTGTTCTAGTGTTCAAAGGCAAATTTTTGGGAATGCTAGGAATCCACACAGCTGGAAATGCTCTCGGTCCTATTGCTGCTCCACGCCAGCGGGCCAGGGATGGCTGTGGTGGCAACTGAGCAGCCTGTGTTCCCCTGACGTGTTAACTGTGTGCTGGTGTGAGCCTGCGGGGCTCCTTTTGCTTTTTGTCAAGGCTGTTTCTGTGGTGTAGTTTAAGTTTTGAAGCCTGGCACATGCATAGTTGAGGGAACACAGCATGTCTGTGTGGGGCATACTCTAAAATAGCACCTATTCAGATTTGACTTTTGATTGATTGTCATTTTGATTGGTGCTCGCAAGCAGAGGTATCCTTTACCTATAGTGTTTGCTAACTAAATACCTTCTGCTACCTCTGCTTTGTAATATGCAAGAGCTCTTATAAAGAGCTCTTATTTTATAAAGAGCATCTTTATTTTTTCTGGGTATCTGTCATTCAGAGGCCATTTCATGCCAGGCCTCCGTGCATCTCCTGCATCAGGATGTGAAAGGATGAAGGGGGCAGCACTCTGTGTCTTGCATGTTGGCATATCCCTCTAAAAATGCTGGAGGCTTAATCCCCGGCGCTACATTTAATTTAGTTAGTACCAGAGTGAGATCTCTTAAATCACACCCAAAAATCAGGAAATTAAAAACTTTATGGAATGAGATGTGACTGGTGGTTGGGCCTCGCTGTCCTGCAGCACCGCTAATGCTGGAGAGGAGGAGGGCAGTGAGTGAGCACAGGTGCTTTTCACCCAGGGCTGTTCTGAAGTCTCCTAAATCTACTTTTCTACTTTTGTTGTTGTTGTTGTCCTTTTTGGCAATTACTGTGAGTGGGCAGCAGAGATGTTTTGCTTTTGCCTTTTTTTGGAAGGGGAACTCCGGAGCATTGGAGCACAGACATTCATTTTATGGGGAAAAATGAAAATGCAGATCGTATGCTTTTTATTTTTAATTTTTTTTGCTTCCTTAATAAGGACTGTTTGCATAGTTCAGAGAATGGACTTTAATTGTCCAAATGCTGTCTGCAGCAATGAAAAAGTCACAACTTCTTCAGTTTTCTTACACTTAACTCCAGAAACTGTGACGTGGGTGGAGTTTCACTTACCCATCACTGACTTTTCAAACTACGCAGTTAGATAAGACTGAAGCAACTCGCTATAAATGTGGTGACTTGTTAGACCGCATTTATTGTGCAAATGAGCTTACATCCTGCAAGATCAGCAGAAATGCTTAATGTTTGCCTGGCTGGAAATTAATTAAAGTTTGGCGACTGAAATTAAAGGAATGGATTTGTTGCCCATTGTGTTATACAGAGTTGCCTTTCAGTTCCCATAATATGAATTAGCACGGTTGCAAATGGTTTTTGGCATGTGTGAGTTTCGGGTCCGAGCTGGTGCTGTCTTCTGGCATCTGTAGTGTTTTTAGATTGAAGCAAAACTCGTTTCGTCTTGGATGCTGTTCTGTAATGTGTGTTTGAATGTATCTGAGGCAGCTAACGGGAGTAAGGATATTAACAATCCAAAAATTTACTCCTGTGGTGATGGGGGGGCTGATTTGCCTGTAGCTTGCATTTGTTTGAAACCGATTCAAGTTAATATCCTAATTTGAATGTAATTGTTAGAATAAAAAATAAAGTACCTGTGCCGTACATATCTTGCACATATATTCAGATTTAAATTTTGATTGCCAAAAGCTTACAGACTGAGAAATCTTTGGTGTTTGCCAACTGAATTATATCTTATAGCGAGGCTTTGCAATATATAGAAACTCTTAATTAGGTATTCAAAAAATGAAGACGCTGTTATTCAGAGATGCTTCATAGCAGGCCTCCGCAGTTCTCCGCTGTCAGGATGTGAAAGGATTATCTGCTCTGTGCTCCCGTTTGCTGTTAACGTGTTGATTTCTCTTTCCAAAAATACTCTGTTCAAATGTGAACTTTCAAATTAGATGAAATTGTTTGCAGCCCCCACAGCCCCTTCTCCCAGAAAACCCAGCTCTGAAGGCATCCTGGTGGTGGGCCGAGGGAAGAGGGATTATTCCTGCTGTCGGAAGGCGTGAAGAGGTGGGGAGGTGCGAGCTGGCAGCTTTTGGGGAAAGCTTGGGGCCTGGCTGCTGCCCCAGCCCTGGCTGGATGCTGCTGTGTGGATTTCTGTGTGTGCTGGAGCCGTGATGCAGCGGCTGCTCCATGCCACAGACGAGCCTGTTGGAGCTGTCCCGCAAACACTCGCCTCCATCTGTCAGGCTGGTGTGCTGCTGTTCCTCTAGTTGTTCATGTGTGAGCAGGAGGAATGAAATCTCCTGTTACAGCAAGAAATATGTAGTAATTCACCATATATAACACTATCCAAAGATGTTAGGGTATGTATCCCTCAGCCTCTCAGGAGGATGCCCCGCTGCTGCGTCTGTCTTTTGCTGAGGTGCTTCAGCTTCTGAGGTCCAGGCCAAGGAGAGCAAGGGTTGTGCTGAAGGGAAAGATCCATGCTGCAAATATTGTGTTTATTGATCATATTTTTGATGAAATATTGATCAAAAAATAAGTGGTTATTGACCAAATTCTCTCAGGTGTATTATTACTTTCCTCCAGGAAAGGTGAGGAGGGGCTCTTTATCAGGGCATGTAGTGATAGGACAAATCTACCTCGTTTTTTAAGCCAAAAGAGGGTAGATTTAGATTAAACATACGGAGGAAATTCTTCACACAAAGGGTGGTGAAGCACTGGCACAGGTTGCGCAGAGAAGTGGTGGATGCCCCATCCCTGGAGGTGTTCAAGGCCAGGCTGGATGGGGCTTTGGGCAACCTGGGCTGGTGGGTGGCATCCATGCTCATGGCAAGGGTTTGGAACTAGATGGTCTTTAAGGTCTCTTGTAGTTATTTGTAGTGTTTCCATCCCTGACACCTCTGCTGCACTTGTCCTGCCTCTTCCCCACCTCTTGTGACTGAGCTCTGCTCTACTGATGCATCTGCAGGTCCAACAACAAGGCATTTGAAATTCAGGATGAGGACACAGCCTCATGTGTGACTGATCAAAATACGTTATGTAATTCAAACATAAATAAAATTGTACTAAATATTTTGTAGCTAGCTAGATAAATTTAGGCATTGATTAGTATCTAGAAGCCTATAGCGCAGAAAGGAATACCAAAAACTCCCTTCCCCTCCCCAATATAAATATAAGTATATATATATATATTGTTTTTTTTCAGATGTGAAAACCCATAGTGTGACTGCATGTTTAAGTCAGACCAACTTACTTTTCTGTGTAGTTGTTATGGTGTCTTGGTCCTGCCATCCTTGGGCCAGCATTGAGGTGGAGCTGGAGGCACTCCTGCGTGCAGGTGACACGATGCTTGGAAAACTCAGAGAGTGCCAGAGAGGGGTGAAGTCTTTAACTTTTGTTTGAAATGGGATGATGAATTTTTTTTCCCCCCACCTTATTTTCCCTTCTACCTTGAGGAATATGTGCAGCCTCTGAGGAGAACTGCACTGTCAGATTTTTATGGCCCTTTGTTGCAAGAGCTGAACATTTCCTAATACAACATGAGTGCATATTCCAGCTAGCGGAGCAGCAATATTGGTCTAGGGTCTGGTCTTTGGTGCTGCTGGTGCATTATGCCCTTGTCCACAAATGTAGTAAATCCATAAATGTGCTGCTGAAATAAATGGCAGGAGAGGAGGTTAAGGCAGTATTTTAAAATGCAGCCTGTTGCAATTGATTTTTGAGAAATAAGTAGATGCTATCTTAATGCAGAGTGCTCCATGCTTGTTAGGAAACTTGAGTCGCTCTTGAATAATCCAGTTTGTTTAGTCTATGAAAACCTGATACTGCACTCTTGCCTACTTCTTCTTTACAGTTCTATGGCAATTACATAGCAATAAGCATTAAAAGGAGAAACCATAATCTTCTCTGCTTGCAGTCCAAGCCAACACCAGTCATCTGCTGATGCTATGAAGTCATCCTTTGCTTTGAGGTTGCTCCCTGAAGCCTTGCTCCAGATGTCTGCTCCAGGTGAGCAGTTGTGTTTTACTCCCAGTGTGTCCAAGCCCTCTGCAGGGCATCCTTCTGGGGCTGGCCCACGGTGGAGGAGAGGAATTCTGCAAAGTTCCTCCTGCCATTTGATGGTCCTCCCTGCTTCCCCATTCTGGAACACTGGAACAAAAATGAAGATGTAAATGAATTTGCAATTATTGCACAACCAGGTTATGCAATGAGGCTGACGTGTAGGGCATACACATGTAGAAAACGCCTGCTTGAAGAGATGGCATTAAGTGCAGTTTCACCACCTTCTACCCAGAGATGAGGCTAACTGTGTTATTGGCTTCACCCCCTCCTTGGTTAACCTGAGTATTAAAGCACACAAAATATTCTGCTTCTGTTGGCTGAGACATATTGTTGATGGAGCAAAAAATAAATTAGTTCTTATGGACTGTTTATTTTGGAAGGGCTTTTTTAGCTTGGGGCCCGGAGTCCAGGCAATTAACGTTGCAGTAGTCGATCCTGGGGACGTGTGCTGCACAGCAGTGAATTTTCGTACTGTCAGCATAGTCTAAAGCATCTCCTAAGTGCATGGGGATTTTTTCTAAATGAGGGATGGAGTTTCAGTCAGAGACATTGTATCCAACAGGTCTGTGAGTGAGCCCTCATCTGGGAACTACATTTGTTATTTCCTATGTTTTAGTATTTCTCTGGAAGAAGTCACACCGTTGGCTCCAGCCCTTCATGTGAGGGAGGGGGATGGATGGCAGGGTGCTGTAACTGCATTTTTGGGGCAGGCTGGTTGGTGAGGCTTTCTTGACACCGATTGTGACACTTGTGTCCCATCCCTGGTGAAAGCAGAACGATACCACAGAAGCGTGCCTTGAGCAGATCTGTGTTCAGCTTCTGGGCTGGTGTAAATTCTTATCCCAGCTATCCCAACCTGCCAGAAATGACTGGTGCTGTTGTTAGTATGATGTACTGTGGCTCCTGGCTTGAGTTTCATTGTACTTTTTTACTTCTCTGTGGGAAAACAACCTCTCCCCCCTGCCCACCCCTCAGTTGCCTCCCTTCTTGCCCCTGTCTGCGTTAACTCCTGAGAGGCGCAACAAGTACGTGGTATCTCCATACGCAACGCTTATTGCTGATTGAAAGAAAAATTCTGCAAAATAAGCAAGTAGACTGACCTGATGACTCCTCATGACAACAGCCTAGTTGAAGTTAACATGCAGAATATTTTTATCCTAGTTTACTCCTTGGAGGCTAATAGAGGGAATGCTGCTAGAGTAATTTTAAGATGAATCATGCCATCTGCCATGCACGGTTTGCTGTTTCAGCAGTAGAGGAGCAGAGGGAATACATACATACGGTGGTCTGAAACAGCATGTTTGCTTTCACTGTAAAACTAATTTGAATTTCAGAGCTTTTTTTTTCTCCTTTTTTTTTTTTTTTTTTCCCCTTGCAGGCATTTCATATCCCCTGCTTTGGTTATCAGTTTAGCACATGGCTCCAGCACTGATACTGCTCTGTCGGATGGTCAGTGCCAAATTTTGCAGCCTCTTTGTTCTGCTGAGACTTGGAAGGCACACCTGATCTGGCTTGCTAGTATCTTGAAGTGGACCACTGCGAAGTCCTTTTTTGAAAATACAGTGCAAATGTTGACCCATGGGACTGCCAAACGGAACCAGATGTAATTTGCACCCCATTTAAAAAAGAAAAAAAGTAGGAGTAGTAGTACTACTACTAATATTAATAGTAATATTAATAACAATGAAGTTGTAGACATATTGACCTGGAGAAGGTAGCCTGGCAGTGTACTAAGGAGGATCACTTGTGGTCTGAATTTTGTATGTCTGATGCTAAGACTTGTTCTTCCAGGAGCTCTCCTGAGCCGGAGGAGGAGCGTCCCCAGCACGTGGCTGTCTTCCCTGTGGGAAAGAGCAAGCTGGCATTTGGAACTGAAAAGTCATAACCACAGCATAGCGTTGAGCGTGTCATGTCTCATCTTGTGTTTTGTCCAGGAGCAATTATTTTAGAGACCGGCGAGTCCGTTAGTAAGGTTCATGGGTTGGGATTTGGGAATTGAAGGGGGTGGAATCAGAATCTCAAGGGGTTTGTACTTCAACTCTATCCTGCCTTTGAGGACAGGCTATGATATTAGATAATGCTTTAATTATTACTAGGGTGAGTAAATTCTTCTGTTCTAATATGTTAAAAACCCTCCCTTGCTATCTCTCCCAAAGATCTAATTTTCTCATAAACTGATAAGGGTGGTGAACTGTTGCACCAAACAGTACTAATAGATTTTGTGCTTTGTTCACGTCTTAAGCTTTTTACAAGAATTTTATCTCATGCACTTGTTTTGAGTGCCCTGACAAACTATATTTGAAGAAACTGAGAGTAGAATATTGAAGCATGTAGCAATTAAACTATTTTCCTCCCTTTCTTGCATTTCAGCCCTTGCCCCTCAAGGGAATTATATATCTGGTAAACTGCAGAATTAATTATGTGAGGTCAGTTGAAGGCCTGAACAATAGCATGCTCTCTTTTTCAGGCAAGAAAGACAGTTTTTAAATGCCAGGAATTAAGAGCAAAGCTTGCTCGCCTTTGGAGAAGAGTTGTTGTACCAGATACTGAGCTGACATGCAGGCAGATCTCTGCTACCCTTAGAAGAGGATTAGTTTATGCCCTGAAGCAAATGGGTTATTAACTCTTGTAATTTTATTTTAGCATGTTTAACAACAGATACTGTTGTTTATAAAATCCATTTAATCCCTTTTTAATCACTGCAAGTTATTTTCCACTAGCTATCCTGCAGCCATGGGTTCCAATGGTTAGTTATTTACTGAGCAAAACATTGCATTTTTGTGTGCTTTTTAAAAGTCGTTCTTTAATGCCTTGAATTAAAGGGTGGTTGTTTTTTATTTTATTTTTCCCCTAAATAAGTTGGGCCTCTACTTTTGTTGCATTCTCCTCCTTCTTCATTACCCAGCTCATTGAATATCTGTAGCAGCCCCTTCTTTTGCTCTTTGGACCATCTCTGCAGAATCCTCATTTCTCTTTTCCCAGGCCACTGCTGTTGCTATTTTTTCTAGCAGATTTTGTTTGCTTGGGCTTTGCTCTGCACCTCAAGGCATTTATTGATAAATAGTGGCCTTGTATTATGGGATGTATAAACACAAGCATGTGACTGCCCTCTGCATTGGATATGAGAATGTATGAAACGGCAGCAGTGGTGGTGTCATGATGCTTCTCGGTATCTTTTAGAGCCTGTGGTATGGGGTGGGGAAAGGCTGGTAAACTTTCAGGTGTTCAGGAGGTTCTGTGTGCATGAAATAAAAGCCATCAACTTTGGGAAGAAAGAAACATATGCACCAGAAGTCACACTTAACAGGTGAAGTGTCTTTAGCTAGACATGTCTTGTAAAAGTAGCACCAAAAGATGCTTGCATAAAATACAACTCACAGCAAGGTCTTCAGGCCACTTACATGAGCTCTTCTATGGCCCCGGGCAGTGCCATGGCTGCAGAGATTTCTTCTGAGGTGGAAATCTCCAAACTGCTCCAGTTCTGACGAACAGCAGGGCATAGTAATTCACTAGGGTTTAGTAATTCACCTGCTGCATTTGTGGTGGTGGCCAGGGTGACATTTCATTTTCACGATCCAGCTCTTGGGTGATCCATCCTGCGGTGCCCAGTAGCTGGTGGCCGTGCCTGGTGGGGACCTAGTGATGTGTGCTCATGCAGCAACTTTACCTGCAAAGTTTTTGGAGTGAGTGATGTGAATCCTGTCTCCCTTCTTCGCTGGAGCTCAAGGAATGGGAAGGCTCTTCTGGATGTTTGGATCCACGTACGTGGGCACCTACCCTCAGAGAGGACTCTCAGATGTGACTGGGAAGTCTCAAGCCTTCTTGGGTTTGTCACACAGTCCTGGTCACGATGGGATAGTATGGGATCTTTGGTACCTTGCAAAAATCTGGCCTCTCTGTGCCAGCTACTGGGATGCAATATAGCAGTGCTGCTTTGCATGTGGGAGTGAGTTTTGTGGTCTCTCTGTCAAGTGTATGAGCTGAAATACATGCCTGCACCCTCTGAGCTACTTTCCAATGCAGTGTGAAAGATTATGAATGAGAAGGAGACAAGGATAACATTTATGTCTTTCTGGCCGTAGGAGCTTTGCCTCTTGGCTGTGATTAAGCTCGCATTTAGCCCATGAATATTTTTTCTTAACGTTGGGAGATCTGCTATTACAAGAGATTTTGCCACTGGGGCTGGCTGGCATAAAGCAAATACCTGACTGACTTGAAATAATTTGATTAGTCTGTCTTGCGCTGGGAGAATCCCTTGCTCAGGCCTATCCCAGGGATAAATGAATCATGCAGAGGAGAAATCGAAATTGCCAACCAAGGCTTTACGTTTGTTGCTATTAAGTGACAGAGAAATGAGCTTTGCTGTGGGAAACATGCCTTTTCCCAGAAATATCTTGAGCTTGATCTGAACTATACTGAAACGTGAAAATTCCTTTCAAATTAAAGGGAAAAAAAAATCAGGAGGCAGCATGCACTTTTGTTGTCAGAATCTTCTGACCAAGTTTATTGCTTGTGTTGCTGCTCTGCTGAAGTACCTCTTACGCTGAATTTTGTTACATGAAGTATAGAAGTAGAGTAGCAAAATGTGTCCATATTGACCTGAATATTCCTCCCCTGATAACATTTTTTTTTCCACTTCTGTGTAAATCTTGCATGAATGTTCACACAGGTAGCTTTGGTCAGAAAAATAGATCTCATTTAACATCTAAGATACAACTTTTCATCTTCTGTTGGTGACCTGAAGATTATGGGTGTTGCTGCTGAGGGAAACCTGTTGTGTGAGAGACTGATGTGGTTCTCAGAAATTTCTTAGGAATGTCGAAGGTTCATAGTGGGACATAGAGATTTATTGGGTGCTTCTGATCAGCTAGCTGGTGTGGAGACCACAGTCCTCTTCTGAACTCCTTCTGAGGTTGTCTGTAGTTAGAAAGCCTAGAAATTGCCTTCAGTTAAGTCTAGTTGGTCCTTCCCATGCGTTGACCTCTTGATGTTTCAAGGAAAGCCTTTGGTTAGACAAAAAGGGGAAAGAAGACAGCTAAATATGATGAGGGTTATATAGTCTCCTTTTGGCTTAAGAGGCTGGTCTGTTTGGGATCCTTCTGTAGGCAGTTGAAGGGTGGCAGGTTCTTGCTTTCACTGTCCACGAGGTGAAACTTCATGAGGCATAGTGAGTAACTCCTCTAGAAAGGAGGCAGCCCTTGTGAACATCCCTACAAGTCCTTTCAGGCTCAAATTATGAGACACCATCAGTTTAGGGAAAAGGCCGAGGGACACAGCTTCAATTGCTGACAAAACAACCGTGTCAAATTCAAGCCTGTAGTCCTGAGTGCATAGGACTAAGATGGTATCTCAGACCATGTTGTTTCGAGGACTTAAGTGTTTTGGCTCCATGAGGAATGGGCTCCATTTGCCCTGTCACACAGATATTGAGAGTTTAGAAACCTCTGCATTTCTCTTCGTACAGGCTGTGCTTTGGCAAACTGATTTGGAAACCAAGCTCTGTGCTTGTCCATACCACAGTAGCTTTGGGTAGGCCATTGAAAGACTGGGGAAGAAGGAAGGCTCTCCAGGAAGGATTAAAACAGCAGGAATCTCCTAGTCTGTAGAGAAGTAATGGGTGTCACATGCTGCAGCAACAGCCTGCTCCTCCAAAGAGTTGGGAAGGTGATGGGATTTGCATGGGGTTTAACCAGCACCCGGCTCTTTGGCCTGCCAGCACGAGGAAGCCTTAGCTCAGGTCTCATACAAGACAGAGCCCAGCCACACCATTTACACATAGCATAAGCTGTTTTTCAAATAAATAGCATAATTTCCCATATTTGCAGTCTGCAAGGGTTCTCCCCCTTCTCCATTTGAAAGTAAGATGGGATACAATATGCTGTGCATCCTGGTTGCATGGGGAGAAATATGCTCCCTGAGCCAGAGATGGCCAGGACGTCTGTCAGTCCAGCCTCCGGGACAGACGTAAGAAATATCTCAACTGCAAGTTGTTTTGTGCTTACTAGAAAGCCTGCAGAGTGGATGGTTTCAGTACGGGGATAAAGGCTATAACATACTGGTAACCTCAGTGGGTTGCAGGGAAATTTCCTCATGTTTGGGTGCAGTAGAGTTTTGAAAATCAAAGCAAACAATTGTGTTTTGGTTGTGGTGTTTATAAGAAAGGGCAACAGAGGAAATGAGAAAACTTTGAAAAGTGAGTTAAATAGGGATTGGCATGAGATGTGTTGTTTTTTTGTTTTTCTCTCTCTTTTTTTTTTTTTTTTTTACTTTGTAAATTCCTGCTTTCTCTTGCTGAGGCTTAGTGAGGAAAGTTTCTCTTTCTAAAGAGAAGACAACATGTGTCATAAAGAAAAGGAATATCTTAAAGGTACGCAGCCTGTTATGTAATGGAAGATTTTGTTATGGAGAAAAACTGCAACAATAAGATCTTACAGGATTTCCTATTAGTTCAGGAAAAAATACAAACTTTACCTGGAAGCATGAACTCTTCAATAACATTGTAGATGCAGAAGTGAATAATAAACATAAAAAGATCTAGAATCAAATGAATGTTATAAACAAGCTGAAATTAAAGGGGAATGTAACTTGCTGTGAATCATATTTAAGAAAAGGCAGAAAATAAAATAGCAATAGGAGTCAAAGCAGGAGCCTGTGTAATTCAAAGCATATATGCTTTTTTCAGGTGTTGTTAGTTGTCCAATACAAGGTCTGTCTGCAAATCTTGTTTTTAGACATTTATATTCCATGATATTTGTGTCTGAAGGAAGAGATTTTTGCTCTTATTGGTGTGCAATAGAAAAGAGCAGACTTTTGCTTGCAGAAGTAGTTCTGTGTAGTGTCATTGGACGGATCTGTTCACATCATTAGCCAAAACAGGAATAAAAATAATCCAGCAGCTTAAAATGCAACATGCTTCTGTACTTTTAAGGACTGAAATCCAAAATGTGAAAAGGATTAGAAAATTATAAACAGACACTAATTGATACCCATCTGTGTAATATTTGTAAAACCTCATTTCTTGCCATTCTAAATACTGTGTGCTTGTGCATCCCTGTGTTGTTATTGAAACTGTATTGATTTATAATGCTTTTTGAACAGTATCTCAGATACAAAACGTGGCCCTGAAATTATGGAAACTTCACTCAGGTTAGATTTTTTTTTTTTTTAATGAGTCATAAGGCAGTAATGAATCCAACTTCTGTGCTCGTTGCTCTAATATTCGTTATTATGGCTAACTGTCATAAAACATCATCCAAAAAAAAAAAAAAATCAGATCAAGAGCTAAGTGGCCATGCCTGGGATGGCATCTGAGCTCTGCTGGGGGCTTTGTGGCCCCGTGGAGGGGTGTTGTTGAGGAGGGACTGAAGTCTGTAGGAAACCATGGCTTGGCTTGTGCTTGCATAGCCTGAGTAGATCAGCCTTCTGCGTGCTGGTATTTTCACTCATTTTGACCTGAGTTTTGATGGAGGACAGCTGAGAGGAGCAACCCTGAATGTGCCAGAAGCTCCACCAAACACCTTACAGAAAACCAGTCTGAAGCCTAGGGAGGCCCAAGAGGAGTGGGATGTCGGTGCCCTCGCTGGCAGTGAGGGGGCAGCTGAGGAGGACAGGCAGGAGGAGAGGCTGGGACTGCTCGAGGCATCACGGTGGAACCTGGAGCTGAAGCTGGGGCCGTGAGTCAAAGTCCCATGACTCCATCGCAAGACCATTAGTCCTTTTAAGTAGCTGCGTGAGGGGCTGCCAAGAATTAGGGCTGATGGATAGCACAAGAACACAACTCGAATTATTAATGACTTTTTTTTTTTTTTTCAATCTGGAAAGCAGCATGGGGTAGAACCAAGCACTGCTGCATGGCTCACAGGCAGACCCTGGCATGCTGAAGGGTGCATGGGGAGAAAAAGTCTTGCCTGTTGCAGTTGCAGCTCTGAGTCCTGACCACGGTTACCCAAAGGATCTTGTGGTTTTAAAGGTCATGATAAATTTGAGTTACCAAAGCATGCGTAAAAGGCTGCAGAAAAGACAGGCAAGGCGTTGTTGAAATGGTTCATTTGTACATTTGAACTGCATGTTTAAAAACTTTGCAGTCCAGAGACAACCCTTTAAAAGAAACTTTGTACTTTTATCTGCCCTTTTTTTTTTGCTACAGTATTTGGCATTTGGTCTTAAATAACTTAGTAGTTATTGATTAGCAGTTCTATAGCAGTGGTGCTCTGGGAATTAACATTTGCTTTTCATACTCTGGTCTACAGCATTAATTTACAGCTTGTTATTTTATGCATAATGCATAAAAAATAAATCATTTTTCCACTACAATGAAATATTGGAGAAATTTTATATTTTCAATAAGTGTTATTTTCATACAAATAAGAATGCATTTTTTAATGTCTAATGTCACTTATTGTGTATTTCAAATATGCAGTCTCTTTGAGACTGTGCTCAGGGGAAATATCCATCAGGGCTGTCTTCATGATATTCACTCCAGATTTTTTTCCTTTTACAGTTTGTGCAACTTCTGGTCTACTTGTATTTTCTACTACTTTTTGTATTTTTCTTTCTTTCTCTTTTTATTGATTTTTTATTTGATGCTACTTAAGTTATCTAGATGTGTATTTTTAATTGATTTTTCTATGTTATTTTTATTTTTTCTATATTACTCTTTTGTTCTAAGGGTTTTATGTATATGCTACTCTGTGTATATGTATAAAATATACATGCTGTGAATTTGAACTTGAAATAGCCATCTTAATACATCTGTGCCTCTGGTCTAAGTATGTAGAATGACGATGCCTATTTTCTTCTACTGGTTATGATTCCTTTAGTTTCTAAATGGTGTGAGGACTCATTGCACCTTGCTTGCAGTACTCCTGCCATTTTATGTACGTCTGTGTTAGGTAAGGGATGAATATTTTGTGGGATGCTGGTGTGTTATCTCTCTTTTCATACTCTACAGTGAAGTTTTTAAGCAGTGCATGGGCAGACCTGCCAGAAGTAGGGCCCTATTTGCTTGGTAGCAATACCCAAAGCAAGAGATGGCACCTTTCCTCTAGAGTTTTCAGCCAGGGGTCCTGACTCTGCCAATACACAGTGGAGTAGCTTTGAGCATGTTGCACTGGAACGTGATTAAAGGCAACTTCTTGGGAGCAAAAGTGCAGGCGAGGTTAGAGCCTCGATCCTTACCTCAGCTCAGGCAGCCAGTTGTTTACAGGAGTGAAGTGGTGGAATCACTTTGGCAAAGAGGCTATTTGTCACAAATTTCATATTCTTTGGCTGTTTGGGCAGTATTTTTTCTTGTGTATTTTTCCTAAGGTATTGTTTTTGCAGACCATATTGAAAACATGCTTCTTTTTCTTTTCTAATTTGATTGTAATAAGGGCTTTGTTAATCAAAAATAAGTGCAATAAGACAGAATGAGTTGGTTATTTTTACATTTTCCTGTTTAAAAGAAAAAAAAAAAAAAAACAGCCTCAGTAAGTGAGCCACAATGAGCCGTGATGTATTTCCTCCATCAGGATGGAAAATAAGCCATTTATTATTTCAGCTCTGACTCACAGTGAACCTGCTGACACTGAGACATTTTATAATCATAAGGAACAGGTTAGGGCAGTAACTTGGACGCCAGGCTGGGGATTACCTACTTATTACAGTGTTTTACAACCTGGATGCTTTAGGTTTTCTGGCAGAAAGTCCTAAACCTCACACTAAACACCATGTTGTTATTGTACAATTACTGCTTGCAGGTCTTGCTGTAGGTGGTGCCAGCTAGACAGATGCCTTCATTATAATTATCCTTTTTACTATATATAAAGATTTCATCCCTTTAATCCATGTAAATTTTACTGTTCTTGAAAGTGACACTAATAGTTATACTCTGAGCCCTTCCTCCTTGTCCCGTGTTCCCAAAGTGACTTGGGGATGGGCTTGGTCAATACAGAAATGGGAGATTTCCAAGGAGAGCCCAGGTCCTGCAGGAAGCGGCGCTGATGACTCAGTAGACAGCACTGGTGGTCATTGCATGGTCCCCTGACACAGGCTGCAAGAATAGCAGTGCTAACTCCAGCGTCCTGGCCAAACTCCAGCTGAATAATTACTTTCTGCCTGCCTTGAATTCCTCCGCAGCTTCAGCTGGAGAAGTTGAGCTTCGTTTCCCTTCTTATAAACAATCCCATAGCGTTCGTGTGGAGCGGTTGCTCCTTCACGCCTTGGAGGTAACTGTATTTTGATGCTGGGTAGTGACTTTATCCTCGCACTCATGGATAGCCTGAGAAATGCCAACTCCTAAAATCTCATTTTACTATGAAGAGTATGACAGGTCATCTTGTATTCTATTTTTTTTTTTTCCTCCAGTAATAGCTTGTGAATACTATTGCATTTGCTGATAAATGAAGGCATCTTTGAAATTCATGACCTTTTGACAGCAAGATGTTGAAAAACGACCGAGGAAGTGATAGTGAGATCCTCATTAGAGTCCAGTGAGGCAGGAAAACTCTTCCTGCGTAGCTGTTTAACACCACTTACTGGGTCTTGCTCTTTGACAGGCATCAGAGCTGGATACCTGTAACTGGATGTCTCTAGTCTACTTGAACCTGCAGCTCCAGATGGACATATGGACAAGTAGGGTGGTGGGTCAGAAAGTGATACCTCTCCTTTGAGAGCATCTTCAGAAATAAGGGCATAGCCAGAGCTCTGCTGTGGATGTTGGTGTTCAGAGAGCCTCATCCCATTACCCTAGGAGGATAGCTAGGTTGCCCAGTGAGAAGGACCAGTCCTGCCTGCAAGTGGGCATTTTGGCCCCTTCCTCTGCCAGTATTTCATCTCTCTCTTTCCTGTAACACAATGACTTGAGGCAATCCGCCAAATTGTTGTTTGCTGGTCAGTTGGTTTATTTTGGTACCTGGTTAATGCGTTCCCTGATCTGCAAAGCTGACAGACCCTTGTGTCAGCTTGATTTTGTCAGTGAGTGACAAATTGTGTGTGATTCACATGTGCCTTTACTCATTTAACATGAGCAAAAGTTACCTGTGAGAAACAAACTGTAGGTAGAAGAACTGGTTGACAGGACTGAAGGCCATGAGCCCCCAGTTTTGTGGAGGAGACCCTGTGCACAAGAGCTGAACAGCTTTCTTGTGAGGGAGGTGGAGTAGCTAAGCTTGGTGTTGTGCTTATCTGATGGGGCCTGGATGAGCTTCCATTTGTCAGATATTCGGTACATGTTTGAATACAAATACTAAGCCAAGATTCAGTGAGACTTCCCTTGCATACAAGAGCTACCTTTTTGCTGTTTCTTCTCTTGAAGATGTTAGGCTTTGAATAGTCCACTCTTAACAGTCCTTTAATTGCTTCATCCTCTCTCTTCTTGATCAGGAGACTACTCATGACTTCTTGAAGCCTGCTACTTAACAGCAATCTGTAGCAAAACACCATATCTTCTTCATATTTAACCCACACTTCACCATTTTGTCTCCCTCTCCATGAGTGCTCTGGAAATACAGTGGTGTTGCAGCATTTGTATCTTGCAATGTTGGGTATATGCAATGCTGGATGTTTGATCAGAGTCAAAATAATTGGTTGCTTAACCTACGCAAGTTGCCTACTTAGCTGTGCAGGGCAATTTGAGCAAGCCATCAAGAAGAGTGCTTGGTAGGTTCCTGTAACAAATTCTGTTTGCTGGTTTGTTTTGAAACCATCTTTTGAGAGTATATGATACTTAACGTGTTGTCAAAATCAGGACAAAATAAAGCGTATGGATTAATACTTAGCAGAAAGAATCTGAGAGCTTCAGGCTCTGTGGAAATGGCAAAATGGGAGCTGCGAGCACTTCATCAGAGTAGCCCAGGAATTTTTATTAGCTGTGTTTAAGCTCCAGCGTGTGATAGGTTCAATACCAAGAAAAATGGGTGCTTTCTGACCATCAGTATCTGTGATAGCTGAAGGCATCGTATGAGAAAGGAATATGATAGTGAACATTAAATTTCTATTAATAAATAAATGTTAATACCAGACTTTATAATTTATTGTATGTTAGAAAAAGCAAATAATGTTATCAGTCTCCTTGCTTTCCTCCTTTTCTTTTATTTTTGAGGCAGGGAAGATCTGTGTATGAATTATGTACTTTAAAATGCTTCTTCATAAATACATGATCTCTGCATATTTGCATGCAGAAAAAAATGAACTATGCTATGAGTGTAGTTCTCCTTAAATCATCTGAGGATCAAAAACCTTATCTGTTTTTATTTTATTTTTTATTCTTTTAAAGGATTATCAGCTCCCACTGCCACGGGTCTACACAGATCTTCCAAGATGAAGAGGTTGTACTGGAGTCTAGGCTAAAATACACACTGGCGTTATCTAATCTGAAAAATCCCAGTATGGGAAGAGGTTATACAAAGTAGGCAAGTGGAAAGGCAGTGTGGGCCCGAAGGGAGAATTTATATTACAAACGTTTTATTTATCATATGAAGTATGTGGGCAATCTGTTAGTTACTTTAATGAATGATTATTATGATTATTTTTTATTTGGCCTGGAACTCAGGTTGAAGGGAGAACTGGAAGGCACAGGTTTTGGGAACAGCGGCTGACTGCATTGTGGCAGAACCGGAGCACGTCTCCCAGTACAGGATTAACATCTCAGCGCCACCGGCGTTCCCGTGTGAAAGAAAGGTAGCAATTTGGGAACCCAGCTGTACTCAGTACGTGCTTTCTTTGGGGTCATGTGGATGTGTGTGCAGGAAGAGTCGCCTAATTTGAGGAGTTATTTAGAGTAAGAAATTGGTTTTGTATGTGTATCAACAAGGAATGGTTAAGTAGATGTTCTTTGGGAGTTACAAAGTTTTTTTTTTTTTTTTTTTTTTTTTTTTTAAGCTGAGATTGTTGTGTTTGTTGTCAAAATACTTTGTATTTTCTCTCCTGCTGTTACTTGGTCTGGCTGTAGCACAATGTTGCATGTTTGTTACCACAAGTCCTTTTCTAGGCCAGCCACATGCCCAGCTAGGGTGGAGAGAAAAGGTAGTGATTTATAAAGTATTCCTGTAGAAGTATGGGTTAAAGACTGTAATAAATAAAGGTCTTTTAAGTTGGACTGCTAGAAATTTATGTAAGTGTAAGTAAGAGAGTTTTCTGCTTGATATTTTCTTTGAAACTTCAAAAGACAGATGCAAATAATTCTATATAAAGAAATGGTAAAGGTGCTATTGCACATGTTTGGGGTGAAAAAACGGTGAGATTAGAACAACTCAGACTTTCAGGGACTAAACTCTAGGTAAGTTTCCTCTTAACTTCAAGGAGGAACTCTTTAACTGTTAAGTTTACTCATTTAAGTAAATGCAGGCTAGTACAGAAAAAAATAGGGGTCTTCCCTTACAACTTTCCTTAGTAGCGTGGGGCTGGATAATGAGCAGCTTTATAATCATGAAGCAGGAATGTGGTGATGATTATATGTGCTAAGCGTCTTTCTACTACAGTTATTTGATATGATTAGCTTCACACTTATTATGAAAACTGGTTTAAGGCTAAGAATGAATGAAATCCTACCAACCCCATCTTCCCATCAGCTTCAAAAGCTGGATTTGCATTAGGCTCAAGTATTTGGGCCTCTCTCAAGACATTTACTTTATGATAAGAATTTTTGCTGAGAATCTGTAGCTGAATATATATGTACATTTTAACCTGTATTTCTGACAGAAACAAGGTGTGATCCTTGTCTCCAATCACATCATGTCTTTGAATTGCTGCTTGCTCCTGAATATTCATCTGAGAAGTCTCTGCCCCCTGCAAAGTGATATCCAGGGAAAACTGGAGAAGGCAGCAAGAAGTCTTGAGAAGTTGTATTGCAGGAAATACTTAGGTTTGGGTTTAATTCTTTCTCTGTGTGATGTGGAAACACTCCTTTTTTTTCTTAACTGTAGGGTGTACATTGGGATGGAGAAAGCCATTGCTTTCTGCAGCTCTATTCCCCTCCGTTTTTTTTTTTTTTGTTTTGTTTTGTTTTGTTTTGTTTTTTTTTTCCTTTAAATTTAGAAATAGCTTGTTCTTTGTTCTACAGCATTCCTGTTAGCATCCCTCTGTTACAAAATATACACCCAGAAAATGCTGCTTACAGAAGGAGATTGTGAATTGCATTTAGTGGCATTTGCTTTCTAGCTATGGAGAAAGGGACCTTCTAAGCATGGTCTCCACAAAACTCAGTAAAACACCTCCCTACATCCTCAGGTACCTGCCCTCAAGCAAGAGTCACATAGGGATGTCAGAGCCTGCTGTCACAAGGGTGAAGCCAGCAGGGTGATGGCCGCTGGTGTTGTTTGGACCAGAGACCACGAAGATGGACCTGGTGCCCAGATTGCTTATTTTGTTTTTCCTCTGGACAGCACTCTGTTGGTTCAGGAGGAGCAGCCCACATTTTGGTGGGAGGAAAGCCCTCCTCAGCAGCATCAGTCATCACTGTAGATTCTTCAGACTTCAGCAAAAGAGGAAAAACAGATGAAAACTGCTTTCCCCATTTTCCACTGCCTCATTTTCCCAAGGCAAAGCAACCCCCAGCCCTATGTTTGCTCCCCTACTGCAGTGGCCATGATTAGGGACTGCAGCAGGGTGAGGAGGAGGATGAACAGCTGCTGGGGAAGGACAGAGGCTCTGGCAAATGTGGTTAGTTGAGTCTGGGTTTGAGAAGATGGGGTGGGCATGTGGGAGTGTGTGTGAGCTGGATGTATGGGGGATGTCATACCGCAGGGAATGGAAAACACCTTTCGGGGGCTGTCCTCAGCTTACTGCTTGCCACCCTGCTAATGCCACCAGATTCAGTTTTACCTACGCTGTTGAGAAACCTTGAGCTGGTCCTAGGCAAGTATCAGTCATCTGTGTTTTGTCTGGGTCAGGGTCTGATGCCAGAATTGCTAATCGGATCAGGAAGTCTGGGTATGCTTTTTTTTTCTGTAGCAATGTGTGGGCAGAATGCCGTGCCTTCTGTTCCCTCGGGTGATTGAACTTGCCGGGTTTTACAGCTTTGAGACTTTGGCCTCTATCACATGTATCAGCATGAAAGTGGTGCCAGGCTAGAGCTTCTGAAAGAGGCGTTTATGTGGGGAGGCTGAGTTCAAAACCACCCTTGCAGTCACTGGCTGGAATGGCATGCTAGAGGGGCTGTAAAGTGCAAGGGAAGCTGTTACCAAAAATACGACAATATGCGCAGCTAAATCCCAGCGTTTCTGCCTTGAATAGGCTGGGCAAACAGAAGTTTCAGCTGAAATGGGATGGAGAAACACAAGTTCAAGTGGTATTTTTATTCCAGTACGTATGGGCAAACAAATCGGAGGCTTTGTCAAGATGGGCAGCTTTTAGAGGATTTTAAATTCATGTTTATATTGGAATTTCAGAAACTATAAATAAATGCATGAAGTTAAAAGTGTGGAAAACAGGATAGACACATGACCGAGTGTTTATGAACATCTATCCTGTCCCAGACCTGCAGCACAGCATGTGATGTTGTTGTTTCTCCTCCAGCAGAAGGTGAGGGGAGACTGCAGTCACTAGAGCAGTGAACACAGCTTGCTTTGGTGTGACCTGAAATCCTTTTACAGAGATTGCTTCAATTCAGAGCACATGGCATCCTGAATCATTTAAAATAAAGGTATATATTCTTCAGAGATCCTTCGTAATCCATTCTGTGTTGCATGCTCCCTGTTGCAGCCAGTGTTCAGTGATGTTAGAAGACTGCAGCCATTCAGTGCTGCATCTGAGTCTCTTGGAAGCCACAAGCCTGTGTTTTGGTTTGGCAGATGCTTTTCTGCAAAGGACTAACTTGTGGCTACTGCTGGAAGTCTTCAGAGGAACCAACCAGAGGAGTCCTTCCTCTGCGTAAGGCAGTGCTGAAATTTTTCCCAACTGGAGTGGGAGAGATGCTCAAATACCTCTCACGGTGCTAAAACACTGAAAAGCAGACCCTGGGACAAATTTTGCAGCAGCACAGAGCCAGGCAAAGTTGACTTTAAAGCTGTAAAGAGCAAAGTACATTTCCGTCTCCTCTTCCCTCCACTGCCTCCCGAAACCTGTGGCTGCAGAGGGGCCCCGTGGCGGCCAGGGCAGGGTCCTGGTCCTGCTATCGTTTCCTGTGTGAACCTCTGCCCTCCTGTCCCCGGGCACCGTAAATCCGCAGCCAGGCTGTCAGGAGTCCTCTTCCTGTGATTGTTATCCCGACATGGGCCCTCGGGTTTGTTTTAAAGCACAATGATGGCTAACGCAGGGAGGAAGGAGCGGGGAGGAGCTCCGGTCCTGAGCTGGTGTCCTTCCCCCCACAGCATTGCTGTCTGTCCAGGCAGTGCTGGGCCTGGCCTCCTCCCAGGCTGGGGGAAGGACAGACGGACAGGGGACAGGTAGTACCCCATGGTAGGGGGTCTCTGAGGTGGAGCTGATGGAGACAGGAGGTGTTTCATCCATCGTGCTTCATGTCTGGATTAAAACCAGTTCATACAAGCGCAGTTACCTCTGTCTGCCTGCAGGCTTGGTTTGGTGCCTGACTGTAGCCAAATTAAAGTGAATTTCAGAATATAAATATGACTTTTACATAATATCCTTCTACTCCAGTATTTTTCCTGGGACCTGTTGTACTTAGAGGTGTAGTCCCAAAGCACCTACAGACAACAGAGTTCCCTGTCAAGACACATATCTGTCTAGTGAGACACCTTCACATTCAAACAAGGTTTGCATTTATTTTGTAGAAAGTAGGTGATTATAACTTCAGGTAAATGATTAGGTGCAACACACTGCATTTTCAAGTTACGTGTGTATGTTCCTCAATAGTATATTTAGGTTTTCTTAGTTTGTCGTGTCAGATTAAATGAATAACAAATAATATTAATGATACCACAGTGGGTTTCTTAAGTATCTTCTATCATAGAATCACAGAATGGTTTGGGTTGGAAGGGACCTTAAAGATCATTAATTCCACCCCCACTGCCATGGGCAGGGACACCTCCCACCAGCCCAGGGTGCCCAAAGCCCCATCCAGCCTGGCCTTGAGCACCTCCAGGGATGGGGCATCCACAGCTTCTCTGGGCAGCCTGTGCCAGGGCCTCAGCACCCTCTGGGTGAAGAATTTCTTCCTAATGTCTGACCTAAATATACCCTCTTTTTTAGTTTAAAGCCATTACCCCTTGCCCTACCACTACACTTCCTGACAAAGAGTTCCTCTCTAGCTTTCTTGTAGGCCTCCTTTAGGTGCTGGCAGGCTGCTACCCCCCAGAAGTAGTATTATTCTTAGTTGTATGCATAACATGCTTGTTAAATTTTACAAATTGAGAACTATCAAGAAGGTACTTGCTGCTCATTAAAACGAAGCAATCTTTTTCTCATTAAAAAGAAGCAATTATGACAATATTAAAAAAAAAAAAGTGAATTCTCCTGTTTGTTAAAAAAAAAAAAAAAAAGCTCTAAGAGTCAGTTGTGGTCTATAGTAACTTTCAATAAAACCATTGCAGCTTTCTTAGAAAAGATGTCAACTGCAGATTCTCTCAAGTCCTGGAAATAAGAAGGCAGAATAAGGCTGACTTGCATGTGCAGACACGTTGCAAATAGCAGCAAGGACAGAGTTCACTTGTCAGCTGCGAATGGACTTGTGAAGACAAATGAAAATACTATGGGTTACTTAATTTAAACCTTTGGTTAAATACGAAGTCGGAGCAAATGTGGTACACAAAAAGCAATTGAAAACACGTGGCAGGCAAAAATGTTCTAGAATTTGTGTGTTGGCATGTACACTGCATGAGAGTAAGTGATCTGAGCCTACCCCTGCTGGTTCCTTTGGGGGATGAGCAGGGAAAAAGGAGGTGACACCAGCTGTTGTGCAATGTAAGGCTGCAGGCTGCCTCATCTAAACAGCTAAAGATATACTTATATATATACACACACACACACAATCTTGTATATCTATAATATGTTTTGTATGTAAAATATTTCAAATGTTAGTCTTTAGATGATAACTTTTATATGATGTGTATATATGCATGCATATGAAAAAAACAACAGGCAAACAAACAACCCATCAAAAACATGTAAAGCGGTTGATGCCCAAATAATTGTCCTGCTACAAAGGAAGATACTTTAATTCTATGAAGTCTTTAAGAGACAAGAAGCATCTACGTGCTAAAATCCTGTTTCTGCAGCAGTTGTCCTTGTGTCATGAATGTAAAAGTGGAGCGAGTGCATTGTGTTGCCGTCTAAAGATTAAGGTGAATCAGACTTGATACATTTCTGCTGGTTATGAGGCCTTTCGGTTTTGTAGTCTGCTAAGTTTCCAGGCAGATACTTTCTTTTTGAATAGAAACTTATGTTGCTCTCAACTTTTCTCTGTACCATGGGTCATAGTTATTTTCAATCTGCTGACACATTGTTTAATAAAGACCATTCTCATAGGAAATCACTGAGTAAGAAATACTGTTTGAAGGGTAAGATTTAGCTCTGATACAGGGCGTTGTTTTCTGTTCTTATGAGATCGCCACTAGATTTAATGCGCAGCCTAGGAGAGCTATTTTCAGTAATGTCTACATAAATAACATGGCTTTAGCAGTATGAATGGAATGAAGGTATCCCAAGACCCAATTTCAAGCTTAATCCATTTCCTCTATTCACTTTTCATTTGGTCTTTAAGGATAGAAGATATTCTGGAAACAGTCATAATCATGGAACTTGAGAGATGAAGAGGGATTTTCACTGGATCACGTGACATAAATAGGAGCAGCCTGTACATTTTGCAGGCAGAATGATCTGCTATCCCAGAACAATTTTCATATGCAGCATTTTAGAGGAATCTTTGCAGGCAACAAAGCAAATGAAGCTGCTAGCTGATCAGCTGATAGCATCTAGAAGATGAACGTCCACTTTGATTTTGCCCTTGCAGTGTAGTTTTCTGATGCATAAAGAAGAAAATGTCTTGAAGATAAGCCAGTCCTCTCCTCCATTCACATCTCTTTGGTTTCTCAGACAGTGTGGTGGTGGGAGGTTGGTGCAGAATTTCTGTCTACAGCTCAATTGTGACTTGTAGAAGAAGTCTTAATGGGTAGGTGTAGATGTTCATGGGGATGAAGGCTTGTTTCCACTGTAGTATACATAGTACATAACATCCTCAGTCTCTTTTTGTAGCCTGATTGTCTTGGGCTGTCAGCTTTTTGGGTGACTGACTCCATAAGCCTCAGTGCCTGGCACAATTAGGCCCCTTTCCGATCAAGGTCTCTGGGTGCTACTGCAGTACAAATATTTAATGATAAAACATGCTTATCTCCCGCCAAAAATCTGGCAACATCCTTATCGAGATATTATTAAATTGTCAGTTCAACCATATGCCGAGCGTTTTAGGCGAACAAATGTTCACGCTGGCTCTCGCATGATACGTGAAGACTCAGAGAGACAGGTGGCCGTGTTTGCACCATCAAGTACTGCCCGGTTCCTTACAAACAGAAAGTTGCATTAAGTGGCTCTTGCTTTATAGAAGCCTAAAAATTTATGGACTTGATATGCTTGAGACAATGTTAATTTGATTACACTTAAAATGTTAAGTGTAGATTGGTGGAACCTATGCGGTTTGCATATTAAAAATGTCTCTGCACTTCCCATGAAAAAGAAGTGGGAAAAGCAAATTTTTTAGAACTTCCCCACCAAAAAAAGCTTTTTTCAATAAAACATGTTTTTAAGTTTAATAGTGTTGGTTTTTCCTCTCAGAATAATTAATAAAAAAAATGCCTTCATCCATAAATTTCACTACTTCTAGTATGTAACATTGATAAATGGTGAGGAAAATCCTTGTGCTCTTTAGGCATTCTGTTCCACCTTTTCATCTGTTTTCTCCAGATAACATCACTTACTATTTTACACTGGTTCTTGGAATACGTGAGCTTTAAGATACACAAAATAATTGTCAGCTCTTTCATTTTATCTTCGGTTTGTCTCTTTTTAGGAATGAGAAGTGGAGATGTTGTTCTGTCACTGTACTAGCATTTTTTCCCACACTTTTATTCTTGGAAGGTAGCCTGTCTGGCAAAAAATCAAAATAGTCTGATTTTTCGAACATGCTTGGAATTTTCTTTCAGAAATCTGTAGTAGTACAGCACAGTCTTAGCTGTGGTTAATCAAAATGATATTTTGATTCATTTCATTGCTGAATAATTTTTTCTCTCTTATGGTCTTGCTTGAAAAATAAATTAATAAATTAGTCCATTGTGAGAGCTATCTACTATGACAGCTACATGTATTTGCATTTCTTTCACTAAGAACTGTATTCTGTTCTGGGGGCCCAATACAGCTTGGGAGATTTGATTCCTTTTGCTTTTTTCTTTATCTTTTCTTATTTGAGGATAAACTTTAAAAAAATATTTTTTTTTTTTTTTTTTTTTTGAGGATAAACAGTTTTGCCAAACTTCTGTAATGATAAACGAGAAAAGAGGGAGACATTAATTCTTCTTTCTTGTCTTTATCAGATGATGGCTTTTGAATGCATCAAGAGGTAATGAACTGAAAATGAATTAGAGTTTATACTGAAGTTTTTCTTCAGAAAAATAAATGTTTTTGGAATGCATAATTCAAAGGACTTTGAATGAAGTTGCTTTATTGATGGATATTCCTTTGTAATAATTCTGTTCTTACTGCCTGTGTAATTTGTTTGGGAGAAAGAATTTCCTATGCCAAAAAAAAAGTTTTTAAATACAAGCATAAAGGATATGAATAATTGCAACCTTTGATACTGTTTTAGGGGAGCTTCCCTTTCCCAAAGCACCAGCTTTACCAATGTCTTCATTATTTTTCTGACCTGTGCAGACTGTGTTTTGCTGGAATGAGAGCCTGTGACCATAAAGCTGTGGCACAGCTTGAAAGTAAGAGGAGTAATGCCATGAATGCTGTCACCGAGCAGCAGTGGCCTCCTAACACCTCCTTTGCAGGCTGAATCTAAAAAAGCATGGCATCTCCATTGAAAATGCACCTGGATGCTCTCAGAGCAGCCTTGCTGCTGAGGGACACCCCTGGGGCACAGAGGGAGCAAGGAGAGGCTCTCTGCTGCTTTGAGCAGAGCTCCTCTAATGCATGCTCATAGCTGTGTGGGTCTTTTAGGCTGGTTTCATCTTTATCCATGTAGCACCTGGAACACAGCTTGCAGTGACTGCATCTGAACACTGGTTCCCTAAGTAGAGAGGTGGTAAAGTAGCCCATCTGTTCTTCACTCCATCCTGTGCTCTGTGGAGTAGCTGCTGTCTGACTACTGTATTCTGCAGGGGAAATCTGTCATCTCACTGAAACTTGCTCCAGAGCAGTGTAAACCAAAGCTGTGCTGGGCCAGCTCTGTTTCAAGGAATAGATAAAGTATGCAGTGACATGGTTTTGGAGAGCTTGGGCAGTGATGAGTCAGTGTCCAAGATGGTTTGGGAACATGAGGCCCCTTGTAATTTTCCATTTAAGTATTTGAAAGCCTTTCTTGCTTTTCATAAAACACAGTGAGTGCAATTTCTTGTGGGCCAAGTTGTCAGAAGAACACGGAGGCAGCATGGATCAAAGTGCTGTTGCAGACAGGCTACATGGCCGTGCCTCCTGTGGCAGTGCTACTGCCTCCAGGGTGTTCACAGAGACCATCAGAGGAGACAGAGTAAAGGAGAGATCACAGAGTTGCAGGGTTGTTGAGGCAGGAAGGTATTTCTGTGAGATTGTCCAGTCCAGGTCTTGCTTGGAGCTAGACCAGCTGGAGCTGTGCTCAGTACCAGGTCCAGACAGGTTTTGAAGATCTCCAGGAAAGAAGACTCCACAGCCTCTCTGGACAACCTGCACCAGCGTTTGACCACCCTCACAGCATAGAAGGTTTGTCTTAAAACAGGGAAACAGTAATTTCATAGAGAAAAAGGAGAGGGATAGTGCCAGGCACCTGGCAGAATGGTGTCGTGAAAGCAAATGACTGCTTTTGGAATTGCTGATGTGTCTGAAGTACATTGCAAGCACATTGGAGACCAGTGTTTAGAAGCCAGAGGCTGCTTGCTCTGCAGTGGCCCTGTGTCTCTGGTCTTGAGAAAATCACCCTGACCATGCTTGTGTCCATTTGCACTCATAGCCCCTTCCCGTGCCATGCCACATCCTGCCTAACCACCTCCTTCTCCCTACTCTGTTTGTCGCATCAGATCTGGGTGGCTCATCATCCCCTTTCAGGGCCTCATTGAACCCACTGTTATTTTCCCTTCCACTTTTACTCACTCTTGTGGTGTTCACACGAACCTCTAGTTCACCTGCGGTACCTGTCTCTGTTGCCTGCTTCTTTACAAAACCTATTTTCATGGTTTCTCATGTTGGAGAGAAACCTTCAGCAAACCTGCTTCTGTATTCCCATTCAAAAGCCCATTTCAAGTCTTTGTAGTGTTTTAAAGGCCTAGATAACAGCCCAGGTTGCTGGTGAGCTCCTGCTGCTCCCTTACAGATACATGTTCCCCCATTGAGTCCTTGTTGTGCAGCTCCCATGTCCCTGAGAGGCCACTGATTTTATCCTTCTGCAGAAGGCCTAATGGAGTGGCATGCAATCCCTACGTTGATGGGATAATTAATAAAACAAGGGAGTAATGATAGATCTGTGACCTAGAGACCTATTTTTTTACCTAGGTGAATTGGGATAAATGGCTCCCTTGTGCCTGTGGCCTAAAGGGTACAGTCAAGCTTCAAGGTTAAAGTGCAAATTTGTAAAATGAAAAATCCTTTGCAAAAGAAAAATCCTAAGTACTCTCTCAGGTGAAGAAGTCTGAACTCTTCAAAATGCTGCAGCAAACCTGGCTTTGGTTTGGGTTGTGGGGGGAACGGTTGTGGTGTGATTTGATCTCCACAAAGCTGCTGTGAATCAGTTTGGGCAGAATTATTGGGGAAGATCAGTCAGATGAAACCCACAGAAAATAAAACAGAGCAAGGGTGTTTGCTGGGGATTTGGACATAGATCCACATGTCTTTACTCAATGTCCTCCATCCCTGGGTTTGGGGCAGCACTGTGGTCCTGTTGCCCTTGGTGTCGTGACCAGCTAGGTCTGGGGCTTGATGGTGTAACCCTGTCCTGCCTGTGGTTGTGTTTGTAAAGCATAGTGCCTAGCAGCTGGCAAGATTAGGTGTCTGTGAGCCCTCTGATTGCTTTGCTAAAGTTTCCAGGTGTTTTCCCCCATTTTAAGAGGAGCAATATAGGTAACATCACTATATATAGAACTGGAGTGGTCTTGCGGCAGTAATACAGAAAATGAATGTTTCTTTCTTCCTTCTTAAAATGCATCATCTGTGTATCTGTGGCCTAAAGCAGGAGTTTGTTCTTGCCACGACTGAGATACAACAGAAGTACATGACACTGAAGTGGGTGAATGAGTCCATTTAAAAGCAAAGTCACCTCTGTTTGGAAGCACAAAGATGTCTCCTCACAGCTGTGCTTGGGTGTTTTACTAGCAGCAAACCAAACTTTGGGATACTTTAGTAGTCGCACAGACACAGCAGTAGTTAAATGTTGGCTTTGAATAGCTGAGCTTTTTTTTAGTTATCCATTATGAAATAACTTCTGACCAAACTGTCCATTCGCAGCTCTTTATCATTACGATTACTAGTTTTAATACACTTTGTAAAATTTTAAAGGTTGAAATTTCCAAGAAATATACCGTAACGCACAGAGGCAAAAATAAAAGGTTTTAGGAGGTGATTCTTTTGCTGTTAGAAGCTATGCATACAGCAGGTCACTTGATTGCCTTTAGCCGCCCTATGGACAGTTTTCAGGATGAGTGTAGAGCTTCTGGTGTCCTCTGTCAGCTGGTATTTGCATGCACATGCATGCTTCAGGAGTCTGGCTTCTGCTTTTCCCGGTACTGAAGGAAGTCGTCTTCAGTTTATCAGTTTTTAAGCTCATCCAGTTTTGCTGAACTTTGTCCCCAGATGAGATAGGAAGGGAGAAGTATGCAGTGAGGTCTTATTTTATCGTGTTGCCATCTTTCCTCTTTATCAGAGAACCTTCTTCCTGCTTTCCTTGAAATCCAGAGCCTCTGCAGAAGAATTTGCCTTTCTATGGGCTCCAGAAGGACTGCAGACAAGGCTTTTTATTTTGTGTTGCCACTGAATTTCCCTTTCCTTGCTTCTCTTCCAAAGACAAAAATGTCATGGGGATCTAGGGCTGTTTGCTTATCATGGGCCTTTGGGTCCCTGCAGGTTTCCTCGTGCTCGTGTAGTTTCCTTATTCCTTATTTGAAGCTGTGCGTTTTGTAGCACAATTTTTGGATTTCTGCTGCATGGCTGTGAGGCAGCCTGAGATGGAAGTGCTTATATACTTTGGCTGAACTACTGCTCTGCAGCTGGCTGTATTCCTCTGCCCTTTCTGTGGATTACCAAAGGGGCGAGCGTGAAGGGAAATAAATGAATATTCTTTGTGCTTGGGAACTCAGACCTGTATTTACTAGATTATAAGAGTGACTCAAAGTATCTATTTTCAGTTTTCAGTTGACTTGTACATTTATTGAGCTATTTTTTCTCATTTAGCCTAATTCTTCAAGAAAGAAGAAAGATCTTTAAAGAAAATATTTTTTTAACTGTGATAAAAAGTTTTGACTACTTTTGCTTGACAAAATTTTGAACTGGCATGCAATGCTTCCTGACCTGAGTAAGCGGGTCAAGAAGAGCCACTGAATGCTTATGTAGAAGACTGACACTGAATATTTGGGGCAGAGAGCCTTACCTATAAATTCAGGCATATCTCTTGGCAGACAGTACAGATGTCTACAGATTGTGTCCAGTGGGCTGACCTGCTTGAAACAGTTACATTAGATGAGCATTAATTCAAGCCTTTTTTTTGTGTCTTTTTTTTTTTTTTCAAGAGGAGTTTGCTGTGTGGCTTAAATAAACCTTAAATGTGTTGGAAAAATAAAAACTGTGTGTGACTATTTTACATGAACAAACATATTTGCTTAAAGTACACTGGATATGATGCAGGGACAGTAAAATGCTGGGAAGTAGTAGGGTTTTTGAAGTCATCAGCTTGACATGTTTTTGTTGACTTTCTTGGGAACAGAAACTAAGGTTTGGTCTAATTGTCATTTGTCATAATACTGATAATGGTTATTTTTCTTGAAAGCTCAGGATTTGAAGTTGGAAACTTACACTGTGTCAAACAGTAAATACATTTCTCTGTATTACTTCTTAATTATAATAACATAGTTGTGTACTGTATCTGCTGATGCTATAACGTGCCAAGTTTTTCTTTACTCTTACCACATTCCTTTGGGCTCTCTTGTGTATAACCAGGCTTTCAATTCAATGTAACCTCAGAATTTTATGTCATCTCCTAAACTTCCAAGAAAAAGTTTTATTGACTTTGTATATAGAGGGAAACAGGGAAGGGAAGAAAGGAAGGGGCACCATTTGCTTATGTTCACCAGACTGAAATGGTCTCTGTTATCATGAAATCTCATTATTCCATTCTTGTTTCACTTCTCCTTTCCCCAGATCCATATCACATTTTTAAGCCTTTTATGCAAAATACGACAAGCCAGTTATTTAATCATCTAACGGAAAAGTTTGGTCTCGGTTGAGTGCCAAATTTCAAAAAAAAATTATATTAGCTTTTTCATGTTAGGCTAAAACTATGTTAATATATGCCTGTCTCTTACCAAACATTACTAGTTTTGCATAGCTTTTATGAACAGTATTTGTATACGAAGTTGGCCATTGCTGAGAAAGACAAGCCACCAGTGAAAAGCCTGATGAAGGCTTTAGAGAGTGGTGATCTAGATCACACTGACTAAATATGTCTTTTAAAACAGGTGTCTATTTTCTTACTCTTGTTTCAAAATATCCTGGAATTCCCTATCAGGTCAGTAACTATTGACACTGAAAACAAAAAATATAGTAAACATGGTTGCCTGGCTGAGTAAAGTTTTCAAAACCAAACAGAGCCTTGAAAGCAATGCATCTCAAAACCCAGGAATTGTTTAAAGAAAAGTCAGTACTACCTAGTGAACTTTGCTTCTGATGCTATCGCTTATAGAAGGAGAGAAATAATATGCAGTTTTTAAATCTCACTGTCTCTGTTTATTATAGTAGTCTCAGACATCTGTTTCTGCCGCGGTGCAGTCATGCTCCGGTGGCACCCCCTGAAGCATGACGTCTCTCTGTGCCCTGGTTCACACGGCGCCCGCCCCGGTGTTTTGGGGACAGCGAGCATTTTGGAGGTGGCCCCAGCTGCACCCCAACAGGCTGCGAGACCCAACCTGGGTCCCCACGTCCCCCGAGGGCAGGCGGGGACGTTGCTGGTGCCGCTTGGTGGGATGCTCCCTCACCTGCTGCAGCTCTGAGCTGCTGTACGTGGTCCCCGTGCAATTTTAGGTTCAAGTCTGTTGACAGCAAAATAGCTGGCTACACGTAGCGTGCTGGTTTCTGGGTTACGTGGCCAGGACGCTGGATTTGGTTGTGTTCCCCCAGTCTCATGTATGTAGCTATAACTGAGACTTCAGAGGCTTGTGGTTAGCAAGTGCCTCATGTGTGTGGCGAGGGTGGGACCCTGGGGAAGGACTGTAGTGCCCTGTGAAATGAACATCCAGTTTTTGTTTGAATTTAACTCTTATTTTTGGAACCACGGGTGACTTATTCTTGGAACCCCATTTTTCAGAAACCCATCTGCACGCAACGTTGCCAGGATTTCTGGTACAAATATTTTGTCATTTGCTCTTGAGACAATCTGTTGTTTCAGTCCTGGATGAAGTTTTGTAATATGTTGCTTGAGATATCATGGAAAAGTATCTAAGTGGTGGTGTAATCTTCTAGGTGAAAACACAGGGTTATGCATTTTTAGTAGAAAATGAATCGTTTGCTTTAATCAATAAGTAAAATCTGCAAAATCTCCATACCACTTTTCTTTCCATATCCAATTGCAGCAGTTAGACCAGAGAGATGTGACCCACTTTTTCTTTTGCAAGGAGCATTTGGAGCTCTCACATTTGGTGCTCATTTTGCTTCATCCCTTCTCACCGATTTCACTTGCTCAGAGCATTGTGCCTGGAAGCCCATTTGTTTTCATTTGATTTTTTTTCCTCTAGTGACAGGGCTCGTTCCCTTCACTATTAGGTTGCTTAGTGTATGTACAAAATCCTGTGTTTGCTCAACAATGATACAGTAGAAAATGCTAGACAAATTTACCCCATAGGTATATGTACAGAGATGATACTTTGGTGTGCTGTTTTGATAAAATGACACTGTACTAAAAGTAAATGTTGTAGGGAACCTAATCTGAATATTCTGAGACTTATAATCATCACCAGTGCTGGGCTGTCAGTGTTGACACCTCGGGTGTTGCCAGTGATGTGATCCCCAGCTTGAGTGATTGTGTGGGGGAAACAGGAGGATATTGTAGGCTGGCTTCTCATGGTAACCCCATGACTGCTACATTAAATGGTGACTGGTGAAATTCTTATTACAGGATTATTTATGGGGCTACTAATGCCATAAATAGGATTATTGCAGGATTATTTTTTCACTTTTCAGTCTGTGAAAAGTGAACATTTTGTGTTTTTCTTTTTTTCTTCCAGCCCAAAAGAATGAAATGGAGAAGTCCCCTTGTAAGGGTAATGTCAGGATAACTGTTTTTTTTTTTTTTTTTTTAATTACTTTTAGTATTTTTTTTTTTTTCATGGAGCAGGAAAGAAAATGAAATAAAAGCACTTGCAATGGTTGATACTGGAGTCCTCTTGGTTCTCCTGTTTATCTGGCAGGGTCTGAAAAGTTAAATTCCCAACCTCACAGGTAGTTTAAGATTTCAAGTTAATGGAAAAAAAACCCTCTTAGTCATCCAATATAATCTTCTGGAGATGAATCTTATTGAACCTGCAGGCAGGCAGTTCCAACACCTCTGGAAGCAGCTCCAGGAGGAGCAGATAGAAATGGGAGAAAACTCCAAAAGTTTTTTTGGATTCGTACATCTGGGAAAGCCGTGGCGGATTGCATTGTTAGCCATAAAGACAGAACACTTTCCTCGTGCTCCAAAACTGGAGCATGAGTAGAGCGCTTGCCAGGTTGACTTTGGCATAAGAAGCTCTGGAGGTGGTGGCTGGTGTTAAAGGTATGCTAAGAAAAGTTCCCTTCTGCAGTTTAAGTTTGAGAAAGCTTTGCATACTCATAAAATTCATGTAGAGTGCTTGCAAATACTGTTCCTTTAGTTGCTCACCCCTCTTCCCATTCCCGTAGCTGGCCCTAGGAGTGGTGCTCCTTGCATGACCATTGCCAAGCAATTCTTTCTCTGGGTGCTTTGCTTGCTCTTGTTTTGCTCTCTGGAGATACCACGTGCCTGGCAAGCTTTCAAGCTTCAGTGAGTCGGTGCAGGAGAGGTAGGCAGGGCTGACAGCACGTAGCTTTGCTGCTGTCCTTAACTTTCACTTGTCTCCTCTGTGGAAAATAAATAAATAATTGATGTGTGAAGGGGAAAAGCGTGGGAGGAAAAATGTCAGGAAATTCAAAGGTGAAGCTATTTCCTCCCTAAGTAATATTTTTTTTCCTGCATGTTGTTTCTTCTCTTCAAACAATGGGGTGAGTTTGAATCCATTCTTAACTATCAGCCTTGCCATTGTTTATTCATAAATCCTTTCATGTGTGTGACGGACATTAGGAAAATCCCAGAGTTGACTTGGGAGTCCTCTGGGCAGTCTCAGTGCGGTACAGAGCCAGTCCTCATTTGGGGTCCCTGGGTACCACTGCATTTCATATTTATGGTGGAGCACAACAACCATGTGTGTGGTTTAAAGGTGTTTGCTGTTAAACTGGATAACACTGCCAAAGCCTAGCTTTTTAAAAAAGGAAGCAAATGGCCCAGATACTCCGAATGAGGATTCCCAATGTTAATTACTTAAGCGTAACGGTGTTTGTTAACTTTGTGTGTGTGCGTGCATGCACATACTTGCATTTGGGGGAAGGGGTGTTATGCTGAAACAGGTGAAAGTTAGCTCTGTAGTATAAAACAGGAAGCAGATGGGTACTAATTAAAGCTCTGTTGATGATAAAAAGGTGACTGAGTTTTTGAAGCAGCTGCTTTCCTAATTTTATACATAGTTGGTATGTACTTTATATAAGAGCCGGCCTCCCCACGCTTCATTGTTTTCTTGAAGCTGGAGGAAGTGCGTGTGCATGTGCGTGCGTACGGCTATAGCTGAGGGATGGGGCTTGCAGAGCTTGTTGTTTGCTTCCTCCTCTGCGTTGGAGAAAATGGTGTTTTCCAAATGTCTGACAAAGGTGCTAGGCACCTTTTCATCTCCCTCCTCTTCTTTGTCTGCCTTTCCACACACAAATAGGCGCAATGCTGGTGGGAGCGCCTGCTAGCAGTGGCGTTGTGGATAAGGAAGGGCAGCACTCCCCTCGTATTGCAGGACTGGGTGTCTCAACTCAGTTAGGAGAGGTGCATCTGGGAGCCAAAGTTATTTTTCGTGACTTTTTGTTATTGCTCTGTTAGACTTTTGCAAAGTTAGTTGGAGAGTCAACAGCCAAAATACCAGGGAGGGTGTCAGCCTCCTGTGTGCATGACCTGCGGTCATCATTGTGGACTTTAGTCTTCACAAGTGCCCTTTATTCCTCTTTTGCTGCCTTTTATCATGAGGCTTGTAGGATGGGTTACAAACACATCCTAAAAAAAAAGATAAAAAGAATCAAGCATGTTGTATTGAAATGTAGATGAAGGAAAAACAGCACCAAAGCAGTGCAGATCTTAATATAGCAGAACTTTGTTAATTTTATTATTGTAATGCCCTTACTAGAAGATGAGTCTTGGAATTAGAGAAATAAACTGTAAATTTTGCCTTGAGTAGTATAAGTTTTGTCCATAGTGAGCACATTAAATCATTGAAACCACTTGGAATTGGTGTAGGGGATTTGGTTTCTTTGTTGGGGAAAATGGCTGTGTTCAGCCCAGGTGTTGGGGACGTCATCATTCCAGGAAATAAAGAAAACTTGGGGTGGGACAGGAGGAGGAAGAGGAAATTTTTGATGAGATGCAAGCTTGAGTTGGGTAACTGGCAGGTTCAGCAGATGGCAGCTGAGGTGTGGAGGAATGCTGTCAGTACGGGGAAACTTTTTTCATGGGCAATGGTTGGGAATTGAGATTATGTTCAGGTGGAGCTCTGACCAGGAGACCCTCTGTAAGCCCGTTTGAAGAAGCAGCCTTTCTATTGTGAAGCTGCTGCCTGGGCTGTAGGTTCCTGATTTCATGTGAATTGACAAAAACTTGTCTCTGAGTGGCAACCTCAGCTCCTACCACCCCATGTGCTGGAGTGCTCCCTCACGCCTGGCCTGTGACTGACTTGGTGGACCTGAGGACCTGAATTGTTCAGGGAAGCATTGCCTGGTTCAGCAGCTCACACTCTTCCCTCAGCATTGCTGCATGGATGTCAGGCAGAGGAAGTCTTCTGGCGACACCAGAAAGGCCTTCAGTGCTGGGAGACTTGTGCTGGATCAGAAGTGTTGACTCCAGCACCTCAGTCACTTGTCCAGTTTAAGCTTTTGTAACTCAGCTTGCCTGGGACTCTCCTTGCAGGCTTCTTGGACAATCTTTGCCTCCCGCCCTAGCCTACTTCACGTAGCTTTGTGCAATTAAACCCTGCAGTCATGTCATGCTAAAGGACACAAAGCACTGCTATCTGCTGCAGCTCGTAGAGCAGCTGTGATGAAACTGTTGTACAACCCGAATCATGTTCTTTAAATCCTTCTTTGTTAGTGCTGCTCCTGTGGGTTATTCCTTCAATATATTTTCACTGGTAGAATTACTTCTGCTGCTGGCTTATTTTAAACTGAGGAGAACAGGAGCAGTTACCTTCCTCACCATCCTTCCTGCTGCACATCTCCACCACGGGGCCATTCAAGGCCTGATTTTGGTGTTCAGGCCTGCATAAAGATAAATGTGTGGACATCAAATGTATCAATGCCGATCACACCCCAGGTAACCACTGCCATAACTGCCATTAGTTACTTGCCATTTGAAGCAGTGGAGTATGGAAAGTCTCTTTAACGTATGATGGTGGTGGCAGTGGTGTAGTTGTGAAATGGGGGTGGCTGCATTGCTGGTACGTGTGGAATGGTAGGGCCAGCCAGGGTGGCAAAAGGTGAAGTTTCTTGGTGACAGCTGTATGTAATGTTTAAATAAACACCAGAGTGCGTGGGGTGGGGAAGGTGACCACAAAGAGAGCTTTCTGTTGCTCTTGTTTGTTGCTTGCACATGAGGGTCTGACAGATCCCCTCCTGGGACTCACCCCATCAGAATGATTCCAAAAGCTGCTTGCCCCAGTGGCAGGAACGAGAGGAGGCAGCTGAGGAGTCTGCCTCCTTCCTTGTTCCTATCCCTTGATAATGTTGAGGAGTAACTTTTGGATGTCCCCTTCAAAACTGTGCACTCCTCTGCTACTGGATTGCTTCCTCCTCTCCTGGCAGGTGAAGGGAGAACCATGGCTCTTCATCAACCCTGGATGCCAGGAGCGGCCTGGGAAACCAGGCCCAAGGAGTGTGGAGGAATGGTCATGATGCCTTGCTCCTTGGACAACATGGCTCTCTTCTTGCAGGGTTTGTTTGCTGTGAAGTTGTCTGGGTTGGCTGTGTTTCTGGCTACGGGCTCGGTGAGCTGAGTTTACCAGGTGCCAGAACCTGCTCCAGGAGGGCTTTCCTTCATGCACATGCTGCACAGTTAGGGGTTGTTCTCTGCAGAGTTGGTTTCTTAAATGTTCTGGGTTTTATTACCCCTCACTGTTTGTCAAGACGCTGTTGCTGTCTGAGTGTACTTTGACATTTTACTCATGTTAATCTCCTTTGGGCTTATCCTCTAAATCAGCCTTTTGACAAAGTCTGGGGGCTGGGTTTAATATGAATTTGTTCTTGCTCCATTTCTAGAATCAGCAGCTTAATATCATTTTTTCTTTTTGCTGGTATAGGATTACAGGAACACCACTGTAGTCCTAGAGGACATACAACTGAGCCCACCTTCCCCACCTGCCTTCTGAAGGCTTTTAAAAGCATTTTACAGGCCTCAAGGGTTTCTTGGGCTTCAAGCTGAAAACAACTACAGAAGAAAGGATATGTGTATGTCTTGAATAAAAAAAAAAAAAAATTATAAGGAGTGACAAAAGTGGGCAGCCTCTGTGACAATGAAGAGTCACGCAAGCTGCTAGGCGTTAAAAGGCTGTGGTGTGCCCTTAACTGTGCCAGGAAGCAAACACATTGTCACTGCTGTGCTCTGGCAATTTCTTTCTTAAGGTGAAAGGGCCTTAAGCCTGTTTTAAACATGTTTCTGTGGTTTTTATTAGCCAACCATACAGTGCAGAAATTGCTGCAGCTGGGGGATTTGTATGTGTTAGAGACTTTTCTACAATCCTCCTTAGGGGTGACTGTACATCTTAATCTTCTGTTGATCATGCTCGTTCTTGAGTGTTTTCACATTTCAATACTTAAAAAAAAGACAAATAGGTGAGACTTGTTAAAGATTTCATCCATTCTGTTTAAAATCTCACTTCATTATTTTTTTTAAAGATGTAGAGCAAGGAAAATTGTGTTTTTTTTTGTTGTCAAAACTGCTCGGCTGCTGCTCCCCTTGGAAAATCAGTCAAAGGTGTTGAATGTATGTGTGGGGAGGGATGTGGGGGATGGCTGTTGTTTGAGCAAGATAACTCTAAGCTTCCTTATCAGATGTCCCAGAGAGCCTGTCTTTGAAGGAAGTAGGCAGCAGTGGAGGAGTGAAGCAGGGTTCCTTGTATAATTGATGGAGGAGAAAACAGAAGGATTGAGCCCACATCCCTTTTGCCAATTTCCATTATTTGAACCTGACGTGTATAATGAGTTTTTAAGTCATAGCTTCTGAACTCAGCTGATGCCTTGAGGATTTCATTAAAAGGTGTATATAACGTGGTACTAAAATCTGTTAAAACAGTAATTGGTGGAGAAATATCATAAAGGTACTGTGTCCAGATCCTTCGCTCACTGCTCCAAAGCTGAGTTTTGGAAGTACGTTTCTTACAGAGTCTTCCTTGGAAGAAAGCTCCCTCCTCTTACCAGGTAGATGAGGAGCTTTTAGTTAAATCAGAACAGTTGCTAACTGTAGTCTTTTTAAGACAGACTTGAGCTTGTAGCAAACAATGACTAGCTTCTAAATGTTGAAGCCAAGATTTGGCTCCTGTTGTTATCTGCTCTGCATTTATTATTTTTATTTCAGTGGGGGAGTAGCGAATGCGGGAAGAGAAAAGGGGGTAGGAGGGGTAGGGTAGATAAACTTTCGTATTATTATTTAAGGCCAAGCACTGTAAAGTGGATACATTAAATATTGCTCAAGTGTAAAGCAGGTAAACTGCAAATATTTATGCTTACTTTCAACTTCTACCAGTGCTTTTTTGATGCTTCAGACACCAACTCTGTCAGACGGAAGCTCCAGTACAGTATTGCTTTATTGGTGAGATGCCTTTGATGCAGCTTTGTGAAGCTGGCATGATTAAATTTAATTTAACATAAAAGTAGAAGATGGTGATGCCTGATGTCAAGCCTGGCATATGTACAACTGATGGTGGGAGACAAGGAAAAGAAAAATTAGTGGGTTGATGCACATGGTCCTGTCCTTAGGAAAACTGTCTTTGCCCCAGTTACTATTATCCAGTGGGCAGTAATAATTTGGCTCAGTCCAATCTCCAGTTGCTGTGCTTCAGGGCTGATAAAGCAACTTTGTTCATTTACAGCTAGAAAATGTCCATGAACTATTCTGATTTACAGGCATGCTGATCTGCATCATTCCTGCAACTCTATTTGTGCTTTTATTTAGTTAAACGCTTAAAATCTAGGGAAAGGATTTTTTGGATAAATATTCTCCAGGTAAGTCAGCAAGTATGTTCCAGCTTCAAAGAAGAATATTTTTGGATGGATGTAGTTCACTGAGATTTGCTCAAGTAGGTTGCAGATGTCTGTGGGAACAGGGGGCTATCTTGCCAAACATCTTCATTTCTAAGTGTCAGAAGTTTTTGTTCTAGAAAACTTGAGATCTTTCAAAGTTCATGGTAAGAATGATCCAAAATAAGATGCTTTTAGGTAGGGTTATTCTTTCTGCCCATTAAGAACAGAAAAAAAAGCTGGTTGTTGGAGCCTTTTTGTTTAGAGGACTCTAGGTATTAAAATGTTGCTATGCCAAAATTCAAACTCTTAAATGATAAAGATGTGTTTTTTCCCAAAGATGGCCAAAAGAAACATGCAGTGAAATAGTCATGTTTCCTTCTAGCGGGGCAGAAGTGGAAATCCTGCTGTATGAGAACTGAATACTTGAAAAGTAATGTCCATCTTAGCCCTATTAAAAATCCCTGAGAAATTCTTGACATGTAGTTCTGAAAATTCAGCACTGGAGCTGAGATAGTTTTGCATGGATCGGTGTGACTTTTGGAACAACATGTCTCTTTTTGATAATCCAGAGGGCATATGGAGTCCCAATGGGTCAGGAGCAATGTCCAGAGCAGACTGAGACCTGATGGGCAGTGGGGATGACATGGAGTTCACAGACTTCCAAGTCTCTTTTCTAACCTCTGTCTTAGTGTCAGAATGAACCTAGGCAAACAGTGCTGTGCCAGGGATCTACCTCTTCCAACTGGCCTGTGCTACCTGCAAAGCCTGTGGCTGTGAGCTGACTCCAGAAGAGCTTTGTTGTTTTTCCTATAATTTTATAAGTCAGCCTCCAGCAAATACAGTTATGTTATTTTATTTTCTTTTTACACTTCCTATTCCTTTCTCCTTTTTGTTTGTATTTTGTTTTGACCGGGATGTGAACCAAATCATAACTTTGTTTAAATGGTGCAAAGCTGTGTAAAGTTATGGATTATCTTCTTGCTGTTAAAAGTCAGCAGTAGACAGGAAGAAAAGTTGAAAATACTGAATGGGCAGCACATTGCTGCATAGGCATTTAATGTTGTTATAGTGTGATATAAGGTAAAATATTGCTTATTTCCTCCTTGCTGTTCAAAACAACCTAAAGCATGTTATGACCAGCATCTACACAATAACTGAAGAAGTAAAAACAAACATTTTAACAGAGAAAAGCATGGCCTGCCAAATACCACGTGTAATTTATGACTATATGAATAATCAACAAACAAAATACTTGAAAACACCTGACTTTCCAAGTTGAAGACTTTAATTTCTTTTTAAAACAAAATGATAATGTGGAAACATTCCCTGTAATATCTTTAAAACTGAAAAAGAGTCCAAAAAAAAAAAAAGAGGGCTGCGATGTCTGCTGGAGTTTGCCAGCAGCTTAATCAATCTGGGAACATAAATCCATAGATGTATCAATGACAAATGATTACAAAACTTCATAAACAAACTTGGCTAGATAAATAATATTGGAAAACAAGCTTCAGTAAACATGGTTGCTTTTTTTTCTGTTTCATCCTTGTTTTTAAAGAGGCCCTTATGTGATCCACAGAATAAATAACTTCCTGTCTTGATAGCTATTGCAAATGACAGCTCCTACTGCTGACATTCCTGCTATTTTTAATCTGATATAACTTTGTGTCCTGTGAGGGTGGATTTTTTAATTTATTTTTTATTTTTTTATTTTTGAGATGAATGCCCCATTCTGACCTAGCAAGCAAATGCTCTCAGAAGAGAGCTTGTGCATCTCCGGGTCTGAGCAGGGTGCTGTGTGTTGCCTTTCAGAGCATCTACAAGAGGGAAAACTAAACTGCAGTACTTCAGAAAAAGCTGTCAAAAGGAGATAAAAACTCTGAGCAAGTCCCTTTGGAGCGTCTTAAGGTTTTCTTGCTGCAGCCCTTTGAATTGATTAGGACACTTCAGCTTGCTTGTCTCCATTGTGGTTTCACCATAGTGCTTTAGTGCACGGCTGGGGAAAGCTAGAGGAGAGCTCCTCCACCTTCCCATCTTCAGGCAAAGAAGATGGAGAGATGAGTGGCCCATGGCAGCCTTGGTGATCAGCAAGTTGGATGTTGCAGTCCTTAAATCCAAATAAGTAGCCAGGCAGGCTTTGGCTGCCCAGAAATTTGCACCAAGCCTTCCAGGAGGAGGGAACCTAATCAGAAAGCCAATAAAAACTTTTGGGGTTAGCAAAAAGTTAGGTCAGGTTCTGTTGGGAGGAATGGGAGAATGAGTGAAATGTGCTCTGAGCAGCCACAGCGAGGCCAGTCTCTTTGCGTGTATCAAATGGAGAGAAATAGGATGGAGGGAAAATTGAGTAGACCAAGTTAGCAGAAGAAAAATAGGAATGACAGCATGCAAAATACCTGACAAAGCTCATTTTGGCAGAACAATGTCTCACTCTGCTCTCCTAGTTTGTGTCCAGCGTGGTTTATATTGTCCTCAGTGTAATATTTTCCTTTTTTAAAAGTATTTTTGGGTGGCGTGATAAATGCTGATGCACCAAAGCTCTTGGGCTTACTCTATTAGTTCCGTTCTTGTCATTAAAAGACATGCTCTCCTCTTGTCCTTTTTACTCTTCTTGTTTGGGAGAGAGGAAAGCAAGTAAATACAGCGCTGATGGTTTAAATCACTGCTGCCAGATGACATTCTATGGGAATGTGGACTTGCCAGTATGTAGATTGTAAATAGTCCTTTGATTTAATAAGGGTCTGTTAAGTACAGAGCACAGCCTACAGTAGTGAGGAAATAGGAGTGCTTCCAAAACTGGTGTGAGGGAAGAAATTCTCCTTTAGATTTCCCTCCTCTGTGTGCCCAGCTTGCTCTAAGAAACAGCGTTCTGCTTCCCATAGATAGCAGAAACCTGGGGTCTGAGCATGTCCACAGGTAACTTGGTTTGTTGTTGGTGCTGCCTGTTGGGCAAGATTGGGTGATCGTGGCTTTATAACGCTGACCAGATGTCATAAAAAACAGTGATGAGTGCCAGCGTTTCTTGAAGCTGCAGTCTGGAGAACGTCACGGAAAGCAGTATTCAAGAGGAAGATGCTGGCTTGAACATTGCAACCACCCGTCATGAGTCCTTGGAGTCCTGAGACCCCCTTGAGACTATAAACTGAAAACCCTTTAAGTTTAGACCACACCTCATTTGAAATAGGGGTGGCCGCAACTGGCCAGACAGTGGAGGGGGCAATGTACAGATGGAATATAGCTCAAGGTTATAATGAAATTGGGTTGATGGCTTTTTGTGGGCATTGCAGTAGTAAATCATGTTATATAAAATCTGCTGGGCTATGGGACCAAGCTTGGACTGGAAAGAGCTCTCCAGAAGAGACTGTGCTGGTGGTCTGGCATGCTTCTATAGTGGGGAAAAATGTACCAAGACAAATTGTCTTCAAAGAAGCTGTGTAGAAACACAATACCTAGTATATGTGCTGCTTCTTGAGGACATGCAAAATGGAGCAATTGGAAATCAGTACTTGCTTCTTGTAACTTTAGAAAAAAGAAAAATATGAGAAATAAAACTCAAAATGAATGAATATTGACTGCATATCCTTTGTCTACATATCTGGAGATGATGCAGTAGTTTAACAAGAACTTAAGTCTGATCCTGTTTCAGCTATTTTAATAAAAACGTAGAAATCTGTTTTTTCTACTGATATTTTGTTAACAACAAAACAATACTTTATTTTTTTCTAATGTGCAAGATGGATGCGGGAAGAAATGGTGAGAGGAAAAATAAACAGTAAAAATAGTGACTTCATGCACTGGACTGTGTTCATGTACAAAAGAAACCAAAGGGAAGAGAAATGTCCCTGTCTTCTTCCCTCAGTTTCTCTTGGTTACTACAGCAACATCAGCAACACTAGGTGAGGGTTGTTTTCCGAAATGGACACTGTCCCCTTACAAATGTAAGACGTTCAGCATCTTTTCCACTAGGTGTGGTAAAGAACCTCTAAAGATGCACCGAAACCAAACAAAACAAATTGACTCTATTTTATTTTCCTTTTTGTAGTTTTGGGGACTACACTTACATCTTGGTAGCCTATCATTGCACTTCATTTAGCCAAAATAGAGATCAAATGCACAGTGAGATGTAGTGTGAGATATTGTTCAGCCTGTAAATGGAAGGCTTTGCCCTTCTTTTTACAAGACTTGCAGTTTCCTTCAGCCAGGGATTTCCTGTGGGGCACAGCTAACCCTGCTGCAAAGGAAGCTTGCTGCTTTCATTGACTCTTTGTTTCTGAAAAACTAGTATTCAGTGACACCCATGTCCGGAGAATTTGGTTTCTTTGCTTGCTTGCTAAAGGAAAAGAAATGCTGCCTCTGCTATACTGCTACCAGTACATGTTTTTGGCTTTTTTCCTTTTAATCTGCACAAAATCAAACCAACGTTTTACTTCATGGCAACTGTACATCCCTCTTGGTATGTTGCTTCTCGAGGTAAGAAGTACAGGCAGGCTTGGTGGCTTCTCTGCCAAAAACCCCAACACTTCTCTTGTGCTTGTGGGAGTCATGAGCGCAGAGCTGCAGGTGTGCTTGGCTCTCTCCACAGACCCACGGCTGGAAACTGGTGTCTGCTCCTTCTCTGTCTCCTTAAGAAGAGGTCTGTGGTCAGGCAGTGGGAGTTGTTGCAGGTGAAAGGAATCCTCAAGCCTCTCCATTGCTTGTAAATTCATCAGTTCGTAACAATCATTCTAACCCTCTATGTTAGAGATGGTTTTATGAAAGCAAACGCTCTTAATCCATGAAGATGAAGAGAAGATGTGTGGCTCCCTGGTGAAGCATCCGAATGAAACCAAATATTTCGGGTTAGGTCTGCTTGTGCCTTTACAAAGGCAAGTGGCAAATGACTGCTTTGGTCATTATCCAGGGCTTTTAACATGCGAAGTTTATGTGAATACTCAGGCAGAGGCTTGGATCTTTCCAGTTGTTTAACTTAGCCTATTAAAGCCTTTGAAGTAATCTTTTGTAATCTCTCTCTCTCTCTCTCTCTCTCTCTTTTTTTTTTTTTTTTTTTTTGTGAACTTCTCTGAATGTCCACAAAAGCCCGTGTAAAAACTGAGCCCTATTTTCGGACGATGGTTTTTCTCACCTCAGTGCTTTATGCTGAGACTTTGGCCTATTTCTCACCTTTGTGCTGCTTGTTTGTCAGAACGTGTTTCTAGTGCTCCTTATAACATCGCTGCTGGGCTAATTGGTATTGATATATTTAGCGTGTATACACATTTGTGCCTCTTCATTAGAGCTAACGAATGTCAATAAAAGGCAGCTTAGATTTAAAAAGAGAAAAGAGGGAAGCTTTCTATAAACAGTGCAGCAGTCTTTGTGATGAATTGGGTGTAACCGTGGAGAGTGGCAGAGGTGAAGCAGGCTGTCTGTTAAACAGGAAACGAGTGATTAACATTTTTTGTCCTACCGATCGTAATTATTCCCACTGGCTGAAAAAAAATAAACACCCCTCGATCTCTCCTTACCATAGTCAGAGAATGAAATTTGACGTTATTAGTCATTCTGGCATCGTATGGACGAGCTGCTACTTTATTACTCCAAGTATTTGTATTTATTTTAATAAACTTATAATTGTGATTTGTGTCTACCTTACAATAACCTGTCTGTGCTCTGCATTCAGCAACAGCTTTTGCCTTGAACTATTGCCCCTGCTGCCGTGCTTGTGTCCTCTGCATAGCTTCATTCATGGTTGTTGTATTAGAGCCTGCAGTGAGTAATTGTAACGGGGCCACCGGCTTATTGCACTATAGATAATTCTAATCATTTTAATCCCTTTGATGAGTGTGCATTAGAGGCGCTGAGTAGTGCTAATCTTGGCTGTGCTGTCATTCAGAGTGGCATTGGGGTATCTGCAGGTCTTCTTTATCTTACCTTTCTTGAGAAAAGTAGTAAATTATTCAAAGAGATACATTTTTTGGTACATGTGATAATATTCTATGGGGCTTTCTTGGAAGGTAATAATCATATCCCTTACCTCTGATGGTTTATTAATTGAGTCGTCCATCAGCTTTTCTATTATATGACCTGGGACCGATGTCAAGGCACCCAGGTTGTGTTACCCATCCTCCTCCTCTGCTGCTTTGCATTACTGACGTGATTGCAGCAGAGGCTGGTTCTGAAGTCCAAAGGTCTGAGAAAGCTTTAAGAAGGAGGCAAGGAGGTCCTGATTATCAGGAGAAATTGACTTCAAAATGTCCCTCTTCAGTGAGGCTTTGTCTTGGCTTGCTTTGTCACTAATGAAGTTAGGAAATGCTCCTTCTTCATCAGAAGCATATATGCATAAATATATGCATATACATATATTTGTTCCATATTTGTGGAAAACAGAACTGTCTATCTATGAACAGGAAGCCTCGTATTTGTCAAACACTTGTCTTTGTCTGTCTGTCCTAACAGCAGTCTTAAAGCTTCAGTTTTGTAATGGCAATATTGGGATTTGTCTAGATCACAAAATACATAGTCCCCCCTGCTAGCTTTGCATTATTTTTTTCATCTGATACCCATGTCTTCCCTTATTTTCTACTATTCACAACTTTTATTTTATCCTGGTGGTTATTTGCTTTTATGTTTTTATATTACTGTGTTGCTTTCTTAATGTTGCCTTTCTTTTACCCGTTTCATACCTACAATTGATAGTTTTTAGACAAACCTGTTATCTGTCTTGGCTTCCCAGATGATTTTACCAGAGATGGAGGAAGTTCCATTTGACAACCCCCTTTTAAATATCCCTCAATTTTCATACGCATTTTCGTCTGTTGTTTTTCCTAATCAGTGTCACTTGGTTTCCTCATCTTTGAAATGCTAACAAATGTTTGTATTTTTGGTGTGTGCTGTGTTGGTATTGTATCATGCCTGTAGTGTGGTTATTATAGAAATAAATGTATTTATAAGACACAGAGTACAGAAGGGTGGTCATGAGAAGTTCATGTTGGGGGTCATTTCAATTGGAGCAGTCTCCAGGTGTGTGCTAGCCTTGTATGTATGCTTCTTATTTTATGTATTACACAGTTCATGGGTTTTATACTCATCCTTTCTAAATGGTCGTGTAGAGAAAGTAGGCAGGTGTTGCCATTTTATTAGAAACGTCCAAACTGCTATTATGGAAAAGTGCTTTAAATGAGTCTGCCTAGAATGAAGATTAATAATGTATCTGGGAGTCGTGGTTGGGAATTACTCAAATACGTGTCAATAGAGCTGCTGGTTCTGACATGTACGTGTGCATAGCCAAGTCCCTTAAACATCCCTGTCTGGAGCTGTGCGTGTATTTTCTGTTACTACATATTATGTTTCAGAGGAGAAAGCTCCAGTGGTTGTGAAATCCCCTCCAGTCCCTGGTGCCACGTGGGGCAATGGGATGCAACCTGGAGGATGGCCAACCCTTCTACAGCTGTGGAAAGGAAATGCAATAGGGTATAAATCTGTGGATTTAACTGCAGAAGGAGTAGGACTTAGATTAACACCAATGAAATAGGGGCACAATAGGCCTCCTCTGTCCGTGTATAGTGATCGTACACTGGTAATATACAATCTGTTACATTCTTGTATATTCACGGAAGGAACAAGGGATTGCTGAAATCTCATCAAAAAAAACGGTCTGTGAAAGTACCTCCATGTTCAGAGATGATGTTTCATGGGTGGTGCTCTGGGAAAGACTCTCGCTATTGCTACCATCAGTAATGAAAAGCCCAGAGATACAGTATGAGGTCCCCGTAGGAGGGTTGAAGTGTTTCTGCAGCTTTTCCAGCTGAAACTTCTTAGCCACGTAACAGCGCAGGATAAAAATGAAGTCAAACAAAGGCATCCCCCTAAGAACAAAGGACCTAAAAAAGCATGACCTGTTTGGGAGGAAATCCTGCCTTTCCACCTTCATGCAGCTGCAGGTGGCAAATTGCCAGCCTCTTCTAAATACGACTGTTTGACCTGAGGGTAAGTGACATGCTTTCTGTCCGTGCTCTTATCAGACAACCGAGAAGGTTTCTGAGCCGTAAGGAAAGAATGCAGCAATTGGGTGGCAAAGATAGCTATTCCATTAGCAACTGAAACCTCTGACACTGCAGCCAGATGTGTGGTCATGTTGGTGAACACTGTGGTACCAGGAACCCTCTTGAGAGAGAAATATGGCCTAAGGCTCTTTTATGAACAAGTGTGCTATCATTTGACCAAACATTTTTTGGTGTCAAACACCAGCTCTGAGCCAAGCCCAAGCACGAGATGCAGTATCTGCCTCTGAACTTTTCATATCTCATAGTTAAGACAAAGAGCCTGCCTTACAGCAGACTGTCATGCCTAAAGAAATCTTGCTACATCTGGAGTTTACAATGTGCTCTTTCCTCCTTTGTCTCCTCACCATGCCCATGAAAACTTGGCAAGATGGCTGGAAGGCACAGCAAAGTGGGTGCAGCATAACTATTCCAAGCAGACTTGTCTATTTTGCCAAGCATGGTCTAACTCAGCCTTGAACAGATGCCACGTGGTGCCACTTGCCATGGTTAGCCCCTGCTGCTGTCTGGCTGTTAATGTTGAAGGAGCCCTGAGCATGTCCTGACAGTCCTTTGCATACTTTCCTGGGAGGGGTTTTTTTATATAACTTATTTGTAGAGTGGATGAGGCTCCAAGAGGAAGGCGATTTGAACATCTGGAACTGCTGTAGAGTTCCAAGACATAGACCTTGAGAGGTGGGTCTGATGTCCTCTGTGACAGCATAAGGAAATCCTGGGGTCTCCCTTTTGCTTTAGTGCTCTTTCCACAGAGGGACTCTGTTGCTTCTGCTTCCTTCTGTAAGAGGTCAGTAATGTTGGTCACTGACACGTATCAGCCAACAGTGTTCATGGCATGCATCTCTCAACAGTGATGATGCTAATTGATGAGTCGATGAACTTCCATCCTACCAGTCCTCAAGCCTGACTTTCTTACCAGGCATGTTCCTGTTGCAATATTCTCTAACTCTTAATTAAAATAAATAAGCAATCTCCTGCTCCACCTCATTTTTCCCCCTTCATTTACAGTTATCTGAGAGGGTCATAGCAAAAGCAGTCTTGAAGTGTCATATTTACTGACAGTTTCTCTCCACGTTACAAATCTATTTCAGATTTTGTTTGGGGAAGTATGAGAGTTACAGTCAGGTACTGTACCCAACCTGCATTTGCAACCATTTCAGCTGATGGCAGTGCAAACTGACTAGCAGCACGTGTAGACCATCCTCTTGAATAAGGCATAGGAAGCAGTGGACTGCTGAAATGTCTTCTGAGTGAAAAATTGGTAGGCAACTGGGACAGTTGATTTTAATACAAATACTTGACCTGTGTATTGCGGATGCAGTATTCCTCTTACCTTACTGTCTCCCACTTCATTACAACTGCATCTTCCTCCAGAGGTCAACTCTTTCTGCCTTTGTTGACAGTTACTGATGAATATATTTTCCGAGATGCTCTGGTGTGCTTTATTGCAATAACATGAGTATCTGCAGCTTGGTAGCAGATCTGTGATACAAGATTGTTTTTGTAAAAAATACCAACCGTTGCATCCATTCCTTGCTCTCCCTTTTTTTGGTGGCCATCACAGCACTGTAGCTGAACAGGGAGTGAAGGAAGCTCAGTATGGACCTTCATGGGAAATTACAACACGTGAGTCTCACAGCTCCCTGGAGTTTGATCCACAGTTTGATCCTGGGAAAGTCTGCAGTGAGCCTGGGTTATTGGTGAGGTCGGCAGTAGGGTTATACAGGAGCTCTTGCTCTGCTTCCCTCTCCTGTGCATACTCCAAGGAATGCAGTGGACAAAAGATGGCCAGTGTGACTCTCTGGGCTCTCTTTAAGTAAAAGTCTACAGTGTTGTCAAGTTCAATAAAGCAACTGTGTTTTCAAGTGTGTCTTTTTAGTAAGACACCAAACCAATTAAAAAAAGAAAATATACTTCAATTTAAAGAGGGATATGACTTTTTCAGCAGTTAGTCAGGGTAACCTTAGGTTGCATGTTTTAATATAGGTACCTCATGAGTTTAAATACAGTACTAGACATCAGCATTGCTACTGGCACCCAGGGATTAAATGTCTCAGACTTTTATCATTTTAAAATATAGAGCAGTTTGAGTTTATTTGTTGTTTAGAAGAACAAGCCGGGTGTTCTTGCTTACAGTGTGGTTCAGCTTCAAGAAATGTTGGAAGAGCAGATGAACGATATAAATGTGTAGATTCAAATGAATCATTTTCTTGGCCTCATTAGTTTTATTAGCTGGTATGTGCTCATTACACTACATTTAGCAAATATTGGTTTTGCATATTTTGGCTCTTAATCAGCAAGGAATGATAATCATATCCATAGCTGATAGTCATTCTGCTGAAGAAGTATGACTGAAGTATGAAGTATGTGATGAAGTTTGAAGGCCAAACAGGAGCAGAGGCTTCCAGAGCTTCATCTCAAGCACACAAACTCAGTCCCAGGAAACACCCCACAGGTGGCAGCAGTCCTGCCGGAGTCATAACGTGGGTCTGATAAAATTCCAGCGGGGATGCTTTTGGAATGACCTGGCATGCATTGCCGGTGCATGGAAACCTGGCTGGAGATGCAGCCAATTGCTTTCTGTATCCTTCAGGTGGGATTTGAGAGACTTTGCTTCAAAGTCCTGCTGAAAGCTGCGGTCTGAAGCGTCTTGCAGCGTGCTGAGGCGGCAGGGCTGCGGCTGGCGGTGCCGCTTCTCTGGCTGCCAAGATCCACTGCTGAAACTATACTTTTTTATCAGGTCATGTTTGCGTCTGGCAAAGATTTGTAGACACAACATCATTAACAGCAGTGCATATTTTCACAAGATTTACCTCTTCAACACTTTTTTCCAAGTTAGTAAATCATAGCTTCTTTAATGTCCTGCTGGCTGCGTGAAAAACAGGAATTTATGTAACAAGCTCTGGGCCGCAAACCTTTTCCTGTTAGGAAATTTTTTTTTTTCATTGTTGGCAGTGTTAGGAGACAGCTCTGTTACTCAAAGAGCGACCTCAGATGTCCTCAGTATAATAATACCAGATTATGATATTTTTGATGACTAAGGAATAGCAGTAATTTCTTAAATATTTAACACTTCTTTTGCAGAGGAGAGGGAGCTGAGCACTAGCATGGGATTTTCTCTGCCTGATGTTTTGTGTGTTCGATATGCTTATTTTGATAGTAAACAGTAAGCCTGAGCCAACTGGGTATGTTTACAAAATACAATAAAAAAATGAACTGGCGCAGGAGGTTTTTTAATCAACAGACGTGCAGAACAACTTTCTTGCGACATTGCTAAATCTGGAATTGTGTCAGCCTTTAATTCAGCTGTGGCCCTACAGTGAAAACAAAGGGCTGGCGGGGCTGGCTCCCAACCCTCCCTGGCCCTTACAACCACAGCCACGGGCAGGTCCAGAGATGGATTTTGGGGCTTACCCTCCTGACACAGCGCTAACACTGCATTACGAAGACGTCAGGTGGTGGGGGAAGGCGGATGCTTGCCTTGAGCCCTGCAAGTCACTGAGCATTCGCAAGCCTAAAGCTATGCAGAGGTGAGCCCCAGATGATATTTTTACAGGGCCACATGTGGTGAAAATAAAATTTCAAGGCCTTCCCTAATGCCCTGTCGCTAGATAGAAGATGAGTTTTTGATTGCAGGGTTAGCATAGGCTGACTGCAGTGAAGAGACAAGGTCCTGTGGCAATTAGTTAATATCAGAGAGATTGGCTTCCTTTCAAAATTAAATGAGAAAATGCTGAAATCGTCACTGGTGTTGATTTAACTGGGATAATTTGTTAAAGATGGTTCTCCGGATTGAAAGGAGAGGTTGGAAAGGCTTCTGAAGTTAGGCAGATGCTTTGACTCCCTGCTGTGCTGGTTGAACCACGCTCTGCCACGAGGCTGCTTTCCCCCATCTTCTGCTGTCCAGGAGGGACCCGTTTGGTGTGAGGCTGTGCTCTTGGGGTATTCTCACAGTACTGCTGCATATAAGGTGTTACAGTCCTGTCCAGGAATTCTTGCTGCCTTCATCTGCTGAAGGTCTCCTCTTTGACCCCAGAGTAAGCTTTCCTGTTGAGCTCTGCAGATGGCCAGGCCTGCTTTGGCCGATTGAGCTTCCACAGTCCACAGTGTGCCATGGCCATGGCAGAGAGTTTGAGCCTCAGCTCTCTGGTTGGAGGCAAGCCCCATTAGATGACTGTTTTCACCTGGTGTGGCTCCTTCTTATGGTTGTTGCTGCTTTCCTTCTGTCAGCTGGATGTATTGAGAATGAGGCAAGATGTGCATATTGGCAGTATCTTGGAGAAAGGAAGACCCATTTCTGGAGATGCTCCTGTCACAGGTGGCATTCTGGGCTTGGGAAATGCAGGAGATAATGAAAAGCTTGAGTACTCCCTGGTCTGTCTTGGCACAAGATATCTTGTGCCATCAGGTATTACAAGGGTCAACATTGCTTGTTAAAATGTTGATTTTGAAAGAGAAAGATGTTTTAAGACTGAAGTCTTAAATGCAGTTTTGTCTGTGCTATTTGCATTCCTTTCTGCCTCATGATTTCTTAGACAATTTGTGGTTTTTATATACAAAAATTTGAACTTAGTCCTCAACTGATTTCTGTAAGTTTTTTCTCACTTAACACAAGTAATATAAGCCTCACTAATGTTCAGTGGCAATATGCATGGGCTGGCATGTTTGCAGGGTTTAGAGATGTATATGATGAGATCCCATTATAAGGACCATAAAACAGGATCTAGCATTCCTGAACATTGCATAAAATAATAATAATAATAATAAAAGGAATTGCTAAATGCAATCAGGTTCAACTCATCAGAATGAAGCTGATAATGAGATCTTCAGTGGTCTTTGTTTTCTGATATACTTTGTCTCTTATATGGGGGATCTGTAGTTCCTCCTGTATGAGGAATCAACTACTTCAGTACTTTTAACTTTTCATAATGTCAAATGTGATCTTGCCAAATGGCAGACAAATTAATTTGGCAACTCTCTGCAAGTTTTAGCCAGTTCTCAGTGGTGCACTGATAGAAATATTTCCAGACGGGCATGTTTTCCCATTTCACAATTACCCCTATATTTTCTAGTGAAATTAGAGTAAGTTTGCAAAAGCAAATAAAAACATGCCATAAAAGAAGCATCTTTTCTTCGTTTGAAAGAATCAAAACTGCAAGCAAGGGTATTAGCATGCAGTGGAAGTCTTGTTCATTGCAGCAGGTTTTCTTGTAAGGAGAGTTGATGTGAAAGACTTTCCTGAAATGTATGTAATGTTCAGCATGTTAAGTATCTCCTTTTGTACAGATGAATGTATAACTGGGGACCACAGTTAGGAATATGGCATTCGGAAATGTAGCTTCTGAAAGGACTCAGTTCTGAAATAATTTTTTCCTGAAGTGCCTCTTACACATGTAACATTATAAGAGGCCTCTCTTTCAACGCCCTCAGAAATGCATCCTGTGCTCTTACACCTTATTTTGTTTTTCAGAATTCAATCCGTCACAACCTGTCTCTGCACAGCAAGTTCATCAGAGTGCAGAATGAGGGAACAGGGAAGAGTTCCTGGTGGATGCTCAATCCTGAAGGAGGAAAGAGTGGCAAGTCTCCGAGGAGGCGAGCGGCATCCATGGATAACAACAGCAAGTTTGCAAAAAGCAGAGGCAGAGCTGCCAAGAAAAAAGCCTCCCTTCAGTCTGGTCAAGAGGGGAATGGCGACAGCCCTGGATCGCAGTTCTCGAAGTGGCCTGCAAGCCCCAGCTCGCACAGCAACGATGACTTTGATAACTGGAGTACGTTTCGACCTAGAACTAGCTCTAATGCTAGTACAATTAGTGGAAGACTTTCTCCTATTTTGCCAGAGCAAGATGATCTTGGAGACGGGGATGTGCACTCCATGGTATACCCATCATCAGCCACCAAAATGACTTCTACTCTACCCAGCCTTTCAGAGATGAGTAATTCGGAGAACATGGAAAATCTTTTGGATAACCTTAATCTTTTGTCACCTAATACGTCAATGACTGTGTCAACCCAGTCTTCATCTGCTACTCTGATGCAGCAAACACCAGGTTACTCATTTGCATCCTCGACCACAAGTATAGGTTCACCAAATCCAGACTACAGGAAATTTACGTATGCTCAAGCTAGCATGAACTCTTTGCCCCAAATTCCTATGCAGACTCTTCAAGACAGTAAATCAAGCTATGGATCGATGAGCCAATATAACTGTCCTGCAGGACTTCTGAAGGAGTTACTGACTTCTGATTCTCCTCCGCACAACGATATCTTGGCATCAGTAGACACTGGTGTTTCCCAGGCTGGTGGCAGGGCGCTGGGCCAAGGTGTGCTGATGGTCACTAACTCGGTGATGCCAGGTTATGGCAGTCAGCCACCCCACAACAAAATGATGAACCCTAATGCCTGCCCTCACCAAGGACATAACCAGCCAACACCTGCAGTTAATGGTCGTGCCTTGTCACACACAGTGAACCCCATGTCACATACTTCAGGTCTAAATCGCTTGTCGACAGTGAAGACTTCGTTACAAGTGCCTATGAGTCATCCAATGCAGATGAATGCTATGAACCCGTATGCCCCTGTTAACAGTTGCAACGGCTATGGAAGGGTGGGAATCGTTTCCCTCCACCAGGAGAAGCTTCCCAGTGACTTAGATGACATGTTAATTGAACGGTTGGACTGTGACATGGAGTCAATTATTCGTAATGACCTTATGGATGGAGAAACGTTAGATTTTAACTTTGACAGTGTATTGCCTAACCAAAGTTTTCAGCACAGCGTAAAGACAACCACACACAGTTGGGTGTCAGGCTAGGATGTAGTAGGAGGTAAGCTGTGCTTTTTATAATAAATCTGAAAAAGAGCTTAAAGGGAAAAGAGATGTCAAATGCTTAAAATCTGGGTGATCGCTTGTGTTGGCATGTGAAATGCCTCTGTTATAGTCAGTGATTTTCCAGTCCTTTATGAGTTTGTAAATCAGGTTTGCACTGGTGCATTAGGATTGCCATGTACTGACTTCTGTACTTCATGTGGAGCAGTAATGTAATGTTTTGCCATTAGTATTTTAAACCAAAAACTTTCTGGTAACTAACAATTAATGAAAACAATTTTTCCCCATTTAAGTTATTTTAAAGCTAGTTTGCGCATATTTTAATAGAATTAATCTTTTGGTGTGAATGTTAATTTGTTGTTGTTGTTGTTGTTCTTTTTCCTAGGCTACGGTTAAATTCTCCAGACTTGTCTGACAGCAGGAACTGAGAAAAGCAGTACAAAGATGTCCTTCACCTTCCTTTTTAATTTTCTTGACAGAGCTGTGCGCATGCACTAGCTTTTTTTTTTTTTGTGTCTTTTTTTTCTCTTTTTCTTCCTTTCGTCAGAGTTGGCAGCAGACAGAGTATTTTCCTGTACAGGATGTTTGCCCAAGGTTTGCAGGTTATGTGCTGCTGTAGATAAGAACTGTGCCATTGGAAATTTCATTACTCTGAAGTGCCAAATTCACTACACCATATAATCACAGCAAAGACTCTTACTTACATCATGTTGTGCTTTCAGTTTTGTACAGTATGATCTGTAGAAGAAGAATTGTTTTTTAAGACTATCTGTTTTGGTCCAAGAAAAGTTTATAAACTTTTGTAAGAATACTGTGATGATCTCATGCCCTAAGTAAGTTTAACCTTCATTGATGTTACCTGTGTTCTGATGAATTGAGATAACTGTGGACTTGCCTTGCAGCAGTATGAACTGCTTTATTTTACTTAAAATTGCCACACATTTCATATGGGAACAGAACAGCCTGTTAATATGATCCTAATAAACTCGCTGACTATTTACAACAAACAGTAGGTTAAATGCCATTTGATAAGTTACCTGTATTCATGTAAATTTATGCAAGAATATATCTGGATTTCATTGTCAGACTAATGACTTTGTTGTTGGATTTAAGATAATTTTTGGAATACTTTCCAAGCTATTTTTCTTATAATTAAAATCTACTTTTGTTACGTAGGCAACTTAAAAAAAAAATAATTCTGAGATCGGGCAGCATTCATAACCTCTTCATTTTGTACAGTATTTTAACTGGATTAAGTACATGTTTTTATAAATTTCCCTAGCACTTGGAAGTGCTAATAAAGGAAAAGCTTAATAAGTATCTTGAATACAAAACATTTCTGTCCCTTTTTTTGTTGTGTGATGTATAAATATAGACAACTTTATGTTTAGGAAATATTTAATCAGTTTTATATATGCATTTTTAGAAATGTCATCTGCTTCTACTATCATTTTAACTCTGACTACCACAAAGTGTTAAGAATTCATTGTTAGGTGCTTGTACAATGCTTCTCATTTATATTTATTTCATGGAGGTCTCATAATGTTTGTACACTCAAGAGCAGGACCATTTGGAGAAAATTCATAATTTTAGTAAAATTAATGACAAAATTCCCATTTTTATCAATTAACACTAGTTCTAGTGTCGGTGTTTCTTTTGACAAGTGGTATGTTTAAGTCAGCAGAAGTACTGCTTTTCAACGGAAGGCTAAAATTTGCATTGCCCCCTGTTCCAGGAGAAAAAAAAAAAAAAATTTTGAGTAAGAAAGAAAAAGTAAGTCGAAAATACAAGAACTTTAGAGAGAGCATTAATGGTAGAGGCCTCGTTCCTGTGGAAACACTTGCTCTTGTTTGAGTAGGCACATTGACCAGAACATTTTCAGGGTTGCATCTTGGATAAGCGATTTCTGACTTTTTTGCAATTAAATTATGCAGTTTTCAAGGATGTGTGGAGTATGGGCCTCACCACCTGTCTTTCCATTGGTTGCTACACATCATTTGTGTTAGAGAAATCTTTGGAGCCGATGGGATGAACATTAACAGTTTTTGTGCTAGGGCTGGCTGTTGTGAAGCAGGGGAATGAAATATTTTCACTGACTTCTGTTTTATATATGTACCCCACAACTGGAAAATATTCTAACTTAAACTCTTCTTCCCTGTAGTGATGGAGTATGGTGGAGAAAGAAATGGGATGTGCCAAGAAAATGAAGTTTAGCAACAAGCCATATATTTAATGATCCTGTTATGACTTTCCTAAAACTCTTCAATGTATCTATTGATGTGCTAGCATTTAGCTCCCTGTTGGGCTTAAATCACTACTAATTACAGCTGGTCTGAATTTTTAGATATCTTATTACAGTTGTCAGCAATTCCAGAGGCTGATGTTAGGCTGTCTTGTGATACAGGATCTCCCCCTGTGTGGTAGAGGTCTTTGAACTTCTGTTGAGCAAAAGAAATGTTTGTAGTGGTGAAGTCTCAATGAAACAGCCTGCTTTTAGAGTGAATCTCTCTAATAGCATCTCCACTGTCAACTTCACAGTCTCTGAGACTCAATGGTAAACCCTGGCAATGGAACAAGCAAAGGGCTCCCATGTAGGTTTCTGAAGACCATTCTTTCTGCTACATGTGCAAAAATGTTTGTTCCCACATGGGCACTGATATGCATAGGCCAATGTAGTCACAAAATTCACTTTTGTGTGCCAAGAAAGCAGCACCTAATGCTAAAACTCCATCGGGTTGTAGCTGAACATGCTACATTTAACAATATACCTCCTGTTTATTATTTACTGCTACTGTATAAATTCCTGCATACAGATATTTTCTTTATTTCTTTTTATAACTATGAAAAACATAAATGTAGCCGTTCCTGAGTTACAACAGCCTGTAGGAAGCCCCTTTTAATTACTGACAGAAAACAATTGTAGATAATCAGAGGTTTTGGGTTGTGTGGTCAAATTTATTTTCTTTTGTGTGGTGCCATTCTAATATTTTGCAATTGTAATTCTGAAATACTGTGAAGTCTGATGAAGGGCATATTGTCTGCCTTGAAAACAAACATTATGTGACCTCTAGTAATAAATCCTTTTTCAGTAAAAGTACCAAGTTTCTGGAGTAACTTAGTTTGTCAGAATTGTTGTAAATGATTGGTTTGTGAATTGTGCGGATGATCTTACCTATGCAGCCTTGTTTTTGACTTTTCTCTGGTTTGTACTGTTATTAAAAGTTTATTGTATTATAGAGCTGTTCAGATATTTTAAATATAAAGATGTATTGTTTCCATAATATAGCTATATGATATATGTTTAGGTAGTAGATGCATTAATTGGAAAGCTCTGCTTTGATAAACTGACAATTTGCCTACACTTATAAGCAAAATTCATATTGCTTATTATTGGCTTAAGTCAACAGAGCATCCCTAAGAAGAGAAGATAAAATTGGACCAATTATAAAAACAGTATAAAATTTGCACTTGTTAAACCACTGGATGTATGTTAGTACTTTTTTATTTTTTTACTGATTTGAAATTCCTATTTTAATTATGAAATTGCTAGGATCCTTAATTTATGACTGATTTTAAATAAGGTATTCTCATTGTTATTATTTTTTTTTTTTTTGGTAATCATAATGTAAAATGCAGCATGGTTTATGCAAACAAAAAGCAAATTACTTGGCATTAAAACTGGCCTCCTTTTTGAGGGTGTTCCACAAACCAGCAATATCGTGAGAGATTGGCATGTACATACTGCTAGCTCTACTTGCGAGTGGTGTGACAGCTCTTCAACGCTTCACTGCTCTGACTTAGTCACATTGCAGAATTAAAATTCAGACGTGGATATTTTCAGAAAAGTGCCTGATGTACTTTTACAGACACACGAGAACAATCCCTGACAGTTTGTTGTATAAAGCCATAAATGTATATAAATTATGTTTAAAAGGTTTTGTGTCCTTTCTTGTATACGGAGAATGAGATTTGTACCGGGATTCTACTTGTGATTAGTAATCCTTCTGCTCAGATGTTGTTGTAATCACTTTCCTTACCACGTAATCTTTTTAATGATGATGATCCCATTTGGACAATCCTGATGGCATTAGCAATTTTATACGGAAAAATACCTCATGGTACCAAGTCTTGTGTCTGGCAAGATGATACCATATTAACACGCAAACACTAACTGCAGAATAGTTAAACAAAATTTCCATTACTTGGTATAAAGGAATTTGTCTTGGAATTACTTCTGGAATTGGAAGTGTAGCAGGTACAGGAACCTCATAGGGCTGTGTTACAAGTGTTTTATCACAACATAGAGTGCTAAAAGTAACTTGTTTACAAGTCGTTGAGACTAAACGCAAGAAGAATCCATGCCTGACTCTTAGAGCTCATGAGAGATTTTGTGTAGAGGCACTTTGTTACTGGACGCTGCGTTATACAGCCTCAGACCTTGTTGCCAGTGCTTCAACAAGCCTAGTTCAGAGAAAATTACAAAAAAAAAAAAAAGAAAAAAAAAAAGTCCTGAAATCCTTTCAGAATGGGTATTTGTAAGTATAAGCTCTTAATAAAATTGCTATGACATGAGATGGTAATTAGTGTATCAGAATGTTATGTAAAACATTGTTAAAGAAAATAAAAGGGGGTTGGGATGGGGGATGGACACACGACACTAACATCCATCAAACCACAGGAAAGAATTAGTCTTTTAGTCCAAATTACATGTTAGATCCTAATGCTATTAAATGTGGGAGGGAGGCAGCTCTGGAGAGACATTTTTGTCTTCCCTCTGCTCATATTAAAGTTTGACACTTCACAAAGGCCTCTTGGCCCTCTTTTCCCTCCTTTTCACCTCTTGCCTTCCCCTGCCCCTCCTTCCTTCCCAAATTATGTACTTTCCCTAGAAGTAAGAGTTTCTTTGCCGAGCTTTTGCTCTATGTAGGCCAACCTGCACGCTGCTGCTCCTTTTGCAGCCGTGCTTTACGCTGCGGGAGTGCTGATGTGAGCGGAGAGAGCAAGAACATCTAAATTTTTTTTTTTTTTTTTTTTTTTTTTAATTTAGATTGTGTTTCAAAACAGAGCTGGAAGAAAGGAGGAGAGGCTGCCAAAACAGACAGCCAATAACACCCACGCCACAATAGTCTTGTGAGGCCCAGATCCCGGCTTGCCTGCAGGTGGGGAGGGAGAGGGGTGGTGGAGAGCAGGCTTCTAATGAATTGCTGGCAAAAATGCCAGTTTGATCTTAAAGTGAGCAGAGGTAGAACTAAAAAGGGTGAAAGAATGCAAGAGTATTGTTGCACATAAAACCAGAAAGACCTTAAGATATTTTAAGAGCAACTTTCCCTTGTATTTTATATCTTTATTTTAGCTTTGCTCCTTTTTCTTTGGTATACATTCTAGAGGTGTTTTTTTTTTTTTGCATGTTGGGGAAAAACAAGAAGCTGAAGGTATCTTCACTGACATTTTGAAAAGCCTCACTTATGGAATGGGAGGCTAGTTAAGATCCAAAGATACTCCGTCTGCGTGATTGCAAAGCCGTTGTTGGAAAGGATGTGCATCTAATTGGTACATGAGTAGTTACTGCTGTCGGGAGAGATAGTCAAAGCTTGTCTCTTGGGAAGGGACTGGCGAGCAATTTATGCCAATCTGGCAAAGAGGGATTTGAATTTGCTGATCAAGCATAGAAGCCTCAAAGCATCCTTGTGTTCTGAGTCAGTCCTACATCAATGTAATAAACATGTTTTTGTGTAGAAACATCAGCTATTATGTCATGTCAATTGATAATCCAGTTAAAAGTACAAATAGCTGTAGATGTTACAGCCAGTTATTCAGCTGGTGTGTGAAGACGGGTTTTGTGAAGATCCTGAGAAGGAAAAACTTGCATGGAGCAGTGCCTGTGGTCATGACCACTGGTGGAATTGCATGCAAATCCCTGTTCATTACCTGCTGATGTTTTTGCCTGGGGTAATGTTCTGGCATGTGCCAGAATGATAGCTAAAATGAGGAGGCAGTGGCAGCGCCCCATCCTATTTTATTTTATGTTTTTCTGCTCTCTGTTGGTCCCTGGGGCACTCAGAAATTTTGCATGTGTTTTTTTGCGAGTAAACTTCTTGCGTGGGTGTTTATCACTGAGATGGTGGGAAAAGGGATGAGGGCTTTGTGCAGTGCATCTGGAGGAAGCTTCTGATGGGCATATGGCTGTGGAGTGAAGAATCAGACAAAGAGCCTGTTCATAACTTGGAGCCTCAACATCTTACATCCTTGCTGTGTGCTCATCTAGAGCTGCTCTTGCTATCCTTAAATGCAGAGGCCTTTACAAGCAGTTGTATTTCCTTCTCAGTGCCCTAGAGTGACATTACCTGAACAGACAACTGCACAGAGCATGCACAAGACTTTGCTGCATTCCCAGGGAAATACGGAGTTTGGCAGGGATATGTAAATTGTTTATGAAGTATTCAATTGCCTTCAATTTTGCTGAAGCCAGAGGATTGCAGCTCAACATGAAAAAAGCCATCATAGAAGTGCATGCATATGACTTGCAAAGGAGTGGGGGACGAGAATTTCTGCAAGTATTCTAAGCTCTTTCCTGGCTGGTGGAACGGGGAAAGTGATTGTTTCAAATAGCTTTGTTGGATTTCTCTGGGGTGAAAATTCTCACTCAAACCTAGCAAGAAAAGAGCTTCATTTCTATTGCTTTTTGAAGTTGTGTCCAGTAGCAGCCACACACGCCACAATGTCCTGGGCTGATGTGTTGCTTGGGACTTTCTGACCAGGTAAAAACAAATGATGAGCTGTGAAACCCTCTGAGAGCTGGAGTCTCATTTCAGGAGTCCAAATAAGTTACCACTTCCTGCTCCTCCCTTTCTACCCCCTTCACCCCAACAAGTTAGAGGAGTATTTTTTTTTTTTTCCTTCCTGCCCCTGCTTAGAGCAGTTCAGCTATGCAAGACCTCAGGCCCTTCTTTCAGCCTCAACCACAATGGCTGATCTGCCATAAGGCAGTTCTTTGTCCTCTCCTCCTCCTTCAACCTCCTCAACAGAGCTATCAAATTAACAGCCAAATGAACCCCAACGCCAGGGGCGATTCACTCCACAGGTAACTCCAGAAACCCTTTGAGGTGAGACATCTTGTCCCACCCACCACTGGCCCTCTCTCATGCTGCCTTGGTGGGTTTTAACCCTTGAACTGAGCTTTGGTCTGTGCAGTGGAGCTTTCACTGGAGGGCTTTCAGAGCTGGGTTTCTGCAGGCCTTCTCTTCCAAAGGAGGGACACAAAGACGATCAAGGAACTGGAGCACCTCTCCTATGGAGACAGGCTGAGGGAGTTGGGGATGTTCAGCCTGGAGAAGAGAAGGCTCTAGGGAGACCTTACAGTGGCCTTCCAGTACCTAAAGGGGATTTATGGAGACTTATGAGGGGGAATGGTTTTAAGCTAAAAGAGAGGAGATTTAGATTAGAAGTTAGGAGGAAATTCTTCACTCAGAGGGTGGTGAGGCACAGGTTGCCCAGAGAGGCTGTGAATCTCCATCCCTGGAGGTGTTCAAGGCCAGGCTGGACGGGGCCTTGGTCAGTCTGATGTAGTGAGTGGCATCCCTGCCTGTGGCAGGGGGGTTGGAACTAGATAGTTTTTGAGGTCCCTTCCAACCCAAACCATTCTGTGATTCTATGATTCCATGTCTTGTTCAACCACAGACAGACTTCTGGTATAAGGCCATGTGTCTGGAAGTTTATTTTTGATGTAAAATAAGTGCATCTCTCCTGACTACGGACTTCTTGGGCAGTTAGTTGTATTCATCATAGCGGTCCTGTTGTGGTCGGTACAGCAAACCAAGTGTCTGCTGGTGACCAAGCAGAACAACAGGTGAATGAGGCTTATATTCATTCCAAAAATAATATTGAATAGTAACGTTGAATATAATAGCATTAAATATACTGGACTCCAATATAACTGCTGTGAGAGCCGTTGCTTAGATAGGATTGAGTGCCAGATAAATAAGGTAAAAAAATGATGATGCCAACCTTCTGAAAGGTTCCTAGCATGATTGCAGGAGCTAGGTTTGACCTCCACACAAGGTAACTTCACAGAACGTGTAACACAGAGTTGTCGGCATCATGGAGTGATGGGGGAAATGGCATCCATGTCTCTGCTGGAGGGGGCTGTGCTTCACAAATGTGGTAGAGTCAGCAGGTATGAGAATAAGGGTGATCTGCATAACCTGTGTGGTTTTCCAGTGTCCTCAGGAATTTTCCTCAGTGAAGTTCCTGAAAGAAACGGGATGTCATGCAGGTCCTCTCAGCACCTGCAACTGCTTCAGAGTGCTGTTCAGTGAGTTTGAAAAATCATCAGCAGAAGCACTTGATGACTTAAATTGCTGAGCATCATACAGGACAGGGAAATGTTGGGCTGTGCCAAGAATTGTGGAAGGGTTCCAGGATATTCTGCGACTAGGTGATAAAATGGCAGATATGATTAAGTGTTGATAAATGTGAAATATATAATGCTCAGGGGAGACGTGAGAAGTGAGCCTAGCACATACATGTAAGGATGCTTAATGAACCCTGGATGAGCTGCTACAATAAGAAAGACATTAGAGTAATTGGAAAAATATCTTGCAAGCCTCAGCTCACTGTTAGCTGTGGACAAAAAGAAACAGCAGAACTAAGTTTGTGGGACAAGAATGGTAAACCTCTGTTGTGCCTCTCTTTGCATGCAGAATGTGCCTGTATCATAAATACTGCATGTCATTTGATTTTCAAAGATGGTATTGTGAGGCTACAAAGAGTCAGGAACAGAGACTAAAAAGAAAAAAAAAAGGAGTGTGAGTACAGGTGAGTGAGGTGGTAGAGGTTTGTAAAACTGTGGATGCTATGGAGAAGGTGAATAGAAAAATGATTAATCAGTATTTCTCAGGACACAGATGGAGGCACCCAATGAAATGATCAGGCAACAGGTTTAAAACAAACAAAAGGAAGTAATTTTTCACAGAATACATAATTATATTTTGTACCTCGTAGCCACGGGATGTAGTGGAGGCCAAAAGTATAAATGGATTCAAAAAAGGATTATATGAATTAATAGAAGATAGGTCCATGGGTGGCTATTAAACACAATGGTCCGGATGCAGCCTCTAGCTCAGGAAGTCTCTAAAGAGCCAGTTGCTGGAAGCTTGGAGCATGTACCAGGGAAGGGATTACTCAGTCCGTGGCCAGTTGCTTACGCTCCTTTCACCTATGCATCCGCTGCTGGCCACTACCAGGGGCAGGATATTGGCCTAAGTAGACCTTTGATCTGACCTGGCAAGATTGTCTTCACCTTCTTCGTTGTGCTGGGAATAGGTACAGACAAAAACAGCTGCCTGAAACTCTTCTGTGAGGAGGTTTCAAACCTCCATGTGGACTTCTCAGGTCTCTGACAGTGGCCACGGACAGGCTGTCTCTGCACTGGGAGACTTATTTGATATCTTTCATGGAAAGACATCAACTGAGATTGTGTTGTCACCCTACAAAGTTGTGATGTAACGAATGCAAATTACCCAGCCAGATTTATAAGCTTTTAGGACAGAAAAAAACTCACAAGGAAGAGAGAGGATCAGAGAAAAGCAAAATCTGCATTCTTCCCAAGCAGTTCTATGGAGGTTGTGCTCAAGGTAAGGATAAAATCTTGTTACATATCCCAGCCTCTTCCCTACACTGATGACTAAAGCACTACTTTTTATTTTTTTTATTTTTTTTGCTTTTGTAAGTATGTAAGGGGTTAAAGTCATTCATGTGAGCACCTGAAAGCCTTTCAGAGATAGCCAACAGTGATAGTGGACAGTGAGTCTAGAAGAACTGGTCTGGAAGTAATGGTGTGTCAGTGGTAGCAGCTTCTCCCATGCTGACAGCTGAGGTCAGCCAGAAGAGAAAAGTGTGTGAAATATGCGGTTTTATCTCTTCCTAAATATTTTAATGATGTAGGATGGAGTTCTCCTGGAGGAGAGAACAGCATTTTCTTGCTGGATCCATAATTTGAGCTCTTTCCTTTACATGTCAACAGAATGACACCAGGCTTGTTAACTCACTGCAACTGATTAAGAAATGCTGACCTAAAGATGCAAGGAGAGAATAAGGCTTGTTATCCTGCCTATAGCTGAGACAGTCCATTATAGGACTTCATGTGAAGAGAAACTGGGTAGACATCACAACTGAGTCTTGAATGCCAGCAGCTATAAATACTGGGTGAGAGTGAATTTATGCTGTAGCTCACCAGCCAACATGCAGGAAATCACAGACTTCACTCAAGTGTTGAAAATATAATGCTAATGGACTGCCATATGCATTGCAAACTTAGCTTTCTTTCCTTAGATCTGTGTCCAAAGCTGCTTCCTCTGTGAAGCTTTGAAATGTGAAGTCTGATCAATGCTGACTCTTCTCAAAACATTCAAAAAGAATTTTTAAGAAAGCTGTCACCTCTGTATGTTCCCTTCAAGAGCAAGTGGTTATTTTCTCTAAATTTCAACCATTAAAAGTGAATGTAGTTATCTAAAACTCCATAAATGCAACTGGAGGTTGTTTCAATTGATTTAATGTTTGGCACCTCAACTGACTGAAACCTGGACTTTTTAATGTATTTTGAATTGAATAATGGAGAACCTTGCAATTTATAAAACACTACTTAGGCTTTTGAAGCAGATTCCTTTTCTTTTCTTTCTTTTTTTTTTTTTTTTTTTTTTTTTTAATCTCCTTGATGGTAGGTTTGACAATGCCTTCATGACCCCCAAAACAACTGCAGTGTCACAGACTGGGCATCCAGAGCTGCTTCCTATTTATATTGCCATCTACTATCAATTAGCAACTTCTCTTTTACTTGCTTTTATTAGCAGTGTCCACAAAATGTGAAGCACTTTCCAAGCATGATAAAAATGTTCCTGTTCTGGAAAAGCTTGCAACTTTGCAAATTTGTAATAATTAATGGGTTTTCTATGACTGGTTTTGAAGGTTGCTGTGTCTCTCAAAGTTTTCTGGTTTGTCCTGAACCTTATTTCAGCTGCATTAGCCATTAGAAATGTTAGGATGTGTTGAGGTCATTGTGAGAGGCTCAGGAAGCTCTCTGCCACCCACTCAAGAAGCTGTGCAGACACTCTGAGGCTATTCCAAATGCATAGTGGAAAGTTTGAGCCTACTCCCACTAAACAACCTTAATGTAGATGTGATTTATATCTGTTCATTTTTCTTCTTTTTTTTCCTTTTATTTATTTATTTATTTTTCCCCCATGGACAATGGTGTGGTGGTATTCAGACAGTCATTTACTGTGGCTGTGTGGAGAAATGGTAACTTCTATCAAGCAGAATTATGACTTCTTGTAAGAGCCTCTGGCCACATAAAGGGAACTGGTGACACAGCTGACCATGATAGCCCCCTTATTCACTACGTTTCTGGGCATCTTCACAATGCAACAGAGGAAGTCCTCATAATTCTCCACTGTAGGAGGCATTCGCATACCAACCTTCCAGTTGTGTTTTGCGCATTAGTTAACTGAGTGATGATATGAAGCTGTTTCTGGCAGCCAAGGAGATGAAGTGCAGCCGGCAGACCTGCTGGCGCAGGGTCTTAGGCAGGCAGCTCTCCTCTCTCCACATCTCCAGCACTGCTGTGCTAATTGCTGGAATGCGACTCCTACCCATGGGGCAAGGGCAGAGCATGAACCCTGGCAAACAAAGGCTTGCCCAGCTCACTGCCAAAGCCTTGGCCACCCCCTGCTCCAAGGGCTGCTCTGCTTTGGTAAGCTGCCCTTCCAATGCAGGCACTCAGGATCTATCCAGTGAGAGACCTGACCCTTGGCACAAAGTCCTCGATTTTCTGTTTTCGTCATAACGATTTAACTCACCTGGCTGGAAAACACTCATCAAAGGCTGTAGGTTGGATGGTCCTTGATTCTGCGTGTTAAGGTTTTGGTTTATAAATTGTGCTCAGCGGCTGTAAGAGCAGCCTGCAATTTCAGGTTCCAGCACTGCTGAAGTTACAGGCTGCTCCGGGAATATAACAACCAATTTTTTTGGGGGTGTTCTCTGCTGAAAAAAATGACCCATTTCTCCAGGGGACTCTCATTTTTAGCAGTGTTTTAAGACTCTAGAAGTGTTAAGTTCAAGATGCACTTACTGAGTTTTAAAATTATTTGCTTATTGCTCAGGTGGGATGGATTCTGATATATTGATAGGAACAGGTTTAATGAGAAGGCAGGGATTTTTGACTTACTTTTCTCAAGATGAGAAAAAGACCTCTCTGATCAGCGAATTTAAATAAAAAAACAAACTAACTGTATTCATTCAAGTTCTTTTGGGTTACAGACAGTTCTGAAACATACTTTAGCTGTGTATATGAACAAGGTACACCTTAGTTATTAGGTATATGGAAAGAAATATTCAACTTTTAGCATGACACAAGCAGAAATAAATCCATCAGTAATGTGGAGGACAGATATAAATGTAGTCCATGACAGATGATGGAAATCAAGGGGTGCTAGGATTTTGGACACCTGGTTTAATTCAGGTTCCTACAATCCTTCACTCTTTGGAGAGTTTTATAGCACTACTTTTCAACATTGTACATGGGGGAATGGGGCCCCGCTGGGTGCGTGTTGGAAAAATCTACTCCAGGAAATCATTTCTGACTTGCAGCCTTTATGGTCTTTGTTGCAAAAAGGGAAACAGGGTGGGGAAAACAAATAAATTGATTTGAGTAGCTCGCTGGCAACAAGTGTTATGATCCAAATCTTTTTTATTTGTATTTGGTACGTGTAGCAAAAGAGAAGCTAAGGGGAAGGAAGACTGTAAGAACATGAGTTGCAGAAAGGAAGAGAAGTAAATGAAATGGTATTAGGAAGGTGCAGACTTGGAGGGAGTAGGCTAGTGCAAGCTGCTGGTCAGGGCAGAGCAGAGCGAGCTGAGGAGAGGTACCAGGCGTTCACCCAGTGGCTGGGCAAGTTCCCTGGTCTGAGAGTTACTGTGGTCCAGAAAGCCAGCAAAAATTTCTGGTGCAGCATGATCTCAAGCACAAGTCCAGGCAAAACCATTTCTGAAGCAGTCGCTCCCATGTCGTGGTGTATAGACTTAATGCCAAAACTCGTAACACACCCAAAGCAACAAGCTTCATATGTGTATTTGTAGCTATATGTGTGACTGTATAATATTAATGAGTGCATTAACAGTCCTGTATAAATGAACAGTTTAGACTAAGCGTGGAGAGTGTTTGGTCACCAGACTGCTGGGAAACCAGGAATCCCAGCTCCTGGAAGAGCCCTTAATAGTGTTTGTGTGGTTAATCAGGTGTGAACCTTTCCAATCAGGTGTGCACCAGGCAAGTGACCACATTTTTAGTTGCTGGAAAAGTCTGACACCGAGTATGGACATTCACAATGTGAGAGTGGTACCAGTGGAGTAATTCAGCCAAAAAGTAACTCACCAGGGAAGAGGGCCTGAGCATTACCGAGTTGGAGGAGAGTAGCTGTGGCTTAGTGATAGAACTCTGCTAGGTCAGCATTTCCTCCAGAGCAAGGCACAGGGAAACCCAGGCATTACTACCCAGTCTACAAGGCAGGTGCTGTGACCTACATGTACTTATGACTGTGCTTGTGAACATAAGTGACAAAGAGCACTGGCCAAACAAGGAAGCTTTCACATTTTTGAGAGCCCATAAAGACTATGGGCTCTCATAAGGACTAAATATTACTTCACCCATGCCCTCCACATTTTTTCCTCTGCAAAGTCATGTCCATTTGATCAAGAGTACTCCAACTAGTGCTTCTGGTGTAGCAGCTTTGGAGTAATTTGCTCTTTTTTTTTTTTTTTTCTTTTTTTTTTTTTTTTTTCCCCTCTTACCAACCTATTTCAGTTGAGAGTGAGATGGCTGGAAGCTAAACAAATGCTGAATCTGAGCCCTTAAAACTGGAAGACATTCATGGATTTAGCAGCTTAAATTTTCTAACAAGTTTATTTCTGATTTGGGGTTTAAACTTACTCTTGGGATGGGAGCTCTCCAGTGCTTGTTCTTCCAATGCTGCTTTGAAAAGTTCAGCCTTGTTTATGGTGCTGGCCATCACATTCCCATTTGTTTGAGAGAATTCATGATAATTGACATCCCTCCTCCCCCCTTCACCCCCCCAAGGCCTCTGGTTCACACAGTTTAACCCTCTAGAGAAATTAGGAGAAACAAAGACATACATACTTTGCTATGTAGAAGGATTTCTAGGAGGCACTTTACTTTCAGAAATGGATGGAGCCATGCAAAACAAGACTATCTGTATAGAGCCCGATGATCAGATTTACCCCCAGCTCTTCCTAATTCTTTTGGAGGTAAAAGCCTCCAAGAAGGAGAAGACTAAGTCTTTTTCCTCCTCAGATTCCTTCTCCAGGAGTACAACCAGGTGTAGCAAGTTGCTGTTTCCAGTCTAATGACCTGTTCAAACATGACTTTGTGATAAGGCATGAGCATGCCCATAACACATGATACTTGGAATAGGTCACTGTTGGGATATTTTGCTGTGCTTTTATTAAACTGGCTGATGTCCTCAGTTTGAACTGTCTGGTTCTAGCAATAAAACTCAGCAGCTGTGAAGTCTATCAGGTGCTGAGGGACCTTTGGGCATAGGTTAAGCCCAATGTCTTTAGGTCTGAGATGTTCAGCTTTGGAGACTTTATGCTATAAAACTGCATTTGCTGGAAAATTTAATCTGCTAAATCCACAAATGTGTTCCAGTTTTAAGGGCTCACATTCAGCATTTGTTTCTAACCAGCTCACTCTCAGCTAAAATGGGATGAAAAAAAAATGAGTATAAATGACTCCAGAGTTCCTACAGTGTCCCCAAAGCCATGGGTGTTCCTACCCGTTTCACAGAAGGTTTTAGGAGCTTAATTAATGAAAGATTCTAAATATTTTGAGTTCTTCAGATGAAAGTACATGTATATTCCTGTATGTTGTTCCTACAGAGGTCACTTCCTTAGACTAGAGCTTCCCTCTCTTCTTTGTGCACAGAGCAGAGAGGTGGTTGGTGTGTGGTACAAGCACCTTGCACAGAAGAAGTGAAAGATTCTTTGGCAAGTCCCTGATATTTCCAAGGGACTGAGCTGACACAGCAGGTGTTTGAGCTAACTCGCAGTTTTGAAAAAACACAGGGAAAAAAATGCCTGAAAACTCCTCGGCTTGCAATAGAATATTTTTTGTCACCTGGCAATATAGAAAGCGACCAGACGTCTTCTGTTCCAAGCAATTTTTCTTAGTAACACTATCCTCTCCCTGTGGTGGCTCAAACATTTGTTAGTGGATTTGTCTCTTGGTCGGCAGCTGTTCTTATTTGGTGTAACAGTGACCCAATGAATCTGAGCTACATGCTGTGCTGAAGAGAAGATTTCACTTGGTAGTTTGAAACCAGTCACGTCCCTTTTTTTTTTTTTTTTTTTTTAAATCTCATTGCTTTATTATCTTTGTTTCTTGGGCTGCTGAGACAGTGAGAGTCCCAGTGCCAAGCTAACTTGGACAGCTTGAGCTGATTGTTTGCCTCTTGGTCACACATGGGACTGTAATAGCCCTTGGCTGGGTTTCAGAAGGCAAAGGTGTGCAATTCCGTGGCAGCTCCACCCCAGCCAGAGATGAGGGAATTATTCTCCATAATTTACAGCAGTGAGAGCAAGCGTTGCCTCCCACAAAGTTGCAACACCAGAAGTGAACTGGCCTAGCTAACGCCTGCTTTCCATCTGGCTTCTGCCTTATGCCGAGGTGGAAACTGAAGAGCAGAAAAACAAGTAACTGGTGTGAGTGTTGTTATTGGAGATGCTAGGCTGGTCTTTGTAAGGATCTTCTTTAAAAATCTCAGTTTTTACCAGGAACATGGACAAACCAAGAAGAAATGATAGAAAGACGTTATGTCTAGTTGCTGACATAGACAGTGATTGCAAAAGAACTTGAACAGTCTTTTTTTTGATGTGTTTCTGCTGCAGCTCCTGCCTCTCTGGGTTGAGGAGAATGGCCACCACTTCAAGGGGGGCCAATCCTCACCACAGTATCCACAAACCTCACTTTTATTTTTTCTTTTCTGCATATTAGAAAACTGGTACTTGAACACTGTAAGTGTCTAGGTGGAAACTGCTACTCTTCTGAAGCAAGGATTGGCTTGATGAAGGAAGCCACCAACAGCCTAGATCCAAGTGTACCGGAGTGAACACTCTAGCTTGCTCATTACTGATCAAGATTGAGACTTAAATGTGAAAACTAAGTGAGAGAGTGTGTGTTTGTTATATGCATGTGTTTATGTATGTGTATACAGGCACACAGTTTTCATTTAAATCTGCATAGCATAGACACTATTTCATGGCAATAGGCAGCAAACAAAGGCTGATGGTGTAAATAAAGGGAATCGCTCATGTGAAGAATTCAAGCTGCCTTGCATGAAATTTAGCCAAACGGGGACTGATGGAAGGCCAGAAGGAAGCACCGCAGCAGCGCTGTCTGTCCACCTGCACAGTGCAGCCATGGGACTTGTCAAACAGCAGTGCACCTTCTGACCCCAATTTAGATGCTGTTGCTGAAGGAAAATCTACTCTCTCTCTTGGTATGTTGTCCCAGTGCTTAATGGTTGCCAAAGCTGAATCTGATTTCCCTTTAGGCTAAGTGGGTTTTCTGCCTCCCAGCTTCAAATGTCTACAGCATGGATATCTAGATCCAAGCTTGTTTCCCTTCCAGATTCTCTATCTGATCAATGAAGAGATATAAGTACTTTTGAGGTATATTTCATCCTAGTTTAGACCTACCCCCTAAAATGGGGGTAGATGAACCGCGTGCTCTAAGACCCTATGTTTGTCTATTGACTATAAAGGAATCCTGAAATGGCCAACCTTGACGTAGACGCTAGACTAGTTGCCTAATCTCTGCATTCAACCCTTGTCCTAATATTTTCTGATAGAGTAGATAAATTTCAATTCGCTGGTAAATATTGTGGTTTTCTCACTTAAACTCCTATTAGAAACAATTTGGAGTGGTTGACAGGATTCTTCATAAGGCACATTTTTAAAGCTCTTTATTCATTCCTGGAGTTCCTCTCTGATTTCCAGTGTTTCCATAAGAGCTGAGTACACTGAATCAGCAGCAGTCATACAGTTCCCAGAAAGGATGTAGTACAAACCTGTTTGTAAATCCAAAGTGTACATTTGTATTTTGGCCTTAGTGTATTACTGCAAGCTTACATTATCTATCAGAGACAGAGATACCTGAGGGGTTTCCCTGTCTATGAAGCATTCCTTAAGGCAGTTGCTCGATGGTTCTTGACATTGACATTTTGACATTATCAGTTTTGATGAAACTTGTCATGCATTTTATTGATTTTATCATGCATTTTATTTATTTCTTTATCTTTTGCCTTCCTGTGTCCAGCAAAATACTTTATATACATATAAGTAGTTCTACCACATCTATTACTGCTATTAAAAAACGTGTCATGTTAGGACATCAATTTAATTTGATGGGATTTATTTTCCATAGATCCACGTTGCTTATCATTAACTGTATATAACTCTACACCATTCTCAAGCATTTTATCAAAAACTCCATTATTTTCCTGTATCAGACTGATGGTGTTGATTTGTTTATTTACCTTTTAGACTGTCAACTAACATGACATTGCAATTTGTCCATTCTCTGCCTCTTTATCCAATTTTCTTCCATCTTTGAGTGCTGAGGTGTTTTGAAGTCCTGATGCACCTCTGTCTTCAGCTTGTCTGATACCTGTATGTTCAAAATTTCTTATTGAAGAGTAGAAAGGCAATACTCAACTCTGAGTTGAGTCACACAGAAGTTATGGCATGAGGTAATCAGAGATATGACTATTTGGACTCTCTTGATTATCTTACTCTACAAACATCATAGTTGCTGAAGACTTATAGTTTTTAAGGTTTTTATTCCTCTGGTAGCATGAAAATATTTGGCTGAAAGCATGGAAACTAGGCTGTAAAACAGGAGCAGTGATTTTAAGGAAAGTTGTTGTTTGTCTGCAGATACATAGAGGTAAATATTTTTTACAGAAATTTAAGCCATGTCTGGACTGTCTGTATTAATAAAGTCCACATTAAGGATTCCTGAACTGATCTCTGAGGCTATGGTGAGTACCCTTTGTATTTCACTGGCACAAAATATTTACCAGCCACAATGGGATGTCTTCTCTTATACTGGGAAAGATGGTATGATGCTGATGTGCATTCTGGTAGTAGCCCACCTTCTTCAGCCCCTTTGAACACCGCCCCTTCACTCTGTGGCACAATCACCTAGGACCTAGGAATGAGCTCTGAACAGCAACAAATTTTGTGCCTTAGCTCTTTGCAGCTGGTAGACCTCTGCAAAACAGTCCTAATTATCACAGAACAGTCACTTAGAGGCACTGAAAGGCACTGCTGTTTGCTGTAAAAAAGGGTGTGGACCAAGATATACTGCTAGATTTTTTGGAGGCATAATTAAGAGGCCATCTACAATGTAAACAGTACCAACAAGGTAGGCAGAGTCACTGCCAGAAGCTAAGCAGTGAAAGCCAACTTAGCTTATGTTAGCCCACTGACTACATTAGCTTATTGTCCTGAAGTTAAATCCTTTGCAAAGGGTTTAATGATGTTGTGTATATTGGATTTTTAGTTGTGCCTTTGGGTTATAAGGGTGTATCAGGCTAAAAAGATTTCAGAAACAAAGGAAGAAACCTGTAGACCTGTCTGACTGGTTGATCTTGGAGGCAGCACAGCTATCTAAATGAAAAATATCCTTCTAAGGATATTTTATGATGGAAATGGAGTTGTTTAGTGGGAGGAAATGGATATTATCCGGTCGAAGCTATTGCCAAGGTCCTTCCATTATTCACAGAATCAACATATTCCTTGCTCTAGGGAGAGGTACTCCACCAAACAGGGTTATAATCCAGGAGTTATTTCTCTGGGAACAATAGGAAACTCAAAAATGTCGTGAAACCTGCAGAGGGGATGGGATATTTGCTCTCCAGGATAGTTGTTTGTGAGCAAGCCGGGTGCTCTCCGTGGGAGGCATCAGGCATGTCTCTGCTAGCAGGAGCTAAAGCACATGTCACCCTGCACACCTACGCAGCCGGGTGCTCTTGCCAGCTGGGCACTCCACACTGGAGGAAGCCTCTGGTCCTGGGCCTGTGTTATGTGCGTGAATCTGGTGGGCCATATCCACCTGATTTTGCCCTATTTGGGCCAGCAGGGAGAGCTTTCTGCTCTGGCATAAGAGCTCTCGCCACCTGGATAACTTCTGGCTCACTACATCATGATGCACAGTGTCAATTGCCACATTGGCCTCCCAAGACAGCAAACTTAGCTCTGATGGAGAGATGATGGCAAAAAGCAAACCAGACAATGAAAAGAGCAATTCAGAGGCTCCAAAAGCATATCCATGTCTGACAGATAATACTTTGAAAGCCTTCATTCACTTGAGGAGCATTTTATGACTACCTTGGTACTGATTTTCAAACCAAGTAGTAATGGTGCATGATAGTAGAGACAAAATGGAAAAAAAAAACACCCTTAAAACACACAAACCCTTTAGAAACTGAAGGGTTGCTGGTGCACTTGTGTCTCTGCTGTGAATTTTATGTCTGCCTGTAGATCAGAACAGGAAGCAAGGCTTTGAGAGCTTTTGTCAGAAAACCTCAAAGCTTTTGATGGTATTATAAATGTCAACTATATTTTAAAAAGGAGGAAAGTACCAGACTCTGTTCTGTGCAAGACAATAGGGACTTTATAATATTACAGGAAGCTGCATGTGAGAATTGCAAAGAAGTTAAGGTCTGTGGTATTAATGTACAGTAATAACTGAGCTCTCAATACATTCAATTTATCCCTCTTTTGGTGTATTCCCAGGCACACACAGTATCACACTGATTGAACTGTGAAGTGTAGACTTGTCATTTAAGAGGCACTTAAAGAGAATTTTCCTCCAAGTTATGGTCCTCTTAAGTGAAAAGGTTAAAATAAAACAATCAAACCCAAGATTGTACATCAGATAAGTTTGTCATTAAAGAGCATTTTCTTTACCTGCTGGTCATGAGAAAATGAGAGAAATGGTGAAGTTAGAAGGCCTGAGAGTGGGAAGGTAGATTATTTCTGGACCCTACATGAGGGGTGAGCTGGTAATTGTTCGTATTTCAAAGACATTTGAAGTAATCATGGAAGTAAAAATTTCTGTCTTGAACCTGGATATGTACTGAACATAAAGAGCTTGGATTACAATATGTTTGGACATACTGTAGGAAGCTCAGAATAAGAAGTGACCCTGAAAATACTTCAGCAATCTTCCACTCCTTTGCTGCTGGCCTTGTACCGAGCATCTACGATTCCGTCTTGGCTGAACTGAAGCAGAACCTATTATAATCCACCCAAGAGTAAATTGTCTGCAGATAATTGGACAGCGGAGAAACTGAATTATAAAGTACAAATGTATCCATGGGAGAATATAAAAAACACATTAAGGAATCCCGAATGAGTGTCCTGTCTACCTTATTTGGCAGCCTTTTAAGAGAGTTCTTTGTTCTTCATTTCTTACCATAGATTGTTGTGGGGAAGATTTCTGAGCTGATAATATACACGGCCCAAAAGCACTATGTTAAGCCTTTCAGAGAATTTTTCTCCTTTATACCAGTAGGCCAATATTGACTCTGTATAAAAATGGATATATGTAATTAACCAAAAAAAAAAAAAAAGTTGTCTTTGTAAACTGAGAGAGAGAATAACAAGTGGCATGGACTATCAGAGATCAGTGGGGCTATTTCTAGGCTCTGTTATGTTGCTGTGAAATATTTATCCAGTTTAATGAGTAGAAGGGAGAGAAGGTATCCTGTAAACTTAAGGAACTTCTTGTAATTTCTGTAATTTATGGGCTCAAGAAGAACCCCCCCTTTGTCACCCTTCTGAAGTATTATCCTTTCCTGCTAGCCTTGCTGGAACATGCCAAATCCCTCAGACTAATAAATTAGAGAATTGTAGAAGTGGTGAGGATAAAATTTCCTGAATGACTGGTGAGCACTAGGCTGAGCTGTCACTTTTAGCTGCTTTGTGCTTTCTCCGCAGGAATAAATGACAGGCTGCATCATGGCTTGGGAGACCCATTACTATTTTTCCAAGTGGTTTTGGCCATTGAATTATTTTTTTTTTCTGGTCATGTCCGTCTTCGGAAGAGAGTTGTCACCTTGGTGGACAACTGCCTTGCTTCTTGGAAACTTGTCTGTCCATCCCTTAGGGACTGATGCAATGCCCTGAAGGGAACTTACCAGCCTTTTCTGACAACTCTCTGAAAGTTTGCTTGTCTCTGCCTGTATTTGAATCTCTGCCTGAATCTGAAGTAGGAATCTTCCCAGGTGTAAACCAAGGTCTGCTGCAGCCAGTAGCGAGCCTTGCTTGCAAGATGGGTCCTTTCCTGCAGCCAACTGAAGCACGTGCATGACAGGTAAGGGCCCAGGGATCATACATGGACGTATCAGAGGGAGATGCCTGCAGGTCGTTGAGGACAGGACTTTGCAAGAGAAGCAGCTGAAAAGCAAGTTTAGATTGGTGTAAATTCTAACTCATTTACCAGCTGGTATCTTTGTATGCTTGTGTGCAAGGGCACATGTACATGCTTCTCTAACTGTGTCTTTTGCTGCTAGAGAATGAAGAGGAGAGAGTCAAAAAAAAAACAACCACCATGCATAATTTTCAGGAACTATTTTGAAGTGTTATAAAACTAACCTTCTGGTAAATCCAGGAAGTTAAACTTCACAAAGATATTTTGATAATTTATGTTTGCGTCTTGAGATTTATCATGTCAGAGACTTGCACTTGCTCAGTATTACTTTACTAACTGTGCTGAATCTCAGTATCTTTACATTTTATTAGTCAGATCAAATTCCTGGTGCCTTGAGTAGGATTTGTGTAGGCAAAGAATGAGGAAGATTGAAGTCTTGGTAATCATTATTATTTCAGCTCTGCTTTCATGCCTTCAGAGGTCATAGAAATCATCCCTTGCTGCAGATATTATTTTTCACACACTAAAAGGAAAGATTAGAGTAGCTTTTTTTTTTTTTTTTGTCCTGGACTTAGTGAAAGACTTTCAGGAAGTATATTTTCCTTTCTCAAAACAAAAATATGGGGTGATTGAAATGCAGGGAATCATTTTCATATTGTTCATTTCCCACTGCGGCTCAAACAGATCACACTTCGGAGCTTCCCAGATCACAGAGATTTTGATAACGTTAAAGATATGCTCAAGATCCAGTCATTCTTGAGTTAAAAGGATGCAAACTGTCTCGCAAACATGGCATTTCCATAGGAGATTTGAATTGGTTTGCTTTTGTAGTGCTGTTGCAAAACAGGCACACAGAACCACCTCACAAGCAAAACAGAGGCATCAAAAAGACAATATACCTTCCTTCCTGAGGCAGATATTTCAGGAGTTGGGGAAACACAGTTTCCTGTGTTCTCACACAGATTTAGATAATGAAACTCTTGGCTGGTTCAGGAAGAATGAAGCACTACACGGTTGCTTGAAAATAGTGCTATGTTATTGTACAACATGCCGCAGCATTAATCTGCCAGCTGTAGTGAAATCTGTGTACATGTCCTAGAAAACAATCCTAACCCTTAGCCTGGGGATGATGTTTCCACAGTGTACTCAGGCTGGGATGGGAGGTGCTGGAGAAGAGTGGCAGACAGGAAATAAAAACCAAACCCTTGGACCAATAATGAGCAATAAAAAGGTTAGAAATGGCCAGTTCATTTATACTCTTTTAAAGATGTGATTGTAGGTGGGGCTGGTAGCTTTAATTATTATTAAAGTCATGTGATACCTGGCAGTTCCAGGCTGTTTTTAATTATTACATTCTCAAAGCTCAACCATGTGGGTTGAAATTTTCAATGCAGTGTGCCTACTGCCATAAGGTAAGTATAATGAGAAATTGAGACCAGGATTTTTATTTTTTCTTTTTTCAAAGACAGTTCTGATAAATTCAAGATTTTTAAAAACTTTGTGAACATTTTAGTGATTTTTGAATGCTTTCATTTCCATGTTTCCCTGTGCTTTGTAACAGATGTTCAAAATGCAATAGGAAATTGTTGCTTTTCTGTCAGAATTTTTTTTTTTTCTCCAAGCCTGGAGAGATTTTTTGTGAAAAATCTCTCCAGGCTTGATCAAGTTATAAGCCACTTGGAATGTGCATTTTCCTCAAATTTGATGAAGAAACTTGCAGGCCTTTTTAGAGTTCAGATCTCCTGAGGATATATTCCTCACTGGCCCTGGCCATACTCCAGCCCTGACAATGTCTCATGTGCATGCTCCATCTCTGCAAAGCATCTGAGTCTGTGATGGGTTGGAAAGTATCTCCCATAGCTGTGCCTAGACCTGCTGTGGGCTGAGCTGGGAACAGTGGCTGGAAGTGAGAATGGAAAGGAGAACTGCTTTCCTGTTCATGGTCTTTTCCTGGCACCCCAGCTGTGGGGAGGAGAAAGCTGTCTTGTCCCAATGTGAAGGGGTAAAATAAGGACCTTGGCAGGTATAGGTGATGAGGGGAGAGAAGCAGTGTTGGGAGGCTGAATGGGGGAAATTCAGTTTAGGAGGATGAAGGAACTAACAAGGAGGTAGGTGGGTAGGAAGGCAGCAGGGGTCAGATATGTGGCTGAAGAAAAGGGGAGACTGGGACTGATGATCAAGGAGAACTGGAACCAGTGAAGGGAGGCAGATGGTCTGGAGTACAGACTAGAACCATTGGGATACAGAGACATGAACTGGGTAGAGGAGCATGAGTCAAGAGTACATAAGATAGGCTGGGAAAGAGGCATTTTGGAAGAGTTTGGAGGAAATTAACCAGTGTATTCACAGTACCACTCAAAATCAGCTCTCCTGCTACTGACAGGTCATTTCTGTGCTATCCAGTCTGCATCGTTTCCACTCTTCCACTGCTCTTTTAAATTGGCCTTATACTGCTCAAAAGGAAGAAAAGTTCTACACAATTTCAGACTTTTAAAACCTTGAGTTCTAAATAATACTGATATCACATGAAAGCTCATGGTGTGAAACTTTCTACCCAGCACATACCATTACAGATAGATGGGCCCTTCTCCAAATTTCTTTCCATCCAGAAGCAACGTGAAATGAGAGGCTGCTCAGGGAGGCTGTGGAGTCTCCTTCTCTGGAGATTTTCAAGACCCATCTGGAAACCTACCTGGGCAATTTGCTCTAAGGAATCTGCTTTGGCAGGGGTGTTGGACCCTATGACCTCTTGAGGTCCCTTCCAACACCTACAATTCTGTGATTCTGTGAGAGACTAATACAATGAGAAGGATGAGGAAAGTACATACAGCAGTGACTACACACGCAGTGCTGGCAGACACTGCATACACTAAGTATGCAACTGCAGAAACAACATAGAGAACTCACGGGATGACCATGGGCTTTGATGGTTGAGGTCCATTTGGCCTCGGTGTGATAGAAATGTTCAGTTTCCAATGTTTGATGGATTCTCCCTACTGTGAATGAGGGCAACAGTGAGGGCCTTTCATCTTCAGATAGGAGCCTGACCTGGAAATGTTAGGTCCTTCTCAGGCTTCTGATGAAAGGGTCACTATTCAAAATAGCCACCATTTTCTAAAAGAACGTGAGAACATGGAGAACCGTAATGACACTTGCTAATATGGATTTGGCAATAAGACCTCAAAATGTGGATTTGCCAAGAGAGGCTGTGGATATCCCATCCCTGGAGGTGTTCAAGACCAGGTTGGATGAGGCCTGCGGCAACCTGATCTAGTAGGAGGTGTCTCTGCCTATGGCAGGGGGTTGGAACTGGTCTCTTACAACCCAAGCCATTCTATGATTCATTCTATGAAAACACCTGAGAGTTTCTCAGTGCTGGATGGCATTTTCACAGTACTTTGGGAAAACAGCTGAAATTATAAGCTCTGACTGGAAATAAGTTCCTAAACCTCTTGAAATATTTCCATTACTGCTGATACGTCTCTGGAAGAAAAATGGGTATTTTTGTCTTCCACCTACTTCATGTCAGAGCCTTGCTGGAAAGAACACAACACAGCTGTTATCAAGAGGCTTGAGTTCATATTCAGTTGGAAAATTTGGTGTACATGGTGCTGAACAGTCCTGAGTAAGCATGGCATCAGTGGCACTGCCTGTCAGGCTTGGCCACTGCCTCTCAGCATCAGGCCTGGGACAGCTTTTGGGTAAACAATTTGTCCTGTCTTTGAGAGCATTACCATGTCATGTTTCTTCTTGAATAGAAAAAAGATCTTGCTGAAAAAGTTACTGAACTGTGGTTAGTGGCAAAAACATGGAAATTTTAGGCAACGGTAATCAAAAGATTGCCTCGACAGACTAGGTGAAGTACACCCAGGTAAGGTAAGACTGCACTAGTAATTTACTGGTGGGAACATGAGCCTATGGGGGTTGGAGTACATCTAATTGTAATGGGGGCTTCTGTCAGCTAACTCTGCTGTAGAATGATGGTCCCTGTTTCAATTTTGTTCTCCCATTTCCTTTTTCTCAGTTCAACAGAATTAGAACTGATGTGTAAAGTGCTTATATTACTAGGAACAACAGTAGGAAACCCTTTGTTAACCTTAATTTCCCATCTAATATTTCTCTGCAGCGTCAGCCAGTCTCCAAGGAGATAGGGTTGTTGACAATAACTCCAAATTGCTATGTAACTGTCAGATTGTGCAGCTTCTAAAGAGCAATTTGTTAATTTTACCCTTGCTCTTTTTTTTTTTTTTTTTTTTTTTTAAATTATTTTTCCTCATTTTCCCAGGAGATCATACAATATCCAGAACTTGTCTGTTCACATCTCTTGAATATTAAGTGAATGAAATATCTGATTTTCCTACCAAAGAAATAGTATAATTCTATTTCTATCAAGGATTAAATCCAGCAGGTTGCTGAGATCTTACTGTAAAGCACTGAGCATCCTGCACGTTCTAGGAAGTCAAGAGAAGGTGAGAGCACATAGTATCATAGGAGTTACACAGTTGGGTGCAGGATCTTGAATTTGTCTTTTAAGATAGGTCTGTAGCATTTCAGATGAAATCCTAAGATATACAGAAAGCCTGCTTACCAGCCAGAAAAACTGAAGGCATCCAGCATGGTGCGAGGTCCCATTTCTGGACTGTATGGAGATGGTTTTGAGAGTCCATTTTGGAACGTATCCAGAAGAAACACGGGTATGTCAAGTTCTTGAAACTCTCTTGCTAATTACAACACCCCAAAGTGTTTACTCAGTTTTGCTGTTTTACACAGTCCCGTTGATGAAAGAACCTTGGCATTTCATGAAGGAGCAATTTCATATTCTCAGGATGTGTTCATAAGTAAAACAATGAGTTTTCAAAATGTATTTGGTTCAACAACTGTAATCTTCCAACAGAGCCTGTGTGATTTCCTCTCACCACCCTTCTTTCTTACCTATGGTCCCTGCTTTCCAAGGCTGTTGGTGTGACTCTCATTTGCCTGGCAGGAGGAAGTGTTAAGACTGAAACTCTCAGATGCATTTCTCATATGGGAATGGTAACAAGGTGGTCAGCTCAGGTTTTTTTATGTATTGCTGGGGTGTGAAAGCAAAGCACAGACCCAAAATAAGAATGTGTCTTACCTCTGTGGCAGAATGAAGAGCTCTTCTACCGGCTGGAAAAGTGGTAGGTGAAACAGGAGAAAAGCATGAGTCCATATTGTCATTCAAGCTCCATCGAACTCCTTGAAAAGAATGTAGCTTCGCAGAAGTTATATTTTATGTACATGAAAACACAGGTTTAGCATTTTGATGTTTTAGCTGCTTTTAGCCATTAAGTAGATTTATGAAGGCTGGAACTTCCAAACACAGGTTTGGAACATCAACATACTCTTGGAAAGGAGAAATAATATATATAAGAACATGAAAATAGAAAGATGCAAAGTAAGGAGCAAAACAAAGTTGTTTTTTTTTTTTTCTTTCCTTCACTTCTGAAGGAGAAAAAAAAAAAAAAAGAGTGAGGCAATTCATAGAAACAGTGACTCAGAGCTGTAATGATTAGTGAAAGAAATAATTAGTTTATGATTAGCCTTTTTTCCTGTGTGTTCTCATGTTTGGGTAGAGCATATTGTTCTTACAAATGTTGAGCGGACATTTATCACATCCTCTGTCATAATTATTAGTGACAAGTCAAGTCTCAATGAAAACAAATGGAAGAAGTAAATGTTTATCTCACTGTGAATTCTTTCTGATAATGTCTCGTGAAATTCTTTCCATCTTGTATTTGCGGGAACTGAAAGAGAATTTTGGCTCTGGGACATACAGGGTGTATTACCATCTTTAATTGAAAAGGGCATCCCCTTTAACTCTTCCAACTGTTAAAAAAATAATAAAAAAGGCCAGCTTTATTCCTGAGAACGTTGTACCTCTATTGTTTTCACATATTTTTTTGTTGAATTGTACTTAGCTGAATAGTACCAGGCATCCACTTAGTGCCCACCCTGCTCATAAAACACCCAAAAGTGTTTCCAAGTTTCATACTTGGAGAGTTAAAGCTGACAGTTTCCTCCCGTATGAACTGTTTTTCCAGATGAGGAAAACTTAGAGAGGATCTAGGATTCCCTCTGGTAGTGTGGGACCAATGTTTTGAAGAGTAGTCCAGTGTCTAGAAAGTGAGAACAGATGAAGCCTCTGGCATTACTGGTCATTCATTTTACTAGTGGTGCATTGGTGCTGGGAGTTGTGTTGTTTATCAGTGGAGGAAGGAAACAAACCTGCTCAACAGAGAATTGGATTAATGCTATTACTGTGTGTTTGCTTCCAGAGACTAGACCAGACAAGGACAAAGAGGGTGTAAAGGTTGGGGGACATTCATAAATGCCCTGTAACGGTCACTCCTTTTGAACTCTGTGGTAAAAAAACAAACAAACAAAAAAAAAAAACACACACATGGATTTCAGAAGTAGCTTTGTCCTGAGGAAAATTTTAATTGTTTGGGAAATTTATCCTAGGAAATATCGAGCAGTCTTCATTTCTGAAGTCATCTGGCTCTGGGGCAACCAGGATATCACAGCAAAGAACTCCAAAGTTGCATGAAAGAAACTGCTTGTTTTTCTTAGTGTTTGGATAATGTGCTTGAGGAGTTTTGTTTTGAGATGCTCTAAGGCATTTTTACTTAAGGCACAAACTGAACCAAAATTTCCCAGGGGTTAAGGAGTGCAGTACCTGAGCATTAGGCAGTGTGCCTGATAATGAGGAATGAAATTGGGTGCTTTTCATGCTGTTGCAGCAGAAACACTGGAGACCACTGTCAGGAGGGCTGGGACACTGTATGTATTTGACTGCAGGAAAATCATGTGAGTTCAAGCTGATCATGAGTCCTCTTGGGCTTTCCTTACCTCTTTATAGCATGGCTGCTCTCCAGAACATGTCTGTTGGACTGGGAGAACACAGAGACTGGGGGGGCAGCTGGCAATTTCAAGTTGCCTTCCCGTGCGTTGGGAAATGAACCCCCGCAACCAGCTATTAAAGGCAGTCTCCTTTGGAGGGAGAAGGACAGTTTTGTAGGCAGGCCCAGGAAAGCTGCTCTTTCCCTCTAAAATGTGCCAAAAGGTAGAGTTATCTTTATCTGCTTTGATACCTACCAGTCAGCATGAAACAAATCATCATTTCCATGTTGATTGATCTAGCACCAAATGACATAAAGTCTCTGCAGTCTTAAGTGCCTCAGGAGCTTGGTTTGGGCTCCTAAAAGTTGAGTGCAGCAATAATAAATAAAGATCTCTTTTTAAAGTGATGCTTCTGTCCTTGGCATGTTAAGAAGTGTTCTGGGTGTTCATTTGGGCACAATACTGACTTCTTGATACTTTGTTATGGGGTGGGGTGGCTGAGATGTGGGGATGTGAGAGTAGGGATCCTGAGTATTAAGCCTGAAAATCATGGAAATAGAGCTTACGCTTCAAGACTGTGATTTAGATGCCAGGTTTGAGCCAGGTTAGGGAGAGAGCATCTGCCCAGCACACAAACATGACATCTGAGTCCTGCCCAGCATAGTGGGCTGATCTGTAGCAGCGGAATTAGATATGTCAGATATTATGTGGGTAATCTTGGTTGGACTCCATAGCACATGGTGAAAGGAAACACTGCTGGGACTCAGCTGCTTGTCTTGATGCTTTGAGACCTCTGTATAATCCTGTCCATTGCATTGGCCTCTGTTTTGGAGGGTGTACTGTTTTGCAGAAATGTGGTGCCAGCAGTGTGCAAAGGCAGTGGAAACTTTGTTGGAGCTGCTTCTGCTGTCTTTTCTTGTATGTCTGTGTGCATCCTGGCACTTCTTCTCATGATCCTGCTCAAGAGCAGCTCTGAGATTCCTTCCCCTGCATTCATATCCTCCCATAGTCAGCATCTTGCAGGTGATTAAGGCATCTGTACCTGGTCATGAAGCTTTCCCACGTCAAATCCAGGACCAGACCTTGGCCCATATGGAAGTGTTGGGTGAATGCCCTCCAAGGAGCTGGTACTGGAAGGGTGCATGCTCAAGGCTGGCAGCCTGGTTGGAGAGAGGTGCCAACCCAGCCCCAGAGCAGTGACCCTTACACAGGTGTGAACACAGGTTGAGTATGAACCTTTTGTCTTTAAAAGCCAGCTGCATTTAATTTGCTTGCTTTTGGGGAAGTTGCCTCAGCAGATGAATTGAACTGGGAAAAGAAAGTGAACTCTTCTGGTTTTAGACCACAGCCACTCTGGAAAAAAAAACAGGGGAGAGAGAACTATTTCATGGCGAACTGTCTGAGGCTGAAATCAAAGGTGTTTCAGGAGCAATGAATTTGACTGTAGCAGCTGGTCATCCTTGGTTAGTCTGTGGCACAGCACCAGATTGGACTGGACAGATCTGTATATATGTCACATGAGTCCTTAAACAGGCAGCTTTCCCGAGGTGAACAAACTGAGATTCCTTTTAGGCCACTGTTCTTTCTTTTTAAATTTTCAGTCCTTGGTGAGCTGAAAATACAGTAAAAAATATTTTTTTTCATGTGGTATTTCTCTATTTTCCCTCCTTGTCTGAACAGAGGAAGCAGAGAAGAATAGGAAAATAAATAAAATCAAGTAAGTTTTTCTGGAAGATCAAAAGAGTTTTATTTGAATTTTTGGGCAGAAGCTTGAATCACTTCTTATTTTCTATGAGTTTATTTTCCTTCCACCCTGGCTCTGAACACTGTGTACTTTCAAGATAACATTGTTCAAAATCCTATGAAATTTACACATAAACTGTCTTGAATGAAAGGGAATATTTAAGTTTGGAGATAGTTGTAGAGTGTCATGATCTAATTACAATAGCATTTTTGAAGGATAACAAGCGTCAAAAGAAATAAACTGGATGTTACGGAAAATAAAATTAGGGCCAAGAATCCAAGGCTAGTCAGAGAAATTAAACATTGAGGCTTTTCCTTTGGAAGGTTTTAAATCAATTTAGTGTTGGAGAAATGTGCCAGATTCAGAGCAGAGGAAAATGATGCCTTTTATTTATTTACAGGCGAGGCTGGCATGCGCCTGTGGCAGCATCTCTTCTTTAGGCTAGCAACGTACTTTGACGCTCAGCTGAGCTGACCACCAGGAAAAGCAGCTGAAAAGTCCTTCTGTCTCTCTCCCCTTCTGTCCTCTGAGCTTGCCAGCAGCCTGACTACGTGTTACTTATGAAAGTGTTTTCAGTCATGTGGATCTATCCATCAAGAGCTACGCCGAGACAAATGACTCCTCGTGTTCAAGTCCAGGAACAGCTGTTGGATGGTTAAAAAAATCACAGCTTTTTTTTTTTTTTATTTGCATGCAAATTCAAATGCCTGTGGATCAACCGAGGGACTGGGGTCAGAATTTAATTTTTTTAGCACACACGTTTCATGCCTAGGTTTATTCACAGTGTGTTTCCACCATGCAGTGGGAATAGCAGGCAAGGAGACCCTCCACAGATGTTAGCTGCCCTGCAGCGAGGCAACGTGGAGAAGTGGCTAAAGAAGGAAAGCAGTGTTTTTCAAACTGGTTGTAAAGAGCACAGATTATGATGGTCGGAAATACATCTCTTAGTTCTTCAGAGCAGTTTTCTTGCAGGGCTGAGCCTTCAAAATTGGCTAATGCAGCAGTATCTGCAGACTTTGTGCAGTCCCTGTGGGACTCCTTGTGGGAGTCCTCAGGTAGTAAGTTAAGTTGGAAGATCAGGAACTGTTCCATAAAACCTATTTTCTTTCTTTATTTATTTTTAAATGATGTTTTACCTCCTACTGAATGTAGAATCAGGGTTGAATGAGGGAATTCATTTTTGCTGGATGTTCAGTGAGTGGCTGAAAACAGAGTCCTTTCATAGCCCCTGGTTTCAGTGGTGGGGGCTTGATCATGGTGGGAGGAGCACCCAGCTACCTGGCTGTCCCCTTAAAGCCCATCTCCTCTCCAAAACGCACAAATCCAAATATTCTGTGGCTCACACAGCTGTTAAGATATCAATCACGTCTCATTTTCGGGGAGATTTGCCAGCCCTGTGGTCTCAGACTCCACATAGCTGGCTGCTAAGGAATCAGGCCCGAGATACTCAATATCTCCACGTCACTCGGAAGAGGGGAAAGCCGGCAGTGCCTGTCTGCAGCTGCAGATGACACGGCTTTGAATCATCAGGGCTACTGGGATCCACTGACTAATTGAATGTTTATAGTAGGCAGCCACTTGCCAGGGAGGTGAGGAAAGGGAAGGTCTATAAGGAACTGGTCTCCCTCTCTGGCATGTGGTACCACGGATGCTGCAAAATTTGGCTTGGGATAAGTCAGGGCAGTTGCACGGAGCCTGTTTTGCATCTGGGAGCCCAGGGCCTGGGTATTACAACAAAGGCCGAAAAGGAAATGGTGATCTGGTTTGAAAATGAAACATGATAATGCATTGCAAGGAAAGACTGGAGGGGAAACAAGTGCTCAGAGGGCTGTTCCTCAAACAGATGAAGTCAAATTCCTAGGAAGAGGGCAAAAATAAAGAGAAAGTTGAGGTAGCTCTGGGACCTGTTATGTCCCTGGTGTGGACAAGAGAAGAGAGGCTGGCCTCAGGTTTTATGTTCTTGATTGCAGCCAGTGGTGGGGTGATGCCCACTCCCCATCCAAGCTCCCCTGAACCCCAGCCCCTTCCTGCAGAGTTTCTGTGCTGCTGCAACCCCGGCAAACTCCCTGTGACTTGTGGCTCGGGGAATTGCTTTGTTACACTGAACAGGGGGAAAGATCAAGCCCCTGATTCCTGTGGGTGGCTGGCTGGCTAGGGATGGTGCTGAGAGCTGGCTGCCTCTTAGTGGGGTCAAGTTTTCAAACAGAAACCTTGACTCTGGGTCTTTCAGGAGGGACAGATGTCTCCCTAAAGAATTCAAGAGGAAAACATGAAAGTATTCCCCCTGCCTCTGATAATAAACTTGACATAGCCAGAGGAAGAAGTACTTAGTGGTCACAAAAATGTTTGGCTCATGGAAAAACCCTGGAGACTGCAGTACTTCACTGGTTTGTATAAAGGCTCTGCTCTGGTACAAGGGCTTGCCAGCTTTCATGCACTGCCCCACCAATCTAAATTAATTTGAGATCTTTGGGACTGACTCCAAAGGTGATAAAGCCGGTCAGCTTTCATTTCCTTTCATTCTTTGATCTCTCTCCTGAGGCTGCCTTCAATGAAATGTAATGAATTGATTTTATTGTTATTCCTGATGATGAGATGACATGGCCCCAGTGGGAATAGAACAGAAATCATGATTTTTTTTTTTTTTTTTAATTTTTTATTTTTCCCAGACACAAGATTTCAAGAATTATAATTTACTAAGACTGTGTTTTAGGGAAGCTGCATTGCTGTCTGCTGATCTCTTTTCATTTACATGGAAGATGGAGTTTCTTTGTAAGGTGTCTATAGCTGGGTGCTGTGAAGTCCCTGAGACTCCGCAGTCTCATTTCTTATCAATGCCTCCTATATTCTTGAAATAAAAATACAGATGTTGGTTATCAAACCAGGATCTGGATATTTCTCTGACTGGCAGAAGATGGTGCTTTGGAAAAAACCATATATATATATATATATATATATACATATATATATATATATATTTTTTTTTTTTTCTGCACTGAATATATATATAAAGTAATCGCATAAAAATATTCAATGTTTAAATGCATTTTTTTTGCACACATCATATAGAAAACTTACATTAGTTTTTCCTATTTAATTATTTTCATATTAGGACTACTTAACAAAATTTATGTGTAGTCAGTTCTAAATCCTTGCTCCTCTGGAAACTGGAGTTCGGCTGGATGATTTTGGCACCAAAACACAGCCTTATCACTAGTGTTGCAAATCTGAGTCTTCAGAGGTTGCCAGTGATGTTAATGAAATTGGCAGCTGTTTGACAGCCGAGGTAAAGAGAGTTTTACAGGAGTGGAGTCTTTCGAATCAGGATTGCCATCTCTACTGGCACTTTAGAAAGGAAGACTTTTACTGTTCCTGCCTGTGATACAGGATCTCTTTGAGTATACGGAAATGTCTCCTCCCAGTTTTCTGACCTCCCAGGAGGAAAGAAATGCCTTAAATTTGCCTTACACTTCTCTGAAATGTGCTTTCATATGCTGTATATACAACAATAGCTTTTACTATTTAATTCTCCAACATGTATCCTCTAGTGTTCATATATCAAGAGAAAGGGAAAACTGTGAGCCTGAGGACTTGTGGAGACTTTATTTTTATTTTTATTTTTATTTTCTTTAATGTGGTAGTAGTCTGAGGTTTTATAGACACTGAGGCTGGGGAGAAAAGAAACAGCAAAGAAACAACAAACAAACCAAAGACCTACCAAAAAGCCCAAACCAAAAAGCTTTGTTCATCCATCCAGTGCTTAGTTCCATGCTTCTGTTATCTGACCTACTCTAATCTGGGGTCTTTGCAGTAACGCTTTCTCTTTCTACACAAGGAGCATGAGGGGTTTAGTCAATCCACAAATGCTTAAATGATTTAAGTATTTAAAAAGTATTGAATTATTAAAATGTTTGGAGATTATGTACCTGCTCCTCCCACCACTACTTTGCTCTAAGGTAGAATGGATTAATGTAGGCTTCCTACTCCCATGTACCTCCCAAGCAAATTCTTCATCTGGTAATGGCTCGTTCAGGCAGGGAAACTTCCCTGAGTAACCAGCAGCCAGCTTGCCAGCCAGTCTTCATTCCTCTGCCTTCCCCCCTTTGTGGTATGTTGTTGGTTGGTTTCCTCATGTCTACATGCAAAGAAAAACTACTCCATCCTAAATGAAAACAGCATTGCCCTTGGGAGGGTCTAAATGGAGCTGCAGAGGGAACTGGGGTGATGTACCTCGTGTGTTATTAATGCATACCTAGGTGGGGCCTTCCTGTGTTACAAATCTCCCAGTACTGCAGGCACCATCCTTTCACCGAACTGACTGTGCTCCATCTGGGAACAAAGTTTGTTTTTACCTCTTTCTACTGAAATACTGCTCCAGAATCTCTCAGCCCCCAGCTTTTTTAATTACTGGTCTGAATTTATGCAAGCCTAATTTACACCCAAACTCAATTCACATCTTTATCCTAATACTGTCTTTCATCCTCAATAACTGCTCCTTGCCTGGTGCTCTCAGTGATGTGTACAGACAGGAATCACACCTTTTCTTTTAACCTCAACGTGTATGATGGACAATCCATTTCTCTCATTCTCTTAGACTGATTCTATACTTCAGTACTCCTTCAAGGTGAAGTTAATGTTCCTTGGGCATGGATGACTGAATCAGATATGCAAACATCAGCTTTATACTCATTAACAGCTTAAAAACTCATTAAAAATGAAAAACAAAAACAAAAAACAAAACTATGCCACTATGCCATAGACTAGCTATGTCTAAATCTGTACCTTGACCATTCCTTGAATGCTTAGTGTAAGTAATCACACTCTTCTTAGCTTTGAAAGAGTGTATTGAAATGATTAAAATTCAGGGAAGGGTACCATGGATGATCAGGGATTTGGGGTGACTGAATACGATGGGGGCATGTTCAGCCTGGAAGAGAGGTTGCTTGGGAAGATATGCTAGAAGGTCTATGAAATTTGGGAAAAGGTAGTTGTGTACTGACTGTTCCCTGTTTTCAATCCAGCACAAGAATTAGGAGCCACCCACTATAATGACAGGGGACTAGGTTCAAAATGAAAAATGGGGGGCTGATTTTTCATGTGATAAGCAGTAAATGTGAGGAAGTCCTTGCCAAGGGCACAGTGGATGCAAGGAATTTACAATGGCTCAAGGGTAGAATGAGAATCATGTGGAAGAAAAATCCATTGTGGGGTTGCTTAATAGTCAAACCACAACTAGCGAAGGAAATCCCCTGAACTGAAAAATGTTTCGAGGCTTGTGAGAGTATCAGAGGGAAGTCTTACAAGTGCTTGTCCTATTCTTATTCTTCCTGTTCTTTCTCTGTCCACTGTTGAAGATGGTGGTAAAGGGTTTGGAGGACCCTTGGTCTGAAGTAGTGCAGTCGATTTGTATGCTGTTACCATTCCATGTCGCTCCACTGTTTTTATGGTATGACAACTGTTACCTATCTCTCTGGAATGCATTGACTGACATATCCTAAGATCACATTTGCTTTTTTCTTACACGTGCATCACTCAGTAACTTAAGTCATCCTATTAATTAGCTAATACTTACTCCTGCTTCTTCTCCTCATCAGATCATCTCCAGTTAATGAGCTCTCATCTTATGGTAGCAATTCTCATTATACTCTGTGAATATATGATCTTGTGTTGAGTAGCTTTGTGTTTGATTAGCTTTGAATTTCCACCTCATTTTTATGTTTCCAGTCACCTTGCTCCTCCATTTCAAGGAGGAGCCTTTGGAAGCTTCCCCCTAAGGGAAAAATGGGACTTTGAGCACACAAAGTTGAGCACACTCACTTTGTTTATCAAGGTCACTTGGCAAACACATTAAACAAGACAGGGACAAGGCTGCTCCCTGAGGTAATGCTCTTGTAGCTTCCTCTACAGACTGATAGTTCCCCTTTCATCAAAAAACTCAGTGCTGTCTTTTCTTCACCTACTTCCTTCCCACTTCGAAGTTCTGCTATTTGGGCCATGATTTTGCACAACCTGTCAACCTGTGCATGTGGAGCTCAAGGACAGGGCCTTCTGGGCTTGGTCTTCAAAGGCAGGTAACACTACCTTAACTCTGCTCGATGGTAATCAGCAGCAGTCACCCACGCCCTTGACTTCAGTGCTGGTGGTGATGGGCCAGCACCAATATCACAGAAAAGTGCCACTCAGGTCTTTTTTTGAAAGAGCAGACCTGCTTTCATAGCCAAATATTTGGTTTCTTTCATGCAAAAGCATGGAAAACTACATTAGATTCAAATTACTGTGTTTGCTTCTCTCCCATTTAGCAAAATTACATAGTGGCACTGATAACCTTTGTTTAAAACTTACTTCATTCGCTTCTGAACTACGTTTACCTATGCGACATTAATTGGTGGGCTGTGGTTAAAGCCAGAAGGCTTTGCTATCTGATTGCTATGATTGCATGGAACAGGAGGCAAATTACAGGGATGCTGCTAGTTAATTCCTGCAAGTTAAGAGACATTTTTGAGGGAAACACACCCCCCTTAAAAAAGGGTCAGTAATAACTGACTGTTTTTGTAGAAGAAGATGAGGACAGTGCTTGTGAAGATGTCACTCCTGGGGAGTGAAGTTGACTTTGGAACAGATGCAAAAATTTAGCAGATGAAGATGCACGAGGCATTTTGATGTTAGTTAGTGGTTCCAGAGATCTGACTTCAGTGAGAGTGGAGCACTTTTGTGCTACGATCCCCATTCCCTTTCTTTCAGCCTTTTAAGTACTTTTTTATGTTGAAAGAGACATTTGAAATTGTCTCATAGATCGGTGTGTAGCTATTTCTGTGCACAGAGTAGTGCATTTTGGGCACCAGCACTTCAGGGGTCTGCACCAGAGGACTGGTGAGTGTGGTAGTGCAGGCATTTTCAGGGATGCTAATTTTTAGGTGCCTCTCCTGAGGGGTTGCTCCTAGCTAAATTACAATTCATCTTTAAGACTGTTTGTTAATCTGCAGAACAGGACCAAGAAGTAGTTTCAATGTAAAGAAGGCAGTGTCACTCTTTGTCTTGGCAGGCTGTTCCATGTTCCTTGAAAAGTAGGCCTTTGAAAGAAGAGAGTTTGGCAGACCTGGGGCCTACAGCAAAGCCCCCACTCCCCAAATCCTTATTTACAGGAAGCAAACAAACAAAAAATGACTTTTGATGGAGTTACCAAGGGAAGTAACACAGGGCAGGACAGACTAGCAATAGCAACTAGAACCGTCTAAAATTCCATCATGTGTCAGCTGCTTTTTTGGCAGGAGTGTGTAACATACTTATAGCTTCAACCAGTGAGCTCTGTGGAAGTGTGGTGATGGAGGTGAATGTTCCAGAAAATGTCTTTTGCATGCAGGAGCATAGCTGCAGTGGCTACCCTCCCAGCCAGCCTCGCTGTCTTGCCAGTGCCGCTCACTTTGTGTACTACACAGTGCGGCTCCAGGGAAAACTAAATTACTTGCAACTTATCAAAAGGTTGCTCAGCTACTTAATCATTGTAATGGCTCACTTGCAATTTCCTCAACCTGTGGTATGTGTGTTTGCATATTACGGAGACTCAAACAATGAAATTCACATTGTTTATAATTGGATGTCCCATTGGCAAAAATGGACAGGACACCACGGGTTTTAGGATATGCACCTTTAAGGAGCAGTGCAGGGTCTACAATTTAATCTTCTGCCTTCAGAGAAAGGGATTTTTTCTACTGTCTACACTCAGTAATTAATTGCCCCGTGGCCTTTCATTGATTGAATACAAACCCATCTATTTGAGAGTGCTTGCATTTAATTTGCAGGAGTGTGATAGCAGCTGTTTAGTTACATTACCTGTCATAGCTGATGTGCACAGCAAGGACTGTGGTTTTACTGTCCCTAGTTTAAAAGCAATTGTTTGGATCATTTAGTGCTAGAGGCAGTGATTTCTAAACAGCTTTAGAAACAGCATTTCTTCCTCTCATGGCATCTGGTCAAGGGTGATTTACAATTATGCTTTCAGTGAGTGAATGAGAAGGAATTAATGTTTTCCTTCGCTACTCATAGTAATGCTGTTTCCTCGCTGCTAAAGGAAGTTCCAGCACGGTGCTGATGTCTCTTTGAAGTGTTACGATCCCTCAGCTAATACTTGGCACTTATCTCATATTTTTTATGTTTGTAGATCTCCAAAGAGGGTAAATATTTTCACCTCTGTGACTGAATCTGACAGAGACCTATTCAAGTCAAGTGACTTGTGCTGGAAAGAAAACATACTCTTCCCAATGTTTATGCACTTGCCATCACCTCTAGCTTATTGCAAATCCCAGCTCAGCTCCTTTGAAGTGAGCTGAAGTGGATGGAGCTCAGCACTTTACCTTCTGTGGTCCCTTATTCTTAGCTATCATGAAACAACGTATAACAGAAACAATCTTTCCTGATGCCAGTAGGCAAAACTATATCTTGTATGTAAGAGAGCAAGCAATGACTCCTCTCCTCTCCTCTCCTCTCCTCTCCTCTCCTCTCCTCTCCTCTCCTCTCCTCTCCTCTCCTCTCCTCTCCTCTCCTCTCCTCTCCTCTCCTCTCCTCTCCTCTCCTCTCCTCTCCTCTCCTCTCCTCTCCTCTCCTCTCCTCTCCTCTCCTCTCCTCTCCTCTCCTCTCCTCTCCTCTCCTCTCCTCTCCTCTCCTCTCCTCTCTGTCAAAAGCAACACTTTTATGGAAAAATTGTCCCTAATTCCAACAGTATCTCTGTAGCCACTTCTTCACCTGGAAGGGAGGAGAGTAGCCATTGTACTTAGTAGTTGCCAATAGATTATATTTCTCTCCAATCTCTCCAAGTTTTATAGATTATATTATATTAGATATATTAGAATATAATAGATTATATTTCTTCCCAAGCTCTCCAAGTTTTCACAAATTCTATGAACTTGTTACATTGGCTTTTTAAACTCATGTAAATGTTTAGCATCCACAACAACCAGTTGCGAGGAGCACAGCTGAACTCGGTGTGTATTTGTGAAGTATTTCCTTTTGTTTGTTTTGAATCTGCCATCTGCTAGTTTCATAAAATGCCCCCTAGCCCCCTGCATATGAGGGGGAAATGAAGAAGAGTTCCCTGTTTTGTCTATACCATTCAGGATTTGATTTATGTGTCATTATATATGATGTCATATTCCCCCTCAGTCCCTGTTTTCCCAGGCTGATGTGTTCTTGTCTCCTTAGTTGTTACTTATACAGAAGCTGCTTCATATCTTTGCCTTTATATCAATCATTTACTCCTCTGTTTCCAGTCCTACTGTGCACTTTTTGAGATGGAAGGGCCCAAATATGCTGCAGTTTTCAAGATGCATCTACATCGTGAACATGTGTAGCAAGGGTCACACTCACTCAGGAGGCTGAGGGGTCCCCATAGGTGAGGTAGGGTGGTGGTGGTTGGGGAACAAGACCCGGAGAGTGCATAGCCAGGAACACGTTCTCACCCTGGGCGATTGCATTTGATACCATCAGCAGTCTGCAAATCACTGCGGGTGCTGCTCCTTTACTTCTGTTTAATCCACTGGCAAAGGTAGATGAAAACCATGCTTGGAAGTAGGTAAAATGATTGAATCCTCTCTGCTGACCATGGTGCAATGAAACTAGGTTCCTTGCTGTCCTTGGGTAAAACATAATGCCAATTGATGTGTCCCTCTATAGAACAACTTCCTCATTCCTTCAGCTAGCTAGAAGAGAATGCTGGGTTTGCTTTTCTTTTGAAAAAGACAGGATAAGAGAAGGGAAACCTCTCATGCCCAGGCACAAAGCTGACAACTCAACTTGATAGCTTAGGCTTTGCATGGTAAAACAGACATTGCTGTGCTCTGAAGCCCTGGACTTGGAGATGGGACCTGACCCACTGTTCTGAAATGTGTCTCAATCTCATTAAAGTATCATTTTCACAAATACATGTAGTTATAACAGAAATTAGGCACACCACCTTTTCTGCAAAGCATAGTATTAACTGAGAAAAAAAAAGAAGTGATTGAAAGTAAAGAATGAGCTCTGTGGTGAATCATCTGAAACTATTTAGGGCTCTTGTGTTTTTGTTCCAGATTTGGTCTGTTAGATAACTGCCAATGTTAAAATCATTAATGCCAAGAAGACCTATGCAGCAAGAGGCTGGTGTGTAGATAACATACACCCCACATTTCTTAGCTATGCAAAGGAAATATTTTATGGAAAGCTTAATTTAAGCAAGATTTTTTTTTTTTTTTTGATCAAGTATTTCAGATCATTTAGCAGAGTCCATTTGACAGAAAATCTGCAGAGTTTCAGGTACCAAAAAATGTATTGTCGGTATGTCTGGAGACAACAGCTCCTAGCTGACACAATTAAAACTGATTCTGCTGGTGTATTCCCTACAAGAGAAAGTCTTGGAGGATAGTGTAAGATCTTGGCCAATTCAGATGAATGCCAGGCCTAACTCTAGGTCAGGTGAACCACAGCCCTTTTCTATCTTTGCTTCTTAATCTGTAAAATGGGACAAATACATTTCTGTGCAGGAAAGAGTTGGTGCTGTTGCTCATATCAGCAGGAAATGACTTCTTTCTTGACAGTTAAATCCACCCAGCTGAGGCTGTTCATGAGTGATTCTCACGGAGCTATGGTGAGCAGCTGGCTAAGGTGGAAGGTCTCACTGAAACCCAAGGTCTTTTCTTTCTGCTTGTCAGGCTCACGCAAAGCTCTCCGGCTGGCCTGGCACTCCAGTCACTGCAGCAGGACATCTGCAGAGTTGCACCAAGGAGACAATTCACGATGTGCAAGCAAAGGGGAGGAAAGGGTTTGTGCTTGCTTTGGCTTGTCCATTCCTCTGCCATTGCAAGGGGTGGTGTTTTGTGTGTGTGTGTGGTGGGGTTTGGGGCAGTTATGGTTTGCCTGCCCAAAATAATACCATACTTCTTTTAGCTACTATCACGTGCTCTCTAAACACACATATTTCCATATAAACATGATGTGGCTAAAGGGCTTCTCTCGTTAACACAAACCTTGAAAGTCAAAGCGGTAACTAGGAATAAGTCACGGGGAGTCTACATTATTTTTCACCCCGTATGACACCTGCAGACCATGCCCTTCCTGGGTAAGAGGCAGGAAGTCTTCATAACCAAGCACACCAGCTACACGCTCACCCGTTCTGCACACTATTGGTGTGACTTTCCCAAAAACATGCTGTGCAGTTGTTTTGTGCCGACATGGCAGGGAGGGGATAAGCATGAGAGGTCTGGCTGTAGACTGCAAACAGCAGCAGTGAGATGGGTTTGGCTGCAGTGTTGAGGTTTGCACCGGTGAGGTTAGCAGTCTTGCAACCTCACCTCTGCGTTACGAAAGGTTTTGTACAGTAACTTGTCATATGAGTTTGCAGCTAAGCTGATATTCACACAGATAGCATACCACACATCGAAGCAGATCCTTCACCAGACGCGCTTCTTTTGTAACTGCCTCATCTCTGCTACTTTTCCCAAGCACGAGATCATCCTGCCAAAGCAGTTTTTTTTCAGCATCATGCTTTTCTCCAGGCAGACCTTTTAATTTGTCAGGATCGAACAGCTGAGGCATTAATGGGACCATTTTCTCTTATTAGTTTCTCTCATCATTTCTCTCATCTCATAAGTTTCTCTTATTGCTGAATCTCACTTTGCTCCTGACAGCAGCAAAGGTGCTCATGTGTTTTCCTTGATAGCGGTGGCTCATTTGTATGCTCAGAAGATACAGACCCTCAATAACTTATGCAAATTTGTCTTTTAAAGTGGTCAAAGTGACGGTTTTCACTACGCCCTATGCAGAAATTTCTGTTTCTACCAGATGATGAGGTAGCAAAAACTGCAACCTCAGGCTGCTGTCATGTCCCCCTCACCTGAAACCTCAGGGTAGCCCCTGACAATTTGATGGGCTGGGGCACAGAGCTGGGAACTGGGATCTGGACTAAATTTCCTCTCTCTTATTATTTCACAGGGCCATGCAGCAGGGATAATTTCTCAGAAGGGCGAGCCCAGTGCTGTCAGAGCTGCACACAGCACTCTGGCACCTTTTTGGCTAGTGACATCTCTCTCAGGAGGCTCTCGCATCAGGTGCAGATGCTCTGGACCACTCTGTTGTGAAGAGGTTGCTCCCACAGCCCCTCCCAGCTGTGCGGTTTGTGGTTTATCAGGTCTGCTGGCAGCAAGGGGAGGAAATGTACTTGCTGCTCAGCCCGCCTTCCCGGAGCTTGCAGACCTGGTCCTCAGATATGAAAAAGCGTGCGTGCTTCAGACAGCACGTTAAGGGCTGGGTCCCCCAAAACTTGCCAAGGGAACCCCCCAGATCCTCAGAGGCTGCTTCTGCTCATGCAAGGGCTGCACCCCAGCTCCCTTTATCTCTCTATTAGCTGCATAGCTGTTTTCCAGAGACATGCCAAGGGGAGATCTTGGTGGCAAGAAGGGAGTTGTTTTTCCAGCAGCTGCCCTAAGTGAGATGAAGCTGTTGCTTTTGTCATACAGGGAGGGCTGGAAAGTGTGGTACAGCCTGTCCTGGCAGGTGGCAGGTTTTGGTTTTGAACTCCCTGGGTGCAATAGCAGGAGAGGCAAAGGCACAATCCTAACATCAGGACAGCCTCAGTCTAGTGCCCAACTCCTGAAGAACCTGTATGTAGGATGCATTTACATGTATTCTCTCCCTTGTCAGCTGCATGAAATCACCAGGATAGGCTACTGCAGCTAGGGAGCCTTTTGCTTTACCCGTGGCCTTGCTGCAGGCTGGGGAGCAGCAGTAGCTGAAGGACCTTGCCCATCACAGTGACACAGGGTTAAGTACTGCTGGGACACAGGGATGCTTGCATGTAGGACTTTTCCTCATCTGGTCTTTCTTTTATGTGTTCCTAGCAGAGTAAGCCCTAGTGTTCAGGGTATATTTCAGTAGATGAAGTATGGTGCAGGTGTAGTTTCTTTGAAGATCAAGGGAGGGAAGGAGGAGTGGTGGACAGGACTGAAGGCCTACTACCTTGCCTGTCCCAGTCATACTGAGGAAATCTGGCCCTTTTGTAATAAGTGGCCCCTTTAATCTGCCATGGCAGAAGAATCTGGTCATTAGCTTTATCAACTTCACATGGAAACAGTATGAGCAGTGTGGGGTATGGGCCAAAATGGCTCTTCAAGCTGGCCAGCTGCACCATCCCAGCTCTGTTTTGGCCAAGCTGCAGCTCACAGCAGTGACGATTCCACCTGGAAGAAAGCACAAAGCAAACACTGAAGCAGAGGGAGCACTGCAGTCAGGACATGCGTGCCTCATGGCTGTGAAGAGAGAAAGTGTCACAAACAAGAGGCAATAAAGGATGCTTTCCTGGAAAACTGCTGATGTGACAGGCTGGACTGAGATCTCTGTGAGGTGGGAAAGCACACCTGCAACTGATGGGATGGAGAAAAGGAGGGGGTAGGTCATTGACTAACATCACAGTATTTTGTACTGAGCAGATTGCTTCCATGGGGATACTATTTGCCATGATCACTAAGCTTTACCATACTCTTGCTGTAGGAATGAATGGGTATGTTTATGCTAAGATGCTTAGCATATTCTAGCAGCTCTTTATAAAGATCATTATCTATAATTAGGTAAGTGTGCATAACTGTTATTGCTCTTGTGCTAAAAATTGCTGCAAATGGAGCTGAGGAGGGAGAGGATTATAATTTAGACATCAGATAATTGGACTTAATTTACTTAAGAGAACTACTGGTTGTGGCCACTTGAAACAGTAGGTCTTAAGCTAAGGAATAAAATGCTTTTCTAAAAGTATTTAGTGTTGCTGTTCATATCTGTGTCAATATTTCCATTAGAGATAAGTGGTTTTGTGACTGAAACTTAGCATGTGAAAACGTCAGTCAGAGCACTGCTGAACATAATAGTCCTGATTTTGCCTTTTCTCACAGATGTCTGAAATTAGAAACAGGCTGCTGTTTCCTAAACTTCAGCCAGTTCTGTTGATCTCTTGTGAAGTTCACTTGCCCCTTTCACACTGATTAGATTTCCAGGCAGGGCTTAGAGTTGCAGTTGCTACTCCTGTGGTCGCAAGTGTGGTAAGAGTGGATTCAGATGGGGCTATTAAAGGCACTGTGAAGTTAGTGCGTGTTTCCTAAAGGCTGAACTTCACCTCTCTGTACTAGCCTCGCCCTAGGTCTAGATTTCACCGATGTTTTGTGAAAAGTTGTGCTGTCTTTTCTTGCTTTCAGAAAGGAATTGATAAGCGAATGCAACTGCCCACAGTACTTCTGCTGCACTGCACCAGTACCCAGCTGCCCTTACACCTTCTGAATCCGAGCTGGGACCAGCACTGCTCCTGCATGGGCTGACTGCAGCAGCGTTAGGGTCACAGTGCATGGGATGCAGAGTACTCAGGGCTGCATGGACTGTCATCTTCAGTGCAGCCCAAACTTGCTGTAGATGTCTGCACAAGGCTGAATTTTGTTCTTGCTCTCTGTCCTCCAGGTCTGTAGCTTGTTCAGATACCTTTTTCAGGATCCTGAAATACAGCCATGCTGCTTAAACAAAGCTGACAGTGTATAATATTCAGGGCTTAGTGTTAGCCCCTGGATGTGAGCCAGTGCTGACTAAAGAGTTGATAATTTTCTTTAATTCCTGTGCTGGAACCTAACCTCTGGAGTGTGTAGGCAATACGGGCTGATGGCCTTCATGGACAAGCCAGTGGTGGACACTCAGAGATCCCCAGGGATGCTGGCCTGCTGCAGGCTGTATCCTCCACAAGCCTTGTAACAAAGGCATGCTCCTAACTCCAGAATGAGTGAGAAATCCTGTGAATATGAATCCAAAGTTTTCACAGAAGATTATTGCAAGGAAGTGGCCCATATGGAC